>NC_141879.1:618020420-618344965 GCF_056163025.1 Triticum urartu | reverse complement strand
AACACCGATTCTGTTGCTTCGTCTCGGGGGTCCATAGATTCTGCAAATATTTACAACATGGCAATTATTATTCAAACATGACAGATGGATCACAGCGGGCTTCTTCTTCTCTGCCTCCTTTAGATTCTTCTCGCTTCCCAGGATTGTGGTGTACTCAACATCTAGCCCAGTGACCCACTCATCATTTGAGTTTTCGAACATGCGTTTGAAGCGAGCAAGGCATTCTTTCACCGTTGCGGAAGAACAGGTGTAGATGACGTCGAACTCATCGTCGGGTGATGGTTCTAACCTTGTACTCATCGCTAATCTTGGAGATTTGGGACGCCATGGATTTGGGAGGAAGGTTAGGATTAGTGGAACTACCGTAATGTGAAAGGACGGGACGACTAGGAGCGGTTTATCAATTGTAAAAATTCTGAGTGGGGGGGGGCGCATGCGAACGTCAGGGTAGTGGCTTGCCTGGTGGATAAATGGATTCATGCACAGTACTATGGGGGCCCAATTAGATGTCATGTCTAATCGACGCCCAATTAAATGGCTTTTGATGTCATGTCAAGCATCGGGAAAATTACAGGTGATACGAAGCTTTCCATTCTCCCATGATACGGGCTGCTGGCAGCCCTTGGATCTGAGATCGAACGGTTGCATGGCATGATTCTAGACCTATGGGTGAATATCCTATCCTGGAGGGTTATTCTGCAAATTTTCAGCAACTTAGCATGCGGCCGTTTGATCTCAGATTCAAGGGCTGCCAGCAGCCCGTATCATGGCCGCGCCTACCACGACCGTCGCCTCGCTCACGCAGTCGCACCCTTGGAGATTTAACACGGTGTGTTAGGCTATCTAATGTTGGCATGTCATACATAGTCATCACTTAGTCACTCATACAACAAGGTTAGCTATAAGGTTGGCTATAAGAGTATTTTTTTTGTTTACTTCTCTCTATCTCTTTCTTCGTAGTATTTATTGCATTTGCCAAGGAGTGACCTCTTTCAATGAAATGGTGCTTAGATGAGGTGCTATGGGCATTAAATGGCTTAGCAACTCAAGTCCCCAATGCATAGGTGCTTAGTTTTTTGTTGCTAAGTTTTCTTCATCTAGGTACACGTGCTTAGCACCGTTTCTTCCTGGGGTCACCAAACTAGTCTCTCTCTTCTTAATTAACTTGCCACATCAGATTTTATGCTTATGTGGCAGGCTTAGCACCTGTAGGATCAAGTACAAATAGTGGGCTATAAGCCCGCTTTACATGGCATTTTTGCATATGTGGGGGAAAGAGGCAAGGAAAAAGTGGAGGAGTGGGCTCTCAAGCAAGAGCCAGCCTCTACATGGTGGAGCATCGGGAGAGGCACCTGTATGGAGGTGATCAGGAATTGGGAGACTCACGTCGGTCGTAGCGCCGTAGTTAAAATGATAATGGCAAGTCAAATCACCGGACCCCACCTATCCAACAGTAACTCGCTGTCAAATCACACAGCCCTACGTTTGCAGCAGCCTACTCCCTCATCTTCTCGCGTCTCTGTCGAACCGACTAGGCGGAACTACCCCGTCTACCGCGCGGGAAAAGCCCCGCCCTCGACTTTTAAATAGTACAGTATACTAATTTTGTATCCATGGCTTGCGCCATCGAGCAAAGCCTCAAGAAAATGGCGGTACACATTTACGGAGTACAGTATATAGCACGCCCGTCGCGTTCGCGTCGCACCCTAGACGGTCGGTCGGTCTGGCACGCCGCTCTCCGAATGGAACGCGTGTCATATTGCGTTTGCATACACATGTGGGACCGCAATTGAGAACCGACCATAGGCACACTCCCCGGCGTTAGTACTAGAGAAGTGTTGTACATACGTTGGTGGAGGCCTCGGCGTTGGTGCCTGGACGATCCCTACATGACACGGAAGATCAGTTCGTCCATGCATGTGACCACACTCTAGCAGACATGCCTGGATTGGCTATCGTCTACATATTGTGCAGGCTGTGTTGTACAGGGTTGTAGTTCTGGTGAGAAATCTAAAAAAAGGTTTCTTGTCATCTCGCAAAATTAGGTGTCATGTGCTTCGGATCACTGCGAGGGTTAAATAGCGACAACTGAGTTCCTCCAAGGCGCTAGTCATGGGGGCCACATGCACGAAGACTACTCAGCTTCCATCTATGTCAAGCCGGCTATGTTAATTAGGGCATCTATCAATGGACCCCTTTTCTACAAGTTTATCTTTAATTTGAGCTTTGATCCTCATCTAGTTTGTCCATCGGGATTCATCTTGTCTCCTTTGGGCAGTGAGGTTATGGTTTCTTGTCATGTTATAATCTGGTGCTTCGGATCAAAATGAGGACAACTGCGCCTCCGGGGCACGTACATGAAGACAGTCATTGACAAGGTCAAGCCGGCTGCGGTAGACAAAAGAAAACTAGTAGTACTCCACTATATATAGGCAGGAGCCTCCGTGCTTGCTTGCTAGTGTTGCTCTCTTCACATTGTCTCGTCCTCTCCAGATCTAAACACGACAGCGGTGGCCTCTCTCTCTCTCTCTCTCTCTCTGCTCACCGCTGGTCACAGATCCAGCCGGATCCTCTCCGCCGGGGAAGGTGAGAATGTGCAACGTTCACGCGGTCGTCCTCGGCGACGGCTCTTGCCCACTGCCGGCGCGTCCCGATCAGCGTGCCTTATCGTTCTCTCCCAAGCACCGCTAGCTAGGGAGGGCCTCCGACCCCTTCTTCTTTGCTGCCGTAGTGTGTGCAGATCCGGCCTCCCGCCACCCACCTAGCGACATCCCGGCGACCCTCAGGTATAACTTCCTTCGAAACCGGCCTTGCTCTACTTCCCGAGCTCCTGACATCGCTGCATTTGTATCTTTTACTATTTCCCTAGGCCCCTCGTAGATACTAGGATCGATCGGCTGTTCGAAAGCCACCTAAATTTTTATTGTTAAGAGGTAAAACTAGTTCATGCACTCGAATCTAGTACTACTTGGTTCAAACAAGGAAGAAAGGGGGTGGGGGTGGGGAAGATTTGTTACCTGAATCTAGGACTTGGTCGAAAGAGGAAATAATGGGGGCAAAAAGTAGCAGAGACTGGCTATCCAACTGGTCTCTAAGTCTAATAGGGAAATAAAGGGAAACGCAGTGCAAACTTAATATAAACCCGATCTATTGGTTGAAAAAGGAAAGAAAGTTGGGACTGGGGGACAAGTCAACAGAGTAAGTCCATCGCTAGATTTGCTAGCATCACACAGTATAAGGTGGCTATACCGAACAACAACGGGACCAACCCAGATATCCTATTCTGATGTTTGTTGCCTCGAACCACTCTTATGTAATGCCACTAGTAAAATGTAGCAGTCACACTGCTAAAAGTAAGTACATGTTAAACCAATATTGCTGGTAAAATGAAGCAATGGCACCATTAAAGTAATGTCGTCTTTAATGGTTGTCATAGTTAATCCTAATGCCCACACTAATGTCTAGCAATGTTGCTGCTTTAGAAATTGCTACTGTCCTTGTAGGATTGGCATTCAGATAAGGAACGTGCTTCTTTTCATTTGATGTATGTTTCATCACTTGTTTGTCACCCTCCTTTCCACCTTTTTGTGCAAACAGAGACATACATTTCACGCTTGATCTTAGTTCAACTGGACAAATGATATCCAAATTATAGTTGAACATTCCAGGAGCTTCACAACCAACCTTGATGTTGCTCAATTTTATTGCAACTAATGAAGAAGAAGCTCTGTGGGTTTCGTTTTCTGATGGAAATGGAACCGGGGCTGGAGCCCTTTTCTTAAAAAATGAAGAAGAAGCTGCTAGCTCATGGGACCTTTCTTCATTTTAGGTGAACTGCACCAAAAGGTCCCATGAATTGAATCATCCATGTTGGTGACTGGTGTCATCCCTTCTACGATGGCGTTGACTGCAGACATGGTTCCTATCACGGGGTATGTTACTTTTTGGTCTGACTGTTTGCCAAAGATCCTGCATGTTGAGTCTGCTCTTGTGCTACTGTCTTGGCACTGCCATGATAAAGCAGTAATGTTATTATTCTGCACCTTAATCTAGTGGCACTATTAATTTGAGGCAATGTTTTGGCACCGCTAGTGGCACTAATTTTTATATATATCGAAATAGGGGGTTTCCTCCGATTTCATTAAAGAAATCCAACCATAGAGAACCATTATCCAACAACATCTTAGTGTAAACGGTCAGTTATGCAACTACTACTAGAACAGACTGAGTACTAGCAGGAGACAAGTTCGCCACATAAGCTAGGCAGGTAGGGGGCGCAGCACCAGCTCGACCAAGTTTAGATTCAACCCAAATGCTACCACAGAAACATCAGAGGGGAAGATAGGGACTGAAACAGCCAGCTTCAGCATCCCAGTCTAAGCACCCCCGGCCTCCATCCTTGCGACGCACGGTACACCTTGTTTGCCACCTGCTCGACCCTAGTGCCCCTGATAAAATGAAGTAATAATACAGTTAAAATAAAGCGAGTGTCCTCTCTATCATTTCATTTCCAATGTAGATAAAGAAAGTGCTTCTCTTTGTTAGTATATGTTTCATCAACTAGTCCCATTGTTAATGTTTAAGCATTTCTGCAAACTGGGGTGCTTAACTTTAGTTGATCTGCACAAAAATAGAGATTGGAATGTCTCAAGGCCCCTCCTTGTACTATGGATGTACACTGATGTTCGTCACTGGTAGAAGGTGCATCGGGGAGACTTGGGTCGATTTCCAGTATGAGGCGTACCGTATGAGGCGACGCAGGGCCCATCTCGCCCTCGCAGCATGACATACTATGATACTATCGCAATATTTTCTCTATTTATTATTGTATGTTTCATCAACTAGTGCCACTATAATGTAATCACGTCTTTTCATTATCTATGCAAACAGGGTTATTCGGCTGCATTTTGGTGGAACTGCACAAATGTACGAATGGAACCGGCATATATGCAGAGTGCGAGGTGCCAAGTACAAATTACCGACACCAACCCTGCTCCATCTAAGCATTAGCATCCACCACCATCAGTGGGATGTGTGGCGCTCACTGTGGATGGATCTTTCTCGGCAGCAAATCCTCTAACCAAATACTAGTAGCTTAGACTTCAAAAAATACTAGTAGCTTATATTGGCAGTTTTCTAGGGTGTACTCTTTTCTGAAAGAAGCACCAATCTATTTTTATTTATTTGTACACGGTGTCATAACTTTACCCAAAGGTCCAGAGCTATTTTAGGGTGATTGGTGTAGTACTCAGAGACTGATTGTAAGCATGATTTTTATTAGCTGTCACACTGATTGTAAGCATGAGCAGATGGAAGATTAGGTTAGTGCGAAGCTTACCTTAAACCCTACCGACGCCGTTGAAACGAGGAGAGCGTCGAGGGAACCGTGGAGAATGGCGGGGAAGCAACGTCGTGCCATCCGGCCTCCTCTTGCAGTGGGAGAACGAATACTCCTGTGGCTCCGGCTGGCTCTGCACCCTCACAAACGGCACACTGTACTCGATCGATTCGTTATCCTCTAGGTGCTCGACCTTCGACCTGTATGCCCACCACCTCCGCCTGACTTTCGCCTCAGGCAAATATGTCTGCTCCATCACCCAGAGGAGATACTCGATGAACTCAAAGGACTGTGACATGACTGTCGTCGAGGAGTACATCGCCGCCGTCTCGCTCTTTTGCATACATTTCCATATGGCCCTCACCGTCCTGGAAATCTCCCACTCATTGTCAAACCAAGTAAGGATCTCCTTCAACCTGGCTAACTTTGCCTGGTCGCCGCCGGCGATCTGCCTGATTCGCTGTTGCATCCTCTCCATAGATGTCCTTCTGAGTGGTCTGGTGCTAGCTTTGGAAGATGGGAGGAGAGGCGATGGTCTTGCAATAGAGAAGAGGGAGAGGCGAGACGGTGGTTTTGGAATGGAGATGATGGAGAGGAGAGGGGGTGGTTTTGAAATGGAGAAGAGGGAGAGGTGAGACGGTGGTTTTGGAATGGAGATGATGGAGAGGAGAGGTTTCCCTGCCTTTCGGTCGCTGATAGGTGGGCCCCACGCTTGGTGGTACCCATGTGTCAGTGTCTCAATGGCCGGATGGGCTACGTCAGGGGATCCTCGTCCGAGGATAGAGGAGGTGGTTTTGCAATGGAGAAGAGGGAGAGGTGAGACGGTGGTGTTGGAATGGAGATGATGGAGAGGAGAGGAGGTGGTTTTCCAATGGAGAAGAGGGAGAGGAGCGTGCGGCAGCGATTTAGGTTTGGATGAGAGGATCGGCGCGCTGTGACGGGATCAAAATCAAAATCAATTTACCCTTCAATTAAGAAAGCGACCCCACATTAACTAGTCTCTCTTTTATTCTGGGTCATAATTGACCATGATTTTCATAAATAAAATATATGTTATACGTTGCAAAAATAATATTATTTGAAAGTACATTCAGATACGAACCAAACAGTTCAATTTTTGGTGACATGCATTCACATTTTGCTTGTCAAATACAGTACGTGGTCAAACTTTGACCCAAAATACGCAAAACAAAAAAATACTTCCAAGACCAGTGCCGCTCCTCTCCTCTTAAAACACCACCGCTCCTCTCTTGTTCCAATCTAAATCCAGCGGCGCTCCTCTCCTCTTCCATTTCAAAACCACCGCCCCTCCTCTCCTGTTCCGATCCAAAAGCAGCGTCGCTCCTCTCCTGTTCTAGTCCAAAAGTAGCGCTGCTCCTCTCCTCTTCCATTCAAAAACCACCGCCGGCGAGTGAAGGTGTTGTGGAGAAGTAGATCGACGGAGGAGTACAACCGATACGCGAGGATCGCGGACGTCGACCCTATGAAGCTAGCGAGATACAGTCTTGGTTTGACAACAAGGACCAACTAGCGGCGACGGCGACATACATGGCCAAATATCTGCAACGGAGCGAAAAGGCAGTGATACTCCCGAAGGGAGTCGCGCGGGAGTACATAGAGTTGCTTCTCTGGGCCATGGAGCAAACAGATTCACCGAATCCGATCGTGAGGGAGCGGTGGTGGGAGTATCGATCCCAGATGGAGCATCCATCAAAGATTGAAGGATCGAGCATCTACAGGGTGCCGTTTGTGAGGGTGTCATGCCAGAGCGAGCCGGTGGAGTCTTCGTCGACCGAACCCAGCTATAAGAGGAGAAAAGCAGTTGGCCCGATGACGCTTCCCCGCCATCCTCTCCCTCGCCGTTCACATCATCTCACGGGGCGGCTGTCTGCCTCCGAGGAATAGGAGGGGACTGCCCCCAGCCCAATAGTCGGGCTGGTTGTGAATTGTCAGGAGGAGCTTAGGGTTGTCAGTATTTGCAGGTTGTGAATTGTGTTATGTGTTGTGTATTTTGAGAGTACTTTCATATATGAATGTCTTTTGAATTTCAGATTTGCAGTATTGAGCATATGATGTATTTCATGAATTCTAGAGATCTATTTTTAGCACTTAAAAAATATAGTTTCATAGGAGTATAAAAGTGCAGACAATGTGATTCTCAAAAGAAGAAACTGCATGTTTCAGTTTTAGATAAGACACTGCAAGTTCAGTTCCAGATAAGAAACTGCAACTTCCAGAGGTAGAGCATTTATATTAACACGGCTTTTTCAAACAGGGTTAACATCATGTTGGAAGTTTTATTCATGGTCGAAAATGGAACTACTAGCCAGTTAACATCATGATGATCAATATTCATGCATAGCACATCTTCATATGATGCACAGTCAAAAAGATATGCTATTTTCAAAATTTCCCTACATCTGCTGGAATCAAACCCGGGCGGAACAGCTGTCGGGTAGTGTCACTTGGCCACTGGGCTAGTTCAGGACTTTCGTTACAAATAAGGCACTGCCTTGGGTGGTCCGATCACCTCCTGTGCCTTTGTGCGCTCGCCGCAGCGCCGCTGTCCGCCATTGTGAACATGCTGAAAAAACGAGAGGAATCTAGAGAGGACTGTACGTGGAGAGGCGGACAGTCGGGACCCACCAGGTCTATGGCCGTACGCAAGCAAGTGCCTCATCGAAAAAAACTTCCACCTAATGCTATACTGACGTTGGGGCCCACGGGTTTGTCAACATGGTTACATTTTTTTAGGTGCTTCAACGTAGGAGATAAATTCACAACGAAGTTGTGGAGCTGACGGGTAGTATCATTTATTATCACTGGGGCAGCAAGTATCTGCTGGGTTTTGGGCTGCCCCATCTAGGCTTTCTTTTTTAACATGCACAGCCCACGACATGTCGGTTTGTATTTTTTGAGGGCTGTCATGTATCGACCGGACTATGGACCCCCCATCCGAGGTTTTATTTTTCCTAAAACATCGACATCCCAATTTATGTATTTTTTTTGAAGAAAACGCAGAGGTCTGTTCTATTTTTCTATATAAGAATAGGAACGCCTGGTCCAACTTTTGTTTCCCTTCTAACTATATTATATATATTTAAATTATTTTATATGTTATTACATATTATGTTATTGTCATCATATATTTAACAGATACTTACATATGTAAGAAACAAATATCCCACATCTTATTAACTTATAAAAATAATTTCTTAACAATAAAATACTCAATTTTTTGGCAACGAAAATCCTGGTGATTGTGTACAAAAGCTTGGTAAGATTTTAGGACCAATGTAATAATAAATCACTTATTATTTAAATATATTTATAACAAAATGCTCAGCCCCTATTTATCTATTGATAAAATTGTTGCACCCAACCCAACATTATAATTAGAATCAACCCAGCAAAATCGTGTATTTCAAGAAAGTGCAAATGGACTGTAATTTTTTAGGAGATAAATAAATGGGCCGCATGGACGCTACATTATTTGTTCACCCAGCCCAACAAATGGACTGTAATTCTAAAAGAAGAGATCAAATTGATTGTAAATTCTGAAAATTTGGGTTGAATACATGCCACATTTTTTAAGGCTGAAATGTGGGCCAATAGGTCGAAGCCAACGCAAGTCGTTGTCAACTTAGTCAACAAATGATTCTGACATCGTTAGCCCTTGGATTTATATCCAACGACCGGCATCCATCTTCAATCTCTCGTCTTCTTCCTCCAGTGCTGTCGGGACCACCTGCTCCTGCCTCCTGCTGCTAGCAGCTCTGCTTAGCACGCTTCGTTATGAAGCGCTACCAAACCGTTGGCCAGGAAATCCCTCCACCCCTCGACACCTCATGTTCTTCTCCACCGACTACCAAACCACACCGCACCAGAACCAGTTAACCCTCGTACACCTCTTCGTCTGTGACTCTACTACCGCATCTTCCCATCTCTGGCTCGTTGCTGTCCGGGGCCTCGCTGTTGTCCACCACTTTGGATGCGCTCGGCGCGGAGTAGTCAACGTGGTCAACGAACGACATCCATCGGAAGTAGACAGTGCATGGAGAGGCTGACAGTTGGGTCCACGGGTGCACGCAAGGAAATGCCTCCTTATTACGCGCAAAATAATGATTCCTCCACCTGACAGATGGGACCCATTAGAAGGGCCTATGTATTTCACGAAAAAAACGTTCCCTCCGCTGATAGGTCAGACCCACTAGGTGTATCTTCGCACGCAAGGAAGTGCCTCCTTATTACACAAAAAAAATGAATACCCCTGCTAGCTGGGACCCACCATAGTGGGAGGCTGACTTGTGGGCCTACTAAGTTGACGGGGATGGAGGGCTTTGTCAACTTAGTCAATATGAATGATTCTAGCTCCACTGACCGTACAATGTCCATCCAACGGTGGTAGTGCTTCTTGAACCTCTAGTCTTGTTGCTCTAGCCGCCCAAACCAGCGCCGGTCGTGCCGCGTGCTCCTGCTTCCCATGGCCGGCTGTGATGCCGCGGAGGCCTCACCGCCCCTTACTACTCCCACTGCTGGCCAAGCCCTACAGCGACGGCAGCCTCACACCACAGCCGAACTAGTGAACCCTCGTACTCCTCTCCGCGTGGGCATCTACTGCCGCATTTTCCTCGGCTTCGCTTCGTCCCCTTCCTAGGCCTCACTATCGTCCACCATCCTGGTTCACTCGCCACGATGTGGTCAACGTGGTCAAGGAATGACTTCCACCGGAAGAGTACTATACGTGGAGAGGCTGACAGCTGGGTCCACGGCCGCAGCAAGGAAGTGCCTCCTTATTTCGCGCAAAATAATGATTCCTCCACCTGACAACAGGGACCCACCGGACGGGCCACCATATTTTGCGAAAAAATGTTTCCCCTGACTGCTGGGACCCACCAGCTACATCTTCACACGCAAGGAAGTGCGTCCATATTACAGGCAAAAAAATGATTCGCCCCCCTATCTACTGGGACCCACCAGCTACATCTTCGCACGCAAGGAAGTGCCTGACAGTTGGGACCCACCCGGTCGAAGCGTACGTAGCGTTGTCATTCTGGTCGCGAACGTGTATGTACATACTGGTCGGTGTAGAGGCACGCACGTGTGGTAGCAGAAGCGCGCATGTGTGGTAGTAGAGGCACGCATGTAGCATGTACATGTATGTACAGCGGCCAGGGTGCAAGAAAGTAAATACGGCCACGTACGTACATCCGGGCGGGGTCTCTGATACGTCTACAACGTATCTATAATTTTTGATTGCTCCATGCTATATTATCTACTGTTTTGGACATTATTGGGCTTTATTATCCACTTTTATATTATTTTTGGGACTAACCTATTAACCGGAGGCCCAGCCCAGAATTGCTGTTTTTTTGCCTATTTTAGGGTTTCAAAGAAAAGGAATATCAAACGGAGTCCAAATGGAATGAAACCTTCGGGAACGTGATTTTCTCATCGAATACAACTCAGGAGACTTGGACCCTACGTCAAGACATGTAACAGGAGGCCACGAGGTAGGGGGGCGCGCCTACCCCCCCCCCCCCAGGCGCACCCTCCACCCTCGTGGGCCCCCTGTTGCTCTACCGACGTAATTCTTCCTCCTATATATACCCACGTACCCCCAAATGATCAGACACAGAGCCAAAATCCTAATTCCACCTCCGCAACTTTCTGTATTCACGAGATCCCATCTTGGGACCTATTCCGGAGCTCCGCCGGAGGGGGCATCGATCACGGAGGGCTTCTACATCAACACCATAGCCCTTCCGATGAAGTGTGAGTAGTTTACCTCAGACCTACGGGTCCATAGTTAGTAGCTAGATGGCTTCTTCTCTCTTTTTGGATCTCAATACAATGTTCTCCCCCTCTCTTGTGGAGATCTATTCGATGTAATCTTCTTTTTGCGGTGTGTTTGTTGAGACCGATGAATTGTGGGTTTATGATCAAGTCTATCTATGAATAACATTTGAATCTTCTCTGAATTCTTTTATGTATGATTGGTTATCTTTGCAAGTCTCTTCGAATTATCAGTTTGGTTTGGTCTACTAGATTGATCTTTCTTGCAATGGGAGAAGTGCTTAGCTTTGGGTTCAATCTTGCGGTGTCCTTTCCCGGTGACAGTAAGGGCAGCACGGCACGTATTGTATTGTTTCCATCGAGGATAACAAGATGGGTTTTCTTCATATTGCATGAGTCTATCCCTCTACATCATGTCATCTTGCTTGAGGTGTTACTCTAATTTTAACTTAATACTCTAGATGCATGCTGGATAGCGGTCGATGAGTGGAGTAATAGTACTAGATGCAGGCAGGAGTCGGTCTACTTGTCTCGGACGTGATGCCTATATACATGATCATACCTAGATATTCTCATAACTATGCTCAATTATGTCAGTTGCTCAACAGTAGTTTGTTCACCCACCGTAGAATACTTATGCTCTCGAGAGAAGCCACTAATGAAACCAATGGCCCCCGGGTCTATCTTTATCATATCAATCTCCTACTACTTAGTTATTTACTTTGCTATTTACTTTGCCTTTATTTTACTTTGCATCTTTATCATAAAAATACAAAAATATTATCTTATCATATCTATCATATCTCACTCTCGTAAGTGGTCCTATAGGGATTGACAACCCCTATTTGCGTTGGTTGTGAGGATTTATTTGTTTTGGGCAGGTGCGAGGGACTCACGCGTAGCCTCCTACTGGATTGATACCCTGGTTCTCAAAAAACTGAGGGAAATACTTACGCTACTTTGCTGCATCATCCCTTCCTCTTCGGGGAAAACCAATGTAGTGCTAAAAGAGGTAGCAGTCTCGAACGCCTACTCACGCATACGTATGGCCAGGGCTCGTGTACATTGTTGTGGCTGGGTCGGAACGGAATAACTGCGTTGTCCTCGTGTTCATGCGGAGGCAATGGAATGCATCATGTTCATCGGGAGGCAACGGAACGCGTGTTGTTCATCGGGAGCCAACCGGCTTGGACGGAACAGGCGATGGAAACAAGGCCTGGCGTACCGTAGAACGGAGGAAACGGCCTTGTGTTCGACCGGCCTCGGTGGAAACGCGATCCTGTTCATTGGGAGGGGTCTGGCGTACCGCAAATCAGAGGAAACAGACTTCCCTTGGACCTCCTACAGTCGAAATGGGGTCCTGTTCATCGGGAGGGGTGTGGCATACCGCAAAACGGGACTCCACAGGATACTGTTCATCTCCACCGTCGACCTCCTCCAGCCTCCACGGGCTACTGTTCATCCACCGTCGACCTCCTCCAGCCTCCACCTGCGACTGTTCATCCACGGGCTCCTGTTCATCCAGCCTCCATCGGCTACTGTTCAACCAGCCCTCTCGACGGGGTCCTGTTCAACCACCCCTCACGGGCTACTGTTCATCCAGCCCTCCACCGACTACTGTTCATCCAGCCCTCCACCGGCTACTATTCAACCAGCCCTCCATGGGGTCCTGTTCATCAACCGGCTCAATCGATTGGGGTACTATTCATCCACCGGCTCGATCGATCGGGGTACTGTTCATCCAGCGGATACGGCCTCTACTACCATGGGTTCCTGTTCATCCATACCCCACCGGGAACTGTTCATCCAAACCCCCCAACAACGCTCACTGTTCATCTAGAGGCAGCATCGATCGGCTTCAGTTAGCAGCAATAGCGAAGGAATCGCTCGATCGGGTTCAGTTAACAGCCATCGATCGATCGCTCGGGTTCAGTAATGCGTAGCCTGCTGTGCAATCGCTCGGGTTCAGTTAGAGCGCAACGCCTCGCACACATGCGCGTACGTACGAGAGAAACGTGCATCGCTCGGCCCCGACCACCCACCGTAACCGGGAACTCCCCCGATATTTTCCTCGCCCTCGCTTCTACCACGGTTTTTTCCGTCATGGACGACCCAAAGAATGTCATGCAGCTGCGTCTCCGGCCCGCCCAGGACGAAAAGCCCATTTTCTGTCATGATTTTTTGTCATAGAAGTAGGACCCCACCACATCTATGATGATACCGGGTTTTGTCAGAATTATCGTCATAGAAGTGTCATAAGTATGACAGGAAAAAAATTCGTTCGGCCAAAATGTCACGGATGTGTCTTTTTTTGTAGTGTCATCAAGAAATTCACCTAGTGGCACAGTATTATCAAGCAAAGAAGTGGTATCATCATAAGCATCATGCATAACAGAAGTGGCATCATCAATAACATGCGACATATGATAACCCACAAGTATAGGGGATCGCAACAGTTTTCGAGGGTAGAGTATTCAACCCAAATTTATTGATTCGACACAAGGGGAGCCAAAGAATATTCTCAGGTATTAGCAGCTGAGTTGTCAATTCAACCACACCTGGAAACTTAATATCTGCAGCAAGGTATTTAGTAGCAAAGTAATATGATAGTAGTGGTAATGGTAGCAAATGGCAACAGTAGCAAAAGTAATATTTTTGGGTTTTGTAGTGATTGTAATAGTAGCAACGGAAAAGTAAATAAGCGAAGAACAATATATGAAAAGCTCATACGCATTGGATCGATGATAGAGAATTATGCCGGATGCGATCGATCATGTAACAGTCATAACCTAGGGTGACACAGAACTAGCTCCAGTTCATCAATGTAAGGTAGCCATGTATTCCGAATATAGTCATACGTGCTTATGGAAAAGAACTTGCATGACATCTTTTGTCCTACCCTCCCGTGGCAGTGGGGTCCTAATGGAAACTAAGGGATATTAAGGCCTCCTTTTAATAGAGTACCGGACCAAAGCATTAACACATAGTGAATACATTAACTCCTCAAACTACGGTCATCACCGGGAGTGGTCCTGACTATTGTCACTTCGGAGTTGCCGGATCATAACGCATACTAGGTGACTATAGACTTCCAAGATAGGATCAAGAACTCTCATATATTGATGAAAACATAACAGGTTCAGATATGAAATCATGGCACTCGGGCCCTAGTGACAAGCATTAAGCATAGCAAAGTCATAGCAACATCAATCTCATAACATAGTGGATACTAGGGATCAAACCCTAACAAAACTAACATGATTACATGATAAATCTCATCCAACCCATCACCGTCTAGAAGGCCTACGATGGAATTACTCACGCACCGCGGTTGATTTTCAGGTCATTCCGAGAACTTTTATTTCTGCACAAAAATAACACCATGGCAATTCTGCTAAAAACAGCGTCAGTCCGGGTTAGTTCCATTCAAATCATGCAAGTTAGAGTCCAAAACAAGGGCAAAAGTGTTTGGAAAAGTAGATACGATGGAGACGTATCAACTCCCCCAAGCTTAAACCTTTGCTTGTCCTCAAGCAATTCAGTTGATAAACTGAAAGTGATAAAGAAAAACTTTTACAAACTCTGTTTGCTCTTGTTGTTGTAAATATGTAAGGCCAGCATTCAAGGTTTTAGCAAAGATTATGAACTAACCATATTCACAATAGCATTTAGGTCTCATGTTTACTCATGTCAATGGCATAAGAAACTAGCGAGCAATAATAATAAATCTAGGATGACAACACTTTCTCAAAACAATCATGATATGATCTAACAAGATGGTATCTCGCTAGCCCTTTCTGAGACCGCAAAACATAAATGCAGAGCGCCTTTAAAGATCAAGGACTAACTAGACATTGTAATTCATGGTAAAAGAGATCCAGTCAAGTCATACTCAATGTAAACTAACAGTAATGGATGCAAATGACAGCGGTGCTCTCCAACTAGTGCTTTTTAATAAGAGGATGATGACTCAACATAGAAGTAAATAGATAGGCCCTTCACAGAGGGAAGCAGGGATTTGTACAGGTGCCAGAGCTCGGTTTTGAAATAGATATGAATAATATTTTGAATGATATACTTTCATTGTCAACATAACAACCGAGAGATCTCGATATCTTCCATGCTACACACATTATAGGCGGTTCCCAAACAGAATGGTAAAGTTTATACTCCCCCTCCACCAACAAGCATTAATCCATGGCTTGCTCGAAACAACAAATGCCTCCAACTAACAAGAGTCCCGGCGGAGTTTTGTTTGCAGTTATTTTGATTTGATTTGCATAAAGCATGGGACTGGGCATCCCGGTGACCAGCCATTTTCTCGTGAGTGAGGAGCGGAGTCCACTCCTCTTGAGAATAACCCGCCTAGCATGGAAGGTACAGATAGCCCTAGTAGATACATGAGCTATTCGAGCATAAAAAACAGAATGTTTATTTGAAGGTTTAGAGTTTGGCACATTCAAATTTACTTGGAACGGCAGGTAGATACTGTATATAGGTAGGTATGGTGGACTCATATGGAACAACTTTGGGGTTTATGGAATTGGATGCACAAGCAGTATTCCCGCTTAGTACAGGTGAAGGCTAGCAAAAGACTAGGAAGCAACCAGCTAGAGAGCGGCAACAGTCATGAACATGCATTAAAATTAATCAACACCGAATGCAAGCATGAGTAGGATATAATGCACCATGAACATAAATATCTTAGAGGCTATGTTGATTTTGTTTCAACTACATGCGTGAACATGTGCCAAGTCAAGCCACTCAAATCGTTCAAAAGAGGATACCACCCTATTATACCACATCACAACCATTTTAATAGCATGTTGGCACACAAGGTAAACCATTATAAACTCCTAGCTAATTAAGCATGGCATAAGCAACTACAATCTCTAATTGTCATTGCAAACATGTTTATTCATAATAGGCTGAATCAGGAATGATGAACTAATCATATGTACAAAAACAAGAGAGGTCGAGTTCATACCAGCTTTTCTCATCTCAATAATTTGATCATATAATCATTATTATTGCCTTTCACTTGCACGACCGAATAGTGTGGATAATAATAATAGTGCACGTGCATTGGACTAAGCTGGAATCTGCAAGAATTCAATTCAAGAGAGAAGACAAGGTAATATTGGCTCTTTGTTAGATCAACAACAATGCATACGAGAGCCACTCAACATTTTTATTATGGTCTTCTCCTCTCGATCCCCAAAGAACAAGAAGAGAAACAAAACTATTTACACGGGAAAGCTCCCAACAAGCAAAAGAAGAATGAAAAATCTTTTTGGGTTTTCTTTTTAATTACTACTACTACAAGCATGGAAAGTAAACTAACTAAAAAGCTACAACTATTTTTTTGTTTTTCTTAAGGTTTATCAAACACAAGAAGAAAGCATAAAAAGGGAAATAAACTAACATAGATATTACAATGAAAAAGTACGAGCACCGACAACTAGCATGAGTGTGTGAACATGAATGTAATGTCGGTGAGAAATACGTAATCCCCCAAGCTTAGGCTTTTGGCCTAAGTTGGTCTATGGCCACGGCTGGCCTGGCGGATATCCAAGGTTGTACTTGGGGTCGTACTGAGATGCAGCGGCAATTTCTTGATGAGTTGCAGCTTGGAGGCGAGCTGTCTCCGCCCTCCTCTCGTACTCGGTCGCCTCCTCCCTAGTTATAACATATCTCCTCTTTGCCTGAGAGTCAAAGAAAGTGGGGGCAGGGAGAGCGACGTGATAGGTGCGTCATCTGTCAAAGATTAGTCGGTACTGGAGGAACTGATCGTTCCTCTCAACAAACTGATGACGAACGATAGCCTCATAATCTAAATAAGAAGGAGGCAACTCAATATCATGTCCACGTATGGGTATCTCAAGAAAGTTAGCTATACAGGTTGCATAAATTCCACCAAAGAAATCCCCATTAATTCTATTATTATGCAACCTGCGCGCAACAATGGCTCCCAAATTATAATGTTTATCTCCTAAAACAGCGCTTCTAAGAATGCTAAGATCAGGCACACACATGTGACATGCTTCATCTTTACCATTAATGCATCTACCTATGAAGAGAGCAAAATAATGTATAGCAGGAAAATGAATGCACCCTATGGTAGATTGCGTCACATCCCTAGATTCCCCCACAGTTATACTAGCAAGAAAATCTCTAAATTCAGACTTGCGAGGTTCACTAACATCACCCCACTGTGGAGGTTTACAAGTAGTGTTAAAATCTTCTAAGTCCATGGTATAAGATCTATCATAAAGATCGAACAGGACAGTTTGAGAATTGTGTGATGATGAAAATTTAAACCATCTCACAAATGAATCGGTTAAGTAGAGGTACTGGCGACACTTATCTGCCTCGAAGCTCTCAAGATCAGCATTATGCACATAAGCTTCAAATTCCTCCTTGATTCCCGCTCGAACCATGAAGTCCTCTGACGACCATTCACAGGACCGCACTTGAGCATCCCTTGGTGGTTCCTCGTCCGCATCGCGTATTGCGAGTCTGGGTCCTTGCTTCCTCGAAGGACCACCTTGGTACATTTTCCTAAACATATTTATTCCTCTGAAAAATTTCTGAAATTTTTAGTAACTTCAAAATAAAAGTGAACCAAACTCAACAAAATTGATAAAAACTACTCCTACAAGTGCCTAGAGGCAATATCATGCATCAAAACTACTTTTGACCACATAAATTTGACATGCAAGATCAAGAACAGGGTCACCTAGCAGCAAAAATATGCAATGAATAAAGCACTAGAACAAAAACTAATTGTATCATTGGAGGAGTCACATACCAAAGAACAATCCCCCAAAGCAGTTTTGTGAATGGAGCTTTGAGCAAGGAGATCGAAAATGGCAGCAAGATGAGCTTGGACTCGGGTTTGAGCTAGATAGTGATGTTTTTGGGAGGAAGAAGGAGTGTGTGGTAGCTGGAATAAGTGGAGGGGAGCCACCGTGGGCCCACGAGGCAGGGGGGCGTGCCCTCCATCCTCGTGGCCAGGTGCTTGCTCCACCTGCTGTGTTCTCAGTGCCAGATATTCTCAAATATTCTAGAAAAAATCATATTTAAATTTCAGGGCATTTGGAGAACTTTTATTTTAGGGGTATTTTTTATTGCATTGCTAATTCAGAAAACAGACCGAAATTACTATTTTTGCTTTATTTAATATAAATAACAGAAAGTAAAAAGAGGGTACAGAGAGTTGTGTTTTCTAACTTCATCCATCCCATGCTCATCAAAAGGAATCCACTAACAAGGTTGATGAGGTCTTGTTAACAAACTCATTTCGAATAACATAAAACCGGAGAATTTTCGAATAACGCTAGGTTACCTCAACGGGGATATGCATGTCCCCAACAATAAGAATATCATATTTCTTCTTGACAGTAGGAAGAGGAAATTCAAAACCTCCAATAGTGATTGTTGAAATTTTTCCAATAGAAATGATACTGTGGACTTGAGGTTGTTTCCTCAGAAAGTGTACCGTATGCCCATTACCATTAACATGAAAAGTGACATTGCCTTTTGTGCAATCAATAACAGCCCCTACAGTATTCAGAAAGGGTCTTCCAAGAATAATGGACATACTATCATCCTCGGGAATATCAAGAATAACAAAGTCCGTTAAAATAGTAACGTTTGCAACTACAACAGGCATATCCTCACAAATACCGACAGGTATAGCAGTTGATTTGTCAGCCATTTTGAAAGATATTTCAGTAGGTGTCAACTTATTCAAATAAAGTCTACGGTATAAAGAGAGAGGCATAACACTAACACCGGCTCCAAGATCACATAAAGCAGTATTAACATAGTTTCTTTTAATGGAGCATGGTATAGTTGGTACTCCTGGATCTCCAAGTTTCTTTGGTATTCCACCCTTAAAAGTATAATTAGCAAGCATGGTGGAAATTTCAGCTTCCGGTATCTTTCTTTTATTAGTAACAATTTCATTCATATATTTAGCATAAGGATTCATTTTAAGCATATCGGTCAAACGCATACGCAAAAAGATAGGTCTAATCATTTCAGCAAAGCGCTCAAAATCCTCATCATCCTTTTTCTTGGATGGTTTAGGAGGAAAAGGAATGGGTTCCCATGGTTCTTCCTAGCAACAAAGTCTCTCTTATCATAACGTTGATTCTTTGATTGTGGGTTATCAAGATCAACAGCAAGTTCAATCTCTACATCATTGTCATTACTAGGTTGAGCATCAACATGAACATCATCATTAACATTATCACTAGGTTCATGTTCATTACCAGATTGTGTTTCAGCATCAGAAATAGAAATACCATTGGGATTCTCAGGTGTGTCTACAACAGGTTCACTAGAAGCATGCAAAGTCCTATCATTTTTCTTTTTCTTCCTTTTAGAAGGACTAGGTGCATCAATATTAGTTCTCTGAGAATCTTGCTCAATTCTCTTAGGATAGCCCTCAGGATACAAAGGTTCATGAGTCCTCTTTACCTCCTCTAGTTGCAACTCTAACAGCAAAGTCATTATTTTTACTATTCAATTCATTGAGCAAATCATTCTGAGCTTTAAGTACTTGTTCTACATGAGTGGTAACCATAGAAGCATGTTTACTAATAAGTTTAAGTTCACCTTTAACATTAGCCATATAATCAATCAAGTGTTCAATCATGTAAGAATTTTGTTTCAATTGTCTACCAACATAAGCATTAAAATCTTCTTGCTTAACCATAAAGTTATCAAATTCATCCAAACATTGGCTAGCAAACTTAGTAAGAGGGATTTCAGCTTTATCATATCTATAAAGAGAATTTACCTTTACTACCTATGTCGGGTTATTGAGACCATGTGTTTCTTCAACAGGCGGCAAATTAAGACCATGTATTTCTTCAATAGGAGGTAAATTCTTAACATCTTCAGCTTTAATACCTTTTTCTTCCATAGATTTCTTTGCCTCTTGCATATCTTCAGGACTGAGAAATAGAATACCCCTTTTCTTTGGAGTTGGCTTAGGAGTTGGTTCAGGAAGTGTCCAATTATTTTCATTGGTCAACATATTATTCAATAGAATTTCAGCTTGATCAATTGTTCTTTCCCTGAAAACACAACCAGCACAACTATCCAGGTAATCTCTAGAAGCATCGATTAGTCCATTATAAAAGATATCAAGTATTTCATTTTTCTTGAGAGGGTGATCAGGCAAAGCATTAAGTAATTGGAGAAGCCTCCCCAAGCTTGTGGGAGACTCTCTTCTTCAATTTGCACAAAATTATATATCTCCCTTAAAGCAGCTTGTTTCTTATGAGCGGGGAAATATTTAGCAGAGAAGTCGTAAATCATATCCTGGGACTATGCACACAACCAGGATCAAGAGAATTAAACCATATCTTAGCATCACCCTTTAATGAGAATGGAAATAATTTAAGGATATAATAGTAGCGAGTTTTCTCATCATTAGTGAACAGGGTAGCTATATCGTTTAATTTAGTAAGATGTGCCACAACAGTTTCATATTCATAGCCATAGAAAGGATCAGATTCAACCAAAGTAATTAACTAAGGATCAACAGAGAAATCATAATCCTTATCAGTAACAAAGATAGGTGAAGTAGCATAAGCAGGATCATATTTCATTCTAGCATTTAGAGATTTTTGTTTCAGCTTAGCTAATAGTTTCTTAAGATCACTTCTATCATTGCAGGCAAGAAAGTCTCTAGCAGTTTCTTCATCCATAACATAACCCTCAGGAACAATAGGCAATTCATATCTAGGGGAGAATCTTCATCATCACTTTCATCAATATTATCTGTTTCAATAATTTCATTCTCTCTAGCCGTAGAAAGTTGTTCATCGAGAAATTCACCAAGTGGCACAGTAGTATGAAGCATAGAAGTAGTTCCATCATAAGTATCATGCATAGCAGAAGTGGCATCATCAATAACATGTGACATATCAGAATTAATGGCATGTGTAGGTGTCGCAAGTTTACTCATAACAGAAGGTGAATCAAGTGCAGAGCTAGATGGCAGTTCCTTACTGAAGGAAATGTGCCCTAGAGGCAATAATAAAGTTATTATTTATTTCCTTATATCATGATAAAAGTTTATTATTCATGCTAGAATTGTATTAACCGGAAACATAATACATGTGTGAATACATAGACAAACAGAGTGTCACTAGTATGCCTCTACTTGACTAGCTCGTTGATCAAAGATGGTTATGTTTCCTAACCATGGACAAAGAGTTGTTATTTGATTAACGGGATCACATCATTAGTTGAATGATCTGATTGACATGACCCATTCCATTAGCTTAGCACCCGATCGTTTAGTATGTTGCTATTGCTTTCTTCATGACTTATACATGTTCCTATGACTATGAGATTATGCAACTCCTGTTTGCCAGAGGAACACTTTGTGTGCTACCAAACGTCACAACGTAACTGGGTGATTATAAAGGAGTTCTACAGGTGTCTCCAAAGGTACATGTTGGGTTGGCGTATTTCGAGATTAGGATTTGTCATTCTGATTATCGGAGAGGTATCTCTGGGCCCTCTCGGTAATGCACATCACTTAAGCCTTGCAAGCATTGCAACTAATGAGTTAGTTGCGAGATGATGTATTACAGAACGAGTAAAGATACTTGCCAGTAACAAGATTGAACTAGGTATAGGATACCGATGATCGAATCTCGGGCAAGTAACATACCGATGACAAAGGGAACAACGTATGTTGTTATGTGGTCTGACCGATAAAAGATCTTCGTAGAATATGTAGGAGCCAATATGAGCATCCAGGTTCCGCTATTGGTTATTGACTGGAGACGTGTCTCGGTCATGTCTACATTGTTCTCGAACCCGTAGGGTCCGCACGCTTAAGGTTACGATGACAGTTATATTATGAGTTTATGCATTTTGATGTACCGAAGGTTGTTCGGAGTCCCGGATGTGATCACGGACATGACGAGGAGTCTTGAAATGGTCGAGACATAAAGATTGATATATTGGAAGCCTATGTTTGGATATCAGAAATGTTCCGGGTGAAATCGGGATTTTACCGGATTACCGGGAGGTTACCGGAACCCCCCGGGAGGTATATGGGCGTTAATGGGCCTTAGTGGAAGAGAGGAGAGGTGGCCATAGATGGGCCGCGCGCCCCTCCCCCCTTGGTTCGAATAGGACAAGGAGAGGGGGTCGGCCCCCCTTCCTCCTCTCTCTCCTCTTTTCCCCCCTCCGCGAATCCTATTCCAACTAGGAAAGGGGGGGAGTCCTACTCCCAGAAGGAGTAGGACTCCTCCTGGCACGCCTCCTCTTGGCCGGCCAGCCCCCCCTCCCTTGAGCCTTTATATACGGAGGCAGGGGCACCCCTAGAGACACAAGTTGATCCACGTGATCATATTCTTAGCCGTGTGCGGTGCCCCCTTCCACCATAGTCCTCGATAATATTGTAGCGGTGCTTAGGCGAAGCCCTGCGACAGTAGTACATCAAGATCGTCACCACGCCGTCGTGCTGACGGAACTCTTCCCCGACACTTTGCTGGATCGGAGTCCGGGGATCGTCATCGAGCTGAACGTGTGCTAGAACTCGGAGGTGCCGTAGTTTCGGTTCTTGATCGGTCGGGCCGTGAAGACGTATGACTACATCAACCAAGTTAACGCTTCCGTTGTCGATCTACAAGGGTACGTAGATCACACTCTCCCCCTCTCGTTGCTATGCATCACCATGATCTTGCGTGTGCGTAGGAATTTTTTTGAAATTACTACGTTCCCCAACAGTGGCATCCGAGCCTAGGTTTTATATGTTGATGTTATATGCACGAGTAGAACACAAGTGAGTTGTGGGCGATATAAGTCATACTGCTTACCAGCATGTCATACTTTGGTTCGGCGGTATTGTTGGACGAAGCGGCCCGGACTGACATTACGCGTACGCATACGCGAGACCGGTTCTCCCGACGTGCTTTGCACATAGGTGGCTTGCGGGTGACAGTTTCTCCAACTTTAGTTGAACCGAGTGTGGCTACGCCCGGTCCTTGTGAAGGTTAAAACAGCACCAACTTGACAAACTATCATTGTGGTTTTGATGCGTAGGTAAGATTGGTTCTTGCTTAAGCCCGTAGCAGCCACATAAAACATGCAACAACAAAGTAGAGGACGTCTAACTTGTTTTTGCAGGGCATGTTGTGATGTGATATGGTCAAGACATGATGCTAAATTTTATTGTATGAGATGATCATGTTTTGCAACCGAGTTATCGGCAACTGGCAGGAGCCATATGGTTGTCGCTTTATTGTATGCAATGCAATCGCGCTGTAATGCTTTACTTTATCACTAAGCGGTAGCGATAGTCGTGGAAGCATAAAATTGGCGAGACGACAACAATGGTACGATGGAGATCAAGGTGTCACGCCGGTGATGATGGTGATCATGACGGTGCTTCGGAGATGGAGATCACAAGCACAAGATGATGATGGCCATATCATATCACTTATATTGATTGCATGTGATGTTTATCTTTTATGCATCTTATCTTGCTTTGATTGACGGTAGCATTATAAGATGATCTCTCACTAAATTATCAAGAAGTGTTCTCCCTGAGTATGCACCATTGCGAAAGTTCTTCGTGCTGAGACACCACGTGATGATCGGGTGTGATAGGCTCTACGTTCAAATACAACGGGTGCAAAACAGTTGCACACGCGGAATACTCAGGTTATACTTGACGAGCCAAGCATATACAGATATGGCCTCGGAACACGGAGACCAAAAGGTCGAGCATGAATCATATAGTAGACATGATCAACATAGTGATGTTCACCAATGAAACTACTCCATCTCACGTGATGATCGAACATGGTTTAGTTGATTTGGATCACGTAATCACTTAGAGAATTAGAGGGATGTCTATCTAAGTGGGAGTTCTTTAAGTAATATGATTAATTGAACCTAAATTTATCATGAACTTAGTACCTGATAGTACCTTGCTTGTTTATGTATGATTGTAGATAAATGGCCCGTGCTGTTGTTCCGTTGAATTTTAATGCGTTCCTTGAGAAAGCAAAGTTGAAAGATGATGGTAGCAATTACACGGACTGGGTCTGTAACTTGAGGATTATCCTCATTGCTGCACAGAAGAATTACGTCCTGGAAGCACCGCTGGGTGCCAGGCCTGCTGCTGGAGCAACACTAGATGTTATGAACGTCTGGCAGAGCAAAGCTGATGACTACTCGATAGTTCAGTGTGCCATGCTTTACGGCTTAGAACCGGGACTTCAACGACGTTTTGAACGTCATGGAGCATATGAGATGTTCCAGGAGTTGAAGTTAATATTTCAAGCAAATGCCCGGATTGAGAGATATGAAGTCTCCAATAATTTCTATAGCTGCAAGATGGAGGAGAACAGTTCTGTCAGTGAGCATATACTCAAAATGTCTGGGTATAATAATCACTTGATTCATATGGGAGTTAATCTTCCAGATGATTGCATCATTGACAGAATTCTCCAATCACTGCCACCAAGCTACAAGAGCTTCGTGATGAACTATAATATGCAAGGGATGAATAAGACTATTCCCGAGCTCTTCGCAATGCTGAAAGCTGCGGAGGTAGAAATCAAAAAGGAGCATCAAGTGTTGATGGTCAACAAGACCACTAGTTTCAAGAAAAAGGGCAAAGGGAAGAAGAAGGGGAACTTCAAGAAGAACAGCAAGCAAGTTGCTGCTCAAGAGAAGAAACCCAAGTCTGGACCTAAGCCTGAAACTGAGTGCTTCTACTGCAAGCAGACTGGTCACTGGAAGCGGAACTGCCCCAAGTATTTGGCGGATAAGAAGGATGGCAAGGTGAACAAAGGTATATGTGATATACATGTTATTGATGTGTACCTTACTAATGCTCGTAGTAGCACCTGGGTATTTGATACTGGTTCTGTTGCTAATATTTGCAACTCGAAACAGGGACTACGAATTAAGCGAAGATTGGCTAAGGATGAGGTCACGATGCGCGTGGAAAACGGTTCCAAGGTCGATGTGATCGCTGTCGGCACGCTACCTCTACATCTACCTTCGGGATTAATATTAGACCTAAATAATTGTTATTTGGTGCCAGTGTTAAGCATGAACATTATATCTGGATCTTGTTTGATGCTAGACGGTTATTCATTTAAATCAGAGAATAATGGTTGTTCTATTTATATGAGTAATATCTTTTATGGTCATGCACCCTTGAAGAGTGGTCTATTCTTATTGAATCTCGATAGTAGTAACACACATATTCATAATGTTCAAGCCAAAAGATGCAGAGTTGATAATGATAGTGCAACTTATTTGTGGCACTGCCGTTTAGGTCATATCGGTGTAAAGCGCATGAAGAAACTCCATACTGATGGAGTTTTGGAACCACTTGATTATGAATCACTTGGTACTTGCGAACCGTGCCTCATGGGCAAGATGACTAAAACGCCGTTCTCCGGTACTATGGAGAGAGCAACAGATTTGTTGGAAATCATACATACAGATGTATGTGGTCCGATGAATACTGAAGCTCGTGGCGGATATCGTTATTTTCTCACCTTCACAGATGACTTAAGCAGATATGGGTATATCTACTTAATGAAACATAAGTCTGAAACATTTGAAAAGTTCAAAGAATTTCAGAGTGAAGTTGAAAATCATCGTAACAAGAAAATAAAGTTTCTACGATCTGATCGTGGAGGAGAATATTTGAGTTACGAGTTTGGTGTACATTTGAAACAATGCGGAATAGTTTCGCCACTCACGCCACCCGGAACACCACAACGTAATGGTGTGTCCGAACGTCGTAATCGTACTTTACTAGATATGGTGCGATCTATGATGTCTCTTACTGATTTACCGCTATCGTTTTGGGGTTATACTTTGGAGACGGCCGCATTCACGTTAAATAGGGCACCATCAAAATCCGTTGAGACGACGCCTTATGAACTATGGTTTGGCAAGAAACCAAAGTTGTCATTTCTGAAAGTTTGGGGCTGCGATGCTTATGTGAAATAGCTTCAACCTGATAAGCTCGAACCCAAATCGGAGAAATGTGTCTTCATAGGATATCCAAAGGAGATTATTGGATACACCTTCTATCACAGATCCGAAGGCAAGACTTTTGTTGCTAAGTTCAGAAACTTTCTAGAGAAGGATTTTCTCTCGAAAGAAGTGAGTGGGAGAAAAGTAGAACTTGACGAGGTAACTATACCTGCTCCCTTATTGGAAAGTAGTGCATCACAGAAAACTATTTCCGTGACACCTACACCAATTAGTGAGGAAGCTAATGATAATGATCATGAAACTTCATAACAAGATACTACTGAACCTCGTAGATCAACCAGAGTGAGATTCGCGCCAGAGTGGTACGGTAATCCAGTTCTGGAAGTCATGCTACTAGATTATGAAGAACCTACGAACTATGAAGAAGCGATGGTGAGCGCAGATTCCGCAAAATGGCTTGAAGCCATGAAATCTGAGATGGGATCCATGTATGAGAACAAAGTGTGGACTTTGGTTGACTTGCCCAATGATCGGCAAGCAATTGAGAATAAATGGATCTTCAAGAAGAAGACTGACATCGACGGTAATATTACTGTCTACAAAGCTCGACTTGTCGTAAAAGGGTTTCGGCAAGTTCAAGGGGTTGACTACGATGGGACCTTCTCACCCGTAGCGATGCTTAAGTCTGTCCAAATCATGTTAGCAATTGCCGCATTTTATGATTATGAAATTTGGCAGATGGATGTCAAAACTGCATTCCTGAATGGATTTCTGGAAGAAGAGTTGTATATGATGCAACCGGAAGGTTTTGTCGATCCAAAGGGAGCTAACAAAGTGTGCAAGCTCCAGCGATCCATTTATGGACTGGTGCAAGCCTCTCGGAGTTGGAATAAACGCTTTGATAGTGTGATCAAAGCATTTGGTTTTATACAGACTTTTGGAGAAGCCTGTATTTACAAGAAAGTGAGTGGGAGCTCTGTAGCATTTCTGATATTATATGTGGATGACATATTACTGATTGGAAATGATATAGAATTTCTGGATAGCATAATGGGATACTTGAATAAGAGTTTTTCAATGAAAGACCTTGGTGAAGCTGCTTACATATTAGGCATAAAGATCTATAGAGATAGATCAAGACGTTTAATTGGACTTTCACAAAGCACATACCTTGACAAGATTTTGAAGAAGTTCAAAATGGATCAAGCAAAGAAAGTGTTCTTGCCTGTGTTACAAGGTTTGAAATTGAGTCAGACTCAATGCCCGACCACTGCAGAAGATAGAGAGAAAATGAAAGATGTTCCCTATGCTTCAGCCATAGGCTCTATCATGTATGCAATGTTGTGTACCAGACCTGATGTGTGCCTTGCTATAAGTCTAGCAGGGAGGTACTAAAGTAATCCAGGAGTGGATCACTGGATAGCGGTCAAGAACATCCTGAAGTACCTAAAAAGGACTAAGGATATGTTTCTCGTATATGGAGGTGACAAAGAGCTCATCGTAAACGGTTACGTTGATGCAAGCTTTGACACTGATCCGGACGATTCTAAATCGCAAACCGGATACGTGTTTACATCAAACGGTGGAGCTGTCAGTTGGTGCAGTTCTAAACAGAGCATCGTGGCGGGATCTACGTGTGAAGCGGAATACATAGCTGCTTCGGAAGCAGCGAATGAAGGAGTCTGGATGAAGGAGTTCATATCCGATCTAGGTGTCATACCTAGTGCATCGGGTCCAATGAAAATCTTTTGTGACAATACTGGTGCAATTGCCTTGGCGAAGGAATCCAGATTTCACAAGAGAACCAAGCACATCAAGAGACGCTTCAATTCCATCCGGGATCTAGTCCAGGTGGGAGACATAGAGATTTGCAAGATACATACGGATCTGAATGTTGCAGACCCGTTGACTAAGCCTCTTCCACGAGCAAAACATGATCAGCACCAAGGCTCCATGGGTGTTAGAATCATTACTGTGTAATCTAGATTATTGACTCTAGTGCAAGTGGGAGACTGGAGGAAATATGCCCTAGAGGCAATAATAAAGTTATTATTTATTTCCTTATATCATGATAAAAGTTTATTATTCATGCTAGAATTGTATTAACCGGAAACATAATACATGTGTGAATACATAGACAAACAGAGTGTCACTAGTATGCCTCTACTTGACTAGCTCGTTGATCAAAGATGGTTATGTTTCCTAACCATGGACAAAGAGTTGTTATTTGATTAACGGGATCACATCATTAGTTGAATGATCTGATTGACATGACCCATTCCATTAGCTTAGCACCCGATCGTTTAGTATGTTGCTATTGCTTTCTTCATGACTTATACATGTTCCTATGACTATGAGATTATGCAACTCCCGTTTGCAAGAGGAACACTTTGTGTGCTACAAAACATCACAACGTAACTGGGTGATTATAAAGGAGCTCTACAGGTGTCTCCAAAGGTACATGTTGGGTTGGCGTATTTCGAGATTAGGATTTGTCACTCCGATTGTCGGAGAGGTATCTCTGGGCCCTCTCGGTAATGCACATCACCTAAGCCATGCAAGCATTGCAACTAATGAGTTAGTTGCGGGATAATGAATTACAGAACGAGTAAAGAGACTTGCCGGTAACGAGATTGAACTAGGTATAGGATACCAACGATCGAATCTCGGGCAAGTAACATACCGATGACAAAGGGAACAACGTATGTTGTTATGCGGTCTGACCGATAAAAGATCATCGTAGAATATGTAGGAGCCAATATGAGCATCTAGGTTCCGCTATTGGTTATTGACCGGAGATGTGTCTCGGTCATGTCTACATTGTTCTCGAACCCGTAGGGTTCGCATGCTTAAGGTTACGATGACAGTTATATTATGAGTTTAGGCATTTTGATGTACCGAAGGTTGTTCGGAGTCCCAGATGTGATCACGGACATGACGAGGAGTCTCGAAATGGTCAAGACATAAAGATTGATATATTGGAAGCCTATGTTTGGATATCGGAAATGTTCCGGGTGAAATCGGGATTTTACCGGATTACCGGGAGGTTATCGGAACCCCCCGGGAGGTATATGGGCCTTAATGGGCCTTAGTGGAAGAGAGGAGAGGTGGCCATAGATGGGTCGCGCGCCCCTCCCCCCCCCCCTTGGTCCGAATAGGACAAGGAGAGGGGGCCGGCCCCCCTTCCTCCTCTCTCTCCTCTTTTCCCCCCTCCGCGAATCCTATTCCAACTAGGAAAGGGGGGGAGTCCTACTCCCAGAAGGAGTAGGACTCCTCCTGGCGCGCCTCCTCTTGGCCGGCCAGCCCCCCCTCCCTTGAGCCTTTATATACGGAGGCAGGGGCACCCCTAGAGACACAAGTTGATCCACGTGATCATATTCTTAGCCGTGTGCGGTGCCCCCTTCCACAATAGTCCTCGATAATATTGTAGCGGTGCTTAGGCGAAGCCCTGTGACAGTAGTACATCAAGATCGTCACCACGTCGTTGTGCTGACGGAACTCTTCCCCGAAACTTTGCTGGATCGGAGTCCGGGGATCGTCATCGAGCTGAACGTGTGCTAGAACTCGGAGGTGTCGTAGTTTCGGTGCTTGATCGGTCGGGCCGTGAAGACGTACGACTACATCAACCAAGTTAACGCTTCCATTGTCGATCTACAAGGGTACGTAGATCACACTCTCCCCCTCTTGTTGCTATGCATCACCATGATCTTGCGTGTGCGTAGGAAATTTTTTGAAATTACTACGTTCCCCAACACTTACCTCCCCTCGTAGTTGAGGGATAGATCTTGGTTCTTTGATCTTTCAAGTTCTTCATAATGGTAAGCAGATATAAATCCCAAGTGACTCAAAGAATAGAGCTATGCTCCCCGGAAATGGCGCTAGAAAATGTTCTTGATAACCCACAAGTATAGGGGATCACAACAGTTTTCGAGGGTAGAGTATTCAACCCAAATTTATTGATTCGACACAAGGGGAGCCAAAGAATATTCTCAAATATTAGCAGCTGAGTTGTCGATTCAACCACGCCTGGAAACTTAATATTTGCAGCAAGGTATTTAGTAGCAAAGTAATATGACAGTAGTGGTAACGGTAGCAAAAGGTAATAGTACCAGAAGTAATATTTTTTGGGTTTTGTAGTGATTGTAACGGTAGCAACGGAAAAGTAAATAAGTGAAGAACAATATATGAAAAGCTCGTAGGCATTGGATCGGTGATAGAGAATTATGCCGGATGCGATCGATCATGTAACAGTCATAACCTAGGGTGACACAGAGCTAGCTCCACTTCATCAATGTAATATAGGCATGTATTCCGAATATAGTCATACGTGCTTATGGAAAAGAACTTGCATGACATCTTTTGTCCTACCCTCCCGTGGCAGCGGGGTCCTAATGGAAACTAAGGGATATTAAGGTCTCCTTTTAATAGAGTGCCGGACCAAAGCATTAACACATAGTGAATACATGAACTCCTCAAACTACGGTCAATACCGGGAGTGGTCTCGACTATTGTCACTTCGGGGTTCCTTGATCATAACACATAGTAGGTCACTATAGACTTGCAAGATAGAATCAAGAACTCTCATATATTGATGAGAACATAATAGGTTCAGATCTAAAATCATGGCACTCGGGCCCTAGTGACAAGCATTAAGCATAGCAAAGTCATAACAACATCAATCTCAGAACATAGTGGATACTAGGGATCAAACCCTAACAAAACTAACTTTATTACATGATAAATCTCATCCAACCCGTCACCGTCCAGCAAGCCTACGATGGAATTACTCACGCACGGCGATGCGCATCGTGAAATTGGTGATGGAGGAAGGTTGATGATGATGATGGCGACGGATTCCCCTCTCCGTAGCCCCGAACGGACTCCAGATCAGCCCTCCCGGGAGAGTTTAGGGCTTGGCGGCGGCTCCGTATCGTAAAACACGATGAATCCTTCTCTCTGATTTTTTCTCCCCGAAAGTGAATATATTGAGTCAAGGTTGAGGTCGGTGGAGCGTCAGGGGGCCCACGAGGCAGGGGGCACGCCCAGGGGGTAGGACGCGCTCCCCACCCTCGTGGACAGGTGGAGGCCCCCCTGACGTGGATTCTTCTTCTAGTATTTTTTATATATTCCAAAATAATTCTCTGTTGATTTTCAGGTCATTCTGAGAACTTTTATTTCTGCACAAAAATAACACCATCGCAATTCTGCTGAAAACAGCGTCAGTTCGGGTTAGTTCCATTCAAATCATGCAAGTTAGAGTCCAAAACAAGGGCAAAAGTGTTTGGAGAAGTAGATACGATGGAGACGTATCAACATATTAGAATCAATAGCAAGTGTAGTTGTCTCAAGTTTACTCAAAACAGAATGTGAATCAAGTGCACAGGTAGATGGCAGTTCCTTACCTCCCCTCATAGTAGAGGGGTGGATCTTGGTTTTGTTGTCTCTCAGATTCCTCATAGTGATCAACAGATATAAATCCCAAGTGACTCAGAGAATAGAGCTATGCCCCCCGGCAACGGTGCTAGAAAAAGGTCTTGATAACCCACAAGTATAGGGGATCGCAACAGTTTTCTAGGGTAGAGTATTCAACCCAAATTTATTGATTGGACACAAGGGGAGCCAAGGAATATTCTCGAGTATTAGCAGCTGAGTTTTCAATTCAACCACACCTGAAAGACTTAATATCTGCAGCAAAGTATTTAGTAGCAAAGTAGTATGGAAGTAACGGTAATGGTGGCAAAAGTAATAGTAGCAGTTTTGTAGCAATTATGACAATGGCAATGGAAAAGTAACGAAGCAAAGATCAATATGAAAAGAACTCATAGGCAATGGATCAATGATGGATAATTATGTCGGGTGGCATGCATCATGCAACAGTTATAACCTAGGGTGACACAGAACTAGCTCCAATTCATCAATATAACGTAGGCATGTATTTCGTATATAGTCATACGTGCTTATGGAAAAGAACTTGCATGACATATTTTGTCCTACCCTCCCGTGGCAGTGGGGTCCTAGTTGAATCTAAGGGATATTAAGGCCTCCTTTTAATGATAACCGAAACAAAGCATTACCACTTAGTGAATACATGAACTCCTCAAACTACGGTAATCACCAGAAAGAATCCCAATTGTTGTCACCTTGGGGTATGCAGACCATAACTCGTAATAGGTGCCTACAACTTGCAAGATCGGATCAAGAACACAAATATATTAATGAAAAAAATAATAGGTTCATATCTGAAATCATGGCACTCGGGCCCTAGTGACAAGCATTAAGCATAGCAAAGTCATTGCAACATCAATCTAAGAACATAGTGGATACTAGGGATCAAAACCTAACAAAACTAACTCGATTACATGATAAATCTCATCCAACCCATCAACGTCCAGCAAGCCTACGATGGAATTACTCATGCACGTCGGTGAGCATCATGAAATTGGTGATGGGGGAAGGTTGGTGATGATGGTGGCGATGGATCCCCCTCTCCGGAGCCCCGAACGGACTCCAGATCAGCCCCCATGAAGAACAGGAGGAGCCAGCTCCATATCGTAAAACGCGATGAATCCTTCTCTTGCATTTTTTTTCTCTGCAGATGTCAATATATAGAGTTGGAGTTAGGGTCGGAGGAGGTCCAGGGGACCCACAAGGTAGGGGGAGCCCAGGGGGTAGGGCGCACCCTCCACCCTTATGGACTACTGGTGGGTCCCCTCTGGTTGATTATTTGGCCAATATTTTTTATATATTCCAAAAATATTCTCCATAAATTTTTGGGTCATTCCGAGAACTTTTATTTCTGTACAAAAATAATACCAAGGCAATTCTGCTTAAAACAGCATTAGTCCGGGTTAGTTCCATTCAAATCATGCAAATTAGAGTCCAAAAGAAGGGCAAAAGAGTTTGGAAAAGTAGATACGATGGAGATGTATCAGTAAGCAACTCAAGTTATGCTAGTGTATGGATAATTCATTGTTGTTGCCTTATAAGATGTCTATGTATAGTTACAAAGTAGAGACATGTAGGTTTGTCAAGAAGACGTGGTTTCACATGAGTATTACAAGTATTTCACTATTGTTTATTATAGATTTCTATCCGATTTTCATGAAAGGGATGTAGTAATGTCTTAAACTAGTGTCTATTCGTTGCTACAATCATGTAGAATGTTTAGAGCAAATTCCATAAATATCAGCATACAACCAAGTGGTTTCATTACTTTTTCCTATAACAATTAGCTATCTACGTCGGGTCATCCACCGGCTTTGGAAGGTGCTCGGATCCCCGATGCGGCTGGTATGACTTATTGTTGTGTTGTCCCAATGCAATATTGGGCCATACGACAAGGATGGAATGCGGCAGTGGGTGGAATAAGCATAGGACTTTGATCTAGTTTTAATTTGGAAGGTGGAAATGGAAACGACAATGGAGCGAGTATTTTGTAGTAGATCTCAGTTGTGTCATATGATATGGGCTGTGTCCCATTCATTCATCCGAATGTTCTCCATATTTCTGAGTTCATCCTATAAAAAATTAACCTAGGGTGATGATATCGAAAACAAAACCTTGGGTGATGCTCAAAAGACAAGTTTTTTGGGCAAGAGACATCACCTACCATTTTCACATATTTGTGTGATTCATACTCTTGAAATGAAGTTGGAGGGGTGTGATAGAATCAATGATAAAATGTGTGTTCCTACTTTTTGTTGGAATTGAACCCTAGGTTTGCACCTTCGTGATAGATTCATCGCTTCGAGTCATCGACAATGGTTTAGCCATCTACCAGGGAAGGAAAATTGTTGGTCCGAGGGAGATTGACATGTTTGTAAGTTATACCATTGATGCTATCAACTAAGAGAAAGATGAACTTGATGTAGAAGGAACAATGTAGTAGTGAATAAAGAAATGATGGAATGACATTAGTCGGAGCCTACGAGATACTCAAAAACAATGCAAAAAACATATGAATACTAACTTTGATATTATAGAGTTTTATGTGCCAGTGAGTCATGAAAATTGATGTAAAACACATATTTCAAGTTGGTGGGTGAGGGTTGGAGCCTCGTACACTGTTATCATGGATAGATGGATTGCACTGACCACTTCTGCATCAGTCATAGATAGAAATATTGAGTGCCTTCGATGATCTTCCATCTTGAGATTTTTTATAGCAGGCACTAGATATACAAGTCAATTCTTGGTTGTGCGGGCATCTTTTGGCTGCTATGAACATCACATCTTCCAGGAAAACGGGGCCAAACAGCTTCCCTGAATAGATAACTTCGCCTTAGTTCTCCTGAAATCACATGTTAACGCGTTGACTATGTCTTTTGTAGCAAGCGTGGAAAATTTTAATGAATTTATGCATGTTTGGGGAAACCGATAGACCTTTGTTTGATTTGGATGTGTCCTGAACAAATCTTGTTAAACCATGCTTCCCTTATGATGTAGGGTAGAGACCCTAATCACCCGATCTTTCACGAAAGGAGCGGATCCCGGGGAAAACACGAAGAACACGAGGATGAACAGAAGGAAAACACAAGAGGAAATCACTAAACCGACATGAATAAGTCACACATGGGCTAGATCCTCGAGCACAGAGAACGATACACGAATCCACGGACAACTAGGGACGATACACGGTAACCGGTTCTTCTCCGTGAGGAGGTCTTGAATCCACAAGGGGATCTTCCCGTAAAGGGGTCTTGAATCCAAGGTGGATCTTCTCCGTAGAGGGGCTGCGGTCTCTCTCATGGACTAGATTCGATATGGATGAGCAATGCTCTATCTCTCAAATGAGCTAAACCAATGCTAACCCTAGCTAGGATGAATGGGGGGTCTATTTATAGTCTAAGTGCAAAGGGGACGAAGTGAAGGGGTACATGGGCCTCGGGCCTGAACACTGTGCGCAGACGGGTACCGGACGTCCGCTGGGGACCGGTCGTCCGGTGTCTCAGGAGCTGCCGGACGTCCGGTATCCTCCGGTCGTCCGCTGGTTCCGTTCTGTGATGGGGGTGCCGGACGTCCGGAGGCTCCGGACTTCCGCTGATGTTGGCTCGAGTGCGGTCGCGCCGGTCGTCCAGTCGGAGCCAGACGTCCGCTCATTGGCCTCGGGTGCAGGGGCACCGGTCGTCCGGTCTGGACCGAACGTCCGCTCGCTGGGGCTCGGCTGACGCTTCAGGCGCCGGACGTCCGGTCCCGGCCGGTCGTCCGGTGGCTGGGACTTTTCCTGCAGCCCTTCTTCTTCTCCGTCTTCTTGTCCATCTTCCTCTTCTTCTTGTCCTTGCTCCTTAGCTTCTCCATTGTACCTGAGTATGCACAAAGTATCCATATGAGGTAGTAGCCATGCTTCATGTGCATCGAAGTGGAATTGTGAGAGGAGAGATGTCACCTCAGTTTCAAGGGCTCTTGCACGTGATCGAATCATGGGACCGGTAGGCACTTGATGAGACGATGGTAGGTCCATGGGGATGACCTTGGGATGCTCTGCATCATCTCCCCTCCCTTGGGGAAGATCTGTCCTCGGATCAAAATCTTCATCACCATGGAAGGGAGAGAGATCTTTGACATTGAAGATGTCGCTCACGTTGTACTTGTCACGCGGGAGGTCGATCTTGTAAGCGTTGTCGTTGTAGCATGCAAGCACCTTGAAGGGTCCATCCGCTCGTGGTCGAAGCTTGGATTTGCGTTGTTGTGGGAAGCGGTCCTTGCGAAGGTGTAGCCACACTCGATCACCAATGTTGAAGACCATAGGTTGCTTGTTGAAGTTGAGCTTGGTCGCAAGGCGTTGAACTTGGCGCTCGATGGTGTTTCTTGTATCTTCATGCATCTTCTTGAGATGTGTTACACGTGCACTTGCGTCCAAATTGATGCGCTCTTGGAGTGGTAGAGGAAGAATGTCCAATGGTGACAATGGGTTGAATCCGTAAACGACCTCGAAAGGAGACTTGCCGGTTGTTGAGTGTCTTGCTCGGTTGTAGGCGAACTCGGCGATAGGTAGGCACTCCTCCCACTCCTTGATGTTCTTCTTGATGAGTACTCGAAGTAGAGCGGAGAGTGTGTGGTTTGTCACCTCCATTTGGCCGTTGGTTTGAGGATGGTACGCCGTGGAGAAGAGTAGCTTGATTCCGAGCTTGGCGCATAGGATCTTCCAAAAGTAGCTAAGGAACTTGATGTCGTGGTCCGAGACAATTGTCTTTGGCACACCATGGAGACGCAATATTTCCCTACAAAAGATATTAGCAACATGTGAACCATCGTCTATCTTGTGACAAGGAATAAAATGTGCCATGTTTGAGAAACGGTCCACAACGACAAATATGGAATCTTTCCCATTGCGAGTTCTAGGTAAACCAAGTACAAAGTCCATGCTAATGTCTTCCCATTGTTGGTATGGAATCGGTAGAGGCATATAGAGACCATGAGATTGAGCTTTGGACTTAGCTTTGCGGCATGTCAAACATCGGTTGGTGAAGCGATTGACGTCCCGAAACATCTTTGGCCAAAAGTAGCTCTTCGAGAGCGTGGCGAACGTCTTGTCTCGTCCGAAATGTCCCATTAAGCCTCCTCCATGTGATTCCTGTAAAAGCAACAAATGAAGGGACGACTTGGGGATCTAAAGTTTGTTAGCTCTCATAAGATAGCCGTCTTTGATGTAATAGTGTTCCCACGATGTATTCGACAAACACTTGGCATAAGGAGTGGCAAAAGTTTCATCATGCGCATACAATTCTTTGATATGCTCGAAGCCAATGACATCTAACTCAAGTTGGGTGACTAGCATGCATATGCGGGAAAGAGCATCCGCTACGATGTTTTCTTTACCCTTGATGTACTTGATGACATAGGGAAAAGACTCAATGAATTCACTCCATTTAGCATGACGCTTGTTCAACTTAGTTTGACCCTTGAAATACTTGAGAGTCTCATGATAGGTATGAATGATAAACTCATGGGGACGAAGGTAATGTTCCCATTCATGTAAAACGCGGACTAAAGCATATAGCTCTTTCTCATAGATGGGATAGTTGAGTTGCGCTCCGGAAAGTTTCTCACTAAAGTAAGCTATGGGGCGCTTCTCTTGCATTAACACACCTCCTATGCCATTACCGCTAGCATCGCCATGAATCTCAAAAGGCTTGTCGAAGTTGGGTAAAGCAAGCACGGGAGCATGAGTAAGAAAATTCTTAAGCTCATTGAATGCAGTATCTGTGGATGGTCCCCAAATGAAAGGCGCATTCTTCTTGCTCAAAGCATGCAAGGGCGAAGCAATGGTGCTAAAATCCTTCACAAAGCGACAATAAAAACTCGCAAGACCAAGAAAACTACGCACTTGATGCAAGTTGGTTGGTTGCGGCCAAGTATTAATAGCATTGATCTTGGAATCATCTACATGAACACCCTTAGAAGAAACAACAAAACCCAAGAAAACGAGCTTATCAACACCAAAAAGGCATTTCTGCATATTAGCATAGACACGCTCTTTTCTAAGAGTTTGCAAAATGGTGCGGACATGGGTGACATGCTCTTTGATAGATTTGCTAAACACAAGAATGTCATCGAAGTAAACCACAACAAATATACCAATGTAAGGGCGAAAGACATGATTCATAAGGCGCATAAAAGTGCCCGGTGCTTCCGAGAGACCCATAGGCATGACTAACCACTCATACAAACCAAACTTGGTTTTGAATGCGGTTTTCCATTCATCACCCTCTTGTATGCGGATTTGATAGTAACCACTCTTAAGATCAATTTTGGAAAATATAGTGGCACCACTAAGCTCATCTAGCATATCATCTAGGCGTGGAATGGGATACCTATAACGAACGGTGATAGCATTGATAGGTCTACAATCGGAGCACATGCGAAAACTACCATCACGTTTTGGCACAAGAATGACCGGTACGGCACAAGGGCTCAAACTTTCACGCACATGTCCATGGTCTATGAGATGCTTTACTTGCCTTTGGATTTCTTTGGTTTCTTCGGGGTTGACGCGGTATGGAGCTTTGTTCAGAAGCGGTGCTCCGGGGATGAGGTCGATGCGGTGCTCAATGCCTCGTAGTGGAGGTAGTCCCGGAGGTAGCTCATCGGGGAAAACATCTTGAAATTCCTACAAAAGAGAATACAACACTAGAGGAAGAGTGTGAGAAGTTTTAGTTTGTGGTGTATTGTCCTTGCACACAAGGACGTAGTGTAGGACACTAGATGGGTTCTCACACACTTCTCTCATCTCACGTTTGGTGGCAAATAGAACTAGGTTCTTGTTTTCGCTCATCGTGGAGGCACTCAAGTTGGGCTTGTGGCGCTCACTCTCTTTTTGGTGGCTCACTCTCTCACCATTCTCCCCACAATGGGTGGCTTGCTTATGGGCGATCACTTGGCTTGGAGACATAGGTCGTAACACAAACTCCTTTCCTTGCATCTTGAAGCTATAGTGGTTTGTACGCCCATTGTGGACGACTCCTCTATCGAATTGCCATGGCCGTCCAAGGAGAAGATGGCAAACGGTCATTGGGATGACGTCGCACTCCAAGGTGTCTTCGTAGGCGCCAATTTTGATGGAGACTTGTACTCGGTGCTCGACTTGGATAGTGTCGGAGTCACTAAGCCATTGCACTTTGTATGGATGTGGATGCTTCGTCTTGGGCAATTGGAGCTTGGAGCAAAGTTCTTCACTTGCGATATTGTGACAACTCCCTCCATCGATGATGACCTTGACGGATCGTCCATTGATGCCGGCCTTGGTGTGGAATATGGTGCATCTTTGGTCTTCTTCTTGGTGATGTTGGAGAGTCAAGACTTTGGAGACAACAAGTGCGGGACTTGAGTCTTCATCACAAAAGACTTGTTCTTCTTCATTGTTCAATTGGCGGTGCATGGCGACTTGCTCAAGGGCTTCCATTTCTCCTTCGCTCATGGAATCATAAGTGCCATCATTGTTGAAGATCATGGTGCGCTTGTTGGTGCACTCATAGGACTTGTGGCCTCGGCCTCCACAAGTGAAACACTTGAATGAACTCGTCTTGACGGTCTCATCGGTTGGGGTAGATGATGATGAAGCTCTCGGCTTGAAGTTGCTCGTAGGAGGATGGCTTGTAGCTGACGAAGCTTTCTTGGAAGTCAGCTTGTCGATGTTGGAAGTAGAGGGTCTTGTAATCGGTGTTGGAGTTGTTGAAGCTTGGTTATTGGAGAAGCCGTAGGACTTGGATGAGAACTTGGCATACTTGAAATCATCTTGCACTTGGCGTTCCGCTTTGGTAGCTTGGTGCACTAGCTCGATGAGATTTGAGTATGGTTGGAAGTCGACGATCTTCTTGATAGGATGATTGAGTCCATTCACGAAACATGCCATAGTTTGCTCATCATCTTCCGTCACATTGGCTCTTATCATTGCAATCTCCATCTCCTTGTAGTATTCTTCAACGCTCTTGGTTCCTTGCTTGAGTTGTTGGAGTTTCTTGAAGAGGTCGCGGTTGTAGTAGGTAGGCACGAAGCGTGCTCTCATGACATCCTTCATTTGTGCCCAAGTAGTGATGGGTGGTTCGCCTCTTGCCTCGCGACGCTCTATGATTTGTTCCCACCAAATGAGGACATAGTCTTGGAACTCAAGGGATGCCATCGCGATCTTCTTCTCTTCTTCATAATTGTGCAAACGGAAGATCTTGTCAACTTTCAATGCCCATGAAAGGTATTCTTCGGGATCGTTGCTTCCGTTGAACTTGGGCATGGTGAACTTGAGCTTGTCGTAGCGTTGCTCTTCATTGTGTTGGGGTCGGGGATGATGACGCCCATGTTGTAGATGATTGTCCAACTCGTGGTGCTCTTGACGCGGAGGGTTGCCAACCTCGTGTTGCTCTTGTCGCGGAGGATTCCCATTGTTTTCATGCTCTTGATGAACTTGATGGTCTTGGCGAGCTTGTGGAGGAGCGCGTCGAGCTCGAGGGGGAACTAGACGATGCAGGCGAGCTTGAAATTTTCGTTCATGAAGTTCTTCGCGAAGTTCTTCCTCTTGTTCACGTGCTTGTCGGCCTCGGTCGGCAACGGCTCGACTCGCATCACATAGAGCTTGTTGCGCCTCAAGTGCTTGAGCATCACGGAGTTGTTGTTCTTGACGTTGAGCCTCGGCATCTTGTGCATTTTGGTGTAGACGCGCGCGTTCTTCCTCTTCATGTTAGCGTTGTTGTTGTCATTCTCGAGCTAGCGCAAAGGCTTCTTCGGCTTGACATCGTCGGCGCTCTTGAGAGTCGGTGTCCTGAAGTGGATTGAGGTTTGCTTGATGGTCGGTGCGCACGGCTCGACGAAGAGTGTTCGATGTCGGTGTACTTGAGCTGGAGAGGGTAAAGTTGGAATGGCGACTTGAACGGCTCCTTCTTGAAGTGGAAGAAGAGCGGTTGAGCAAAAAAGCGCGAATCTCGTCCATCCTTGCGTCATTCTCTTGCTTGTGATCGTCGAGCTTGTGGTCGAAGTAGTCCCTTGTACGTTGCTCGGAAAGTCGCAAGTCGGCGGCAAGGTTGTCGATGCGTTCACTCATAGCTTGTTGCTCTTGATGCAAAGCACGTTGTGCACCAAAGAGGTGACTCTTGGTGACAAAGGAGTTCATGTCGTTGTCTTGCTCCATGAAGAGTGGGTTGGTAGAAGTACTTGGCCTATCCATCATTCCAAGACAAATGTGAGTGGTACAAAGAGAAGAACGAATACCAAATGTACCTTGACCAAAGTTGAAAGTGAATCGATGATCACTCCAATGTAGGACAAGGAAATAGCCCAATTGGTACGAATTCTTGTCGGTTTCTCACACCTACACAAATAAAAGCTTATGGTGGAGCTTGGTTAGGATGGTGGCACAATTTTTAATGTGAATGTAAACAAGATTCAATAATGTTGGAGAAGAATCGCAAGATGCAATGTAACAAGTAGACCAAGCATATACGGTACACGGAAACACACACGCAAAAAGATAAGTGGGGTTATGCAACCAAGGGTGAGCCAAAATGTGGAATCCACAAAAATGCTCTTGTTGCACAACACTAGAGAGACGCTAGCACGATTGCACGATAGGCGGACACAAGAACTTGTGCACAACCTACTTAGCAAAAATGCAATGACTTCTATCCCAAATATGTTTTATGCAAGGTGTTGCTATGATATGATCCAAGATGATCCAGTATGACAATCTTAATGTTGTATGATGCTATGGTTCTTGCTTAAAAGCTCTTTGCTTATCTTTCTTCTTTGCTTAAAAGCTTGGTTGGCTCTTTGATGTTTGAGCTCTTTTCTCTTGCAATGCTTGAAGCACCAAGATAGCAAGTGAGTATGCTTTGACAACTTTGTGACACAAGAGATGATACCAATATAGGGAACAATGATGTATGTATGTATGCTATGGGAAGTATGATCACTAATGTGCACAAGTCTCGTTGCCGGCAATACTCAATGGCTACTCTCGATGGGTAAGCAACGCAAAATGAGTAAGGCGATGATGGCTATCAATGTAATGGCAAGAGTGATATGTCCAATACCAATATGAGGTTACCGGTCTTGCTTCCAGTATGGTGTCAAAATGGTGGCACGAATACCAAGTCGTAGTCGAGGTGGTTGACGGTGTCCTGGACTAGGGGGTACTCACCACGTCGTCTCCCGATCTATTAGATTGGGCCGAGGACCCTCGTGGCCGTATACTCATGGGCCAGTTCGGACGGCTACCGCATACAAGGAATATTCCACAAGACTTGGCGATCAAGACAAGGACTTCTCCCCACCGGCGTATTCGGCTAGGACTCTTGTTATCCTAGGCCTCCGGTGCATTATATAAACTGAGGCCAGGCTAGTCGATAGATATACAATATATACAACAATCATACCATAGGCTAGCTTATAGGGTTTAGCCTCCTTGATATCGTGGTAGATCTATTCTTGTACTACCCATATCATCAATATTAATCAAGCAGGACGTAGGGTTTTACCTCCATCAAGAGGGCCCGAATCTGGGTAAAACATCGTGTTCCCTGCCTCCTGTTACCATCCGGCCTAGACGCACAGTTCGGGACCCCCTACCCGAGATCCGCCGGTTTTGACACCCTAGCCGACGGTCGGTTAAGACGCGTTTAAGGTTCGGTTGAACATAGATATGATATAAGTACTTCGGTACATGCAATCATTCTTCTACCCAAGTCACTTGGAGGCTCTTAAGTTTATTTGAGCCGTTTTATAATAAGTGTTCTTCTTCTCAGTCGTTGCAAAGTTCTATTATTATTATTTATCACTCCTTTTTTCGACGCGAGTGTGTGGTCACTAGCCGGGGAGCCTAATTTCTCTCTCAAAGCCGCTAGAGTTTAGTTTGCTAAACTGGCCTAATGAGAAGTACTCCGCCCTCGGGATAGGAGGTTGAAGCCGTGGGCTGACCCGCTCGAAGTCTTGAGATAGGATGTGTCATGTTAAAGGACGACAGAAGCACTTCTTTTTTCTCAGAACAATTTTCGGATTGGCACCGAACACTTGATCTTGTTCGGACGTCATGTTTTTACTGACGTTTCTTGGTTTTCCAAGCTTTTTGGCACTTTTAAACTATTTGTGCTTTTCCAGCATTAGTCTCGCAGTGCAACGCCGGACACCTTTAGGGATTCGGCAAAAACATTCTCAGATATTGCTATATATGCATCGGTTTCGAATTGTGTCTTCGGTCAATAGTTGGGTTGCCCAGCTCCTGCACTTGCTTCCTACGTTCCGTTTTGTTCGGCTAGGCGTGCAAAGGGAGAACCACTGCGATTGTGCTTCCAGCTCACATGGTTAAGCACCTTAGTGGAGAAAGCCGAAAACTGACTGTCACAATAAGCGTAAACTGGTCAGCGATCCGATGACTATGACGGGCCATTCATAACATTGGCTGAAGTGTTTACGGCTTGACCTCGACTGTCGCCGAACACTACCGGGGGCTATTAACTGGCCTCCCAAACTAAATCCTCGATATTTTGCTCTTACATTCGAGCTGAGGTTTCATGATCATGCTTAGCATGACAACCCAAAGAAAGGAACTGATAGCGGGACTATTTTCTTTGGAATACATTTCTTCTGTTAAACAGTAATATAACATATCTCTCTGCGTACCTTTGTTTGTAAAATCGTGTGGCCAGATTGCCTTGTTTGTCATAAATCTTTGCCCTCATAAAGGCTTTATAAAGTAGGACAAACACTCCTCGGCTACTGGCCAAGGAGGTGGAAGCCGATGGTCGGTCAACAAAGTTTTGTACAATGCGGATCCGAGCATTAACGACGTAAAGTACTTGGATACATAGAGTCATTACACATAATTTGTGATTTTACTATGGATATTGATCCTTAATTCGGCCACCCGTGACCGCATTAAGGCTCGGGGGCTACTGGGCTTCGGGCTTATTATTTACAAATATTAAAGGGGCACATCGATCTCCTGATCTGGTGTTGCCACCCAACCAGTGTCTCGGGGGCTACTGCATTGCTTGTCCAATGCAGAAAATTTTATGTGCAATATAGTTTCCGAGGAGATTTTGATCCTCAAGTTGGTCGGCCGCACCCAACCTGAGTCTTGAGGACTGAGCACACCGCTTTTGTGTCCCGAAGTATTCTGCCGAGCTAGGACTTGATCCTCAGGCCGATTTTGCAAATCAACCTGAGTCTTAGCGGCTACTGGGATGAGCGGTCTTATGTCATCCTTCATGTGCATCTCGGGTTTTACACCGATACACACCTTGAGGGCTACTGGCTATATATCTCGGAGAATAAATTGCACCAATAAAAAATATTGACAAAAAATCGGCCCATAGTCGGGGTGGTGCACCACCTCAGAAGCAGTCCAGCATAAAGCTCGGCGCGCTAGTGGCTGGCTCCATAGAGGGCATTTCCGGCATTAAGCTCGGCTAAACTCCTTCAAATTTTTTGAACCAAGGTGATATGACACCTCGGATATAGTCCGGCATTGGAGCCTGGACACAGTCCGGCGTTGGAGCTCGGATATATTTCAGCGTTGGAGCTCGGATATACAGTTCGGCGTTGGAGCTCGGATACATTCCGGCGCTAGAGCTGGGAAGCGGTCCGGCGTTGGTGCTCGGCTGCAAAAGATACCTCGAATGCAGTCCGGCGTTGGAGCTCGGACGCAAGAGGACCCTGCCTCCCGGGAACAACTTCAAACCCGAGGTGTGGCATAAAAATAAACAAGGCATTGATAAAGGCCGGAAACTTAAAGGGGCTCCTCGGATACCTGAAGTGTAAACTCGTCGAATGCATTTTGGCGATCCTCAAGATCGAAGATAAAGAAGATTTGTTGAACCAGTTTTCAAGACCGACAACCGAAGACGAAGAACAGTTCGGAAGAATCGAGGAGCGTCCCTAACTTGAAGACCGGTTCAGGGGGCTACTGACGGTGTCCTGGACTAGGGGGTACTCACCACATCGTCTCCCGATCTATTAGATTGGGCCGAGGACCCCCGTGGCCGTATACTCATGGGCCAGTTCGGACGGCTACCGCATACAAGGAAGATTCCACAAGACTTGGCGATCAAGACAAGGACTTCTCCCCACCGGCGTATTCGGCTAGGACTCTTGTTATCCTAGGCCTCCGATGCATTATATAAACCGAGGCCAGGCTAGTCAATAGATATACAATATATACAACAATCATACCATAGGCTAGCTTCTAGGGTTTAGCCTCCTTGATCTCGTGGTAGATCTACTCTTGTACTATCCATATCATCAATATTAATCAAGCAGGACGTAGGGTTTTACCTCCATCAAGAGGGCCCGAACCTGGGTAAAAAATCATGTTCCCTACCTCCTGTTACCATCCGGCCTAGATGCACAGTTCGGGACCCCCCACCCGAGATCCGCCGGTTTTGACACTGACAGTGGTCGTTGTTGATGACGCGTCCGTGGCGAAAATGAGCGGCGGTGATGTCGATGTCGAACGTACCTAGATAGCCGAAACACAAAAGGTTACGGTACCGCAACTCAAATTCTCAAAACCAAGTGCGAGCAAAATCGTCGGAGTAGGTAGCTGTTTGGTGGTGGTGTGGGTTGGGATATTGGCAAAGTTTGCGGAAAGTCGGTGGTGGTGTAGCGGATGATGTGGTGGAAAGAGCGGTCGTCCGAAAATGGACGAATGTCCGGTCGCCGGTCGTCCGGTAAGGTCGGACGTCCGGTGCTTCCTGGGTCGCCGGACGTCCGGTGAAGTGACGGTCGTCCGGTGGTCGGGGTCAACGCGAAATTTCAGATCCGGGAGGTGGTCTTGGGAGGAATATGGGAGGGATTTCAAGGTGGAGATGGTGGGGGAAGGCTAGATCCACTTGCAACACAACAAATTCACGGTTCAAAACCAAAAAACATCATCAATACTCACAAAACACAAGAAAAATTTTTGGGGCTATTTTTGTGGGGATTTTCGGATTAGGACGAAAAACAACAAAATCAAGCTAGAAAAGAAAGAGGGGGGCTCCGAAATCGTGATAAACCTTGCTCTAGATACCAAGATGATGTAGAGTAGAGACCCTAATCGCCCGATCTTTCACGAAAGGAGCGGATCCCGGGGAAACCGCGAAGAACACGAGGATGAACGGAAGGAAAACACAAGAGGAAATCACTACACCGACATGAATAAGTCACACATGGGCTAGATCCTCGAGTACATAGAACGATACACGAATCCACGGACAGCTAGGGACGATACACGGTAACCGGTTCTTCTCCGTGAGGAGGTCTTGAATCCACAAGGGGATCTTCCCGTAAAGGGGTCTTGAATCCAAGGTGGATCTTCTCCGTAGAGGGGCCGCGGTCTCTCTCGTGGACTAGATCCGATATGGATGAGCAATGCTCTATCTCTCAAATGAGCTAAACCAATGCTAACCCTAGCTAGGATGAATGGGGGGTCTATTTATAGTCTAAGTGCAAAGGGGACGAAGTGAAGGGGTACATGGGCCTCGGGCCCGAACACTGTGCGCAGACGGGTACCGGACGTCCGCTGGGGACCAGTCGTCCGGTGTCTTAGGAGCTGTCGGATGTCCGGTGTCCTTCGGTCGTCCGCTGGTTCCGTTCTGTGATGGGGGTGCCGGGCGTCCGGAGGCTCCGGACTTCCACTGATGTTGGCTTGGGTGCGGTCACGCCGGTCGTTCGGTCAGGGCCAGACGTCCGCTAATTGGCCTCGGGTGCAGGGGCACCGGTCGTCCGGTCTGGACCGGACATCCGCTCTCTGGGGCTCGACTGACGCTTCACGCGCCGGACGTCCGGTCCCGGCCGGTCGTCCGGTGGCTGGGACTTTTCCTGCAGCCCTTCTTCTTCTTCGTCTTCTCGTCAATCTTCCTCTTCTTCTTGTCGTTGCTCCTTAGCTTCTCCATTGTACCTGAGTATGAACAAAGTATCCATATGAGGTAGTAGCCATGCTTCATGTGCATCGAAGTGGAATTGTGAGAGGAGAGATGTCACCTCGGTTTCAAGGGCTCTTGCACGTGATCGAGTCATGGGTCCGGTAGGCACTTGATGAGACGATGGTAGGTCCATGCGGATGACCTTGGGATGCTCCGCATCACCTTACCAATCCCAACAACCTCAGCAGAACTTTTTGGTCGAATGGTGGAGTTCAAAGTGATGACACATTCCTCTAAAGATGTTAGTTCAGAGCCCAGAGACCTTAAAACTTGAAATATGAAAAAGTAATTTAGCTCATATAGTCCTGATGTATGAAACAAATATGCGAACCTTAGTTAATTGAAAACACTAGGTGTGTGGAAAAGATTGATTGTACAATCATGATTAGTGAAGCATGTTAATAAATTGGTGAAGAGGCATCAAACTAAAATTTGTTTTATCTTGTGTTGTTACACCAAGGAACATATATGGCTTGATATCTCAATGACCAAATTCTTTGCAACAATTAAGATGTCATATGATAGGAAATACCATAAACTCAAGTAAGCAACTCAAGTTAGAATAGTGTATACTAGTGCATTGATAAGTCATAGCTGCCACGTGATAATAAAGTCCATGTGTAGTTACAAAAAATAACAACTCATGTATATCTTATAATGAACAGCGCACAGACATGTTGATTTGTCAAGCCAAAGTGGTTTCACATGACTATTACAAGTATTTCACCTATGTTTGTTATAGATTTTTTTATCATATTTTCATGAAATGTACGTAACATTGTTTAACAAGTGTTTATTCCTCCCTACAATCATGTAGAATGTTCTGGACAAATTCCATAAATATTCACATACAACCGCGTTGATTTCATTATTTTCTCAAAAACAATTAGCTATCTTTGACTACTTATCCACCGACTTTTGGAGATACACAGGTCCCTGACGCGGCATGTATGACTTACTGTTTTGTTGTGCCAAGATGCGAGATTGGGTAAGATAAAGGGGGTGTAATGCGACAGATGGTGGAATAACCCTAGGATTTCGATCTAGTTCTAGTTTGGAAGGTGGGAATGGAAATGACAGTGGGGCTAGTATTTTTGAGTAGATCTTAGTTACATCGTATCATATGGGCCGCGTCCTATTCTTTCATCATAATGTTCTCCAAATTTCTAAGTTCATCCTTTATTTTAAATTCAACCTAGGGTGATGATATCGAAAAACCCTTGGGTGATGCTCGAAAGACATGATTTTCAGCGAACGGACATCACATACCATTTTAACATGTTTGTGTGATTCAAACTCTTGAAATGAAGTTAGTGGGGGGCTTGCTAGAAGATATGATAAAATTTGTGTATGTCTTTTTTTGGGAATTAAACCCTATGTTTGCATTTCATGTCTCTTGTCAAAGCTTTAGAAATTTTGGTGATAGATTCATCGCTTGGAGTCATCTACAATGGATTAGCCCTCTACGGGGGACAAAAACTAGTGTTCCAAGGGAGATTGACATGTTTGTAAGTTATAGCTTTGATGCTATCAACTAAGATAAAGAGGAACTTGATGTAGAAGGAGCAATGTAGTAGTGAATAAAAAAAATAAAGGAATGACATGTGTCGGAGTCTAGGAGATAATAAAAAAATGTGAAAAACACATGAATACTAACTTTGATATTATATAGTTTTATGTGCCAATGAGTTCATGAAAATAGCAGTAAAACACATATTTGAAGTTGGAGGAGGAGGGTTGGAGCCTCATACGCTATTATTAAGGATAGATGGACTGCACTGACCACTTCATCACCAATGAGAGGATCGAAATAGTGAGTGCCTTCAGTGAGCTTCCATCTTGAGAATTTTTTGATAGTAGACACTATATATACAAGGTAATTCTTTGTTGTTCTAGCGTCTTCTGACTGCTCTAAGCTCCGCCACTCTTGCAAGTACGTGGGGCCAAATAGCTTCCAAAGATAGATAACTTCGCCTTACTTCTCCTGAAATCACCTATTAAGGCATTGAATATGTCTTTTGTAGCAAAAATGGAACATTTTTATGCCTTTAGGCGTGTTTAAGGAAACCGATAGACCTTTGTTTGTTTTGGATGTGTCTTGAACAAATCCAGTCAAATCATGCTTCCCTTATCAATCCCAACAAGCTCAACACATGTTTTGGGTCCAATGGTGGATTTCAGAGTGAAGACACATTCCTCTAGAGATGTTAGTTAAAAGTTCAAATTTCTTAAAACATGAAATATTAAAAAGTAATTCAGCTCATATAGTCATGATGTATGAAACAAATATGAGAACGTTGGTTAATTGGCAACACTAAGTGTGTGGAAAAGATTGATTGTATAATCATGAAGTGAATCATGCTAAAAAATGGTGAAGATTCATCAAACTAAAATTTGCCTATTATTTCTTAGTAGATCTAAATTGTCTCGTATGATACGGGTCGCGTCCTGTTCTGTCATCCAAATGTTCTCCATATTTTTGAGTTCATCGTTTATTTTAAATTCAACCTAGGGTGATGATATTGAAAAAACCTTGGGTGGTGCTCGAGAGAGATGATTTCTGTCCCAAGTGACATCACCTACCATTTCCACATATTGGTGTGATTCACACTCTTGAAATAAAGTTAGAGGGGGTTTGCTAGAAGCAATGATAAAATGGGTGTACTTTTTTGTTGTAATTAAACCCTATGTTTGCATTTCTTGTCTTTTGTCAAAGTTCTAGTATACTTGATGATATATTCGTTGCTCGGAGTCATCTACGATGGTTTAGCCATCTACAAGGGAAGGAAAATGGTAGTTCTAAGGGACATTGACATGTTTGATGCTATCATCTAAGACAGGCAGGAACTTGATGTAGATGGGACTATGTAGTAGTTAATAAAGGAATGGCGGAATAATATAAGTGAAAGCCTGCTGGATACCCGAAAACATTGGGAAAAACAAATGAATACCAACTTTGATATTATAGGGTTTTATGTGCAAATGATTTTATGAAATAGATGTAAACACATATTTGAAGTTGGTGGAGGAGGGGTGGAGCCTAGTACATTGTTATTAAGGACAAATAGAATGCATTTGCCGCTTCATACTCAGTGATAGAGTAGGATAGAGAGTGGCTTTAGTGAGATTCCTTCTTGAGATTTTTTATAGTAGGTGCTAGATATACAAGGTAACTGTTGGTTGTGTATATGTCTTTTGACTGCTCTAAGTGCACCTCCTGCAAGCCAATGGGGCCAAACATCTTCCCAAAATAGATCATTTAACTTCTCCTTACTTCTCCTGAAATTACCTATTTAGGTGTTGACTATTAATTTTGTGGCAAGCATGGAACAATTTATGCCTTTAGGCATGTTGGCGGAAACTGATAGACCTTCATTTTTTTTGGCTGTGGATGAGGGTTGGAGCCCCGTACGCTGTTATTAAGGATAGATGATTGCACTGACCACTTCATCATAAGTCATAAAATTTTAATATTGAGTGCCTTCAGTGAGCTTCCATCTTGAGATTTTTTTATAGCAGGCACTAGATATACAAGGTAATTCTTGGTTGTGTGGGTATCTTTTGGCTGCTATGAGCGCCACCATCTTGCAAGCAAACGACGCCAAACAGCTTCCCAAGATTAATAACTCCACCTTACTTGTCCTTAATTAAATCACCCTGTTAAGGTGTTGACTATGTCTTTTGTAGCAAGCATGGATTTTTTTTATGCCTTTAGGCATGTGTGTGGAAACCGATAGATCTTTTTTTTGTTTTGGATGTGTCTTGTACAAATCCAGTCATATTATGCTTCCCTTTACCAATCTAGACAACGTCAACAGAAGTTTTTGGTCAAATGGTGGATTTCACAGTGAAGAGACATTCCTCTAAAGATGTTAGTTCCAATCCGAAAGACCTTAAACTTGTAAGATGCAGAAGTGATTAAGATCACATAGCCGTGATGTATGAAACAAATATGTGAACATTGGTTAATTAGCAACACTAGGTGTGTGGAAAAGGTTGAATGTAAAAATCATGATTAGTGAATCATACTAATAAATTGGTGAAGAAGCATCAAGCTAGAATTTGACAGTTCTGTTGTGTTATTACATGAGGGAACATATTTTCCTCGATATCTCAATCACCAAATTCATAGAAACATTTAAGATGTCATATGATAGGAAATCCTATCAAGTTAAGTAAGCAACTCAAGTTAGACTAGTGTATACTAGTGTATTGAAAATTCATAGATGTCGCATGATAAAAAATTCCATGTATAGTTACCAAGGAGAACAACTCATGTATATCAAATAATGGACCGTGTAGAGACATGTCGGCTTGTCATGCAGAAGTTGTTTGACATGAGTATTACAAGCATTTCACCTATGTTTGTTATAGATTTTTATGCTAGTTTCATGAAAGGGATGTAACAATGTTTTAAACAAGTGTTTATTTGTCATTACAATCATGTAGAATGTTCTGGATAAATTACATAAATATACGCATACAACCGTGTCGGTTTCATTATTTTTTCAATAAACAATTACCTATCTCCGCCAGGTCATCCACCGGCTTTGCGAGACTCTCCGGTCCCCAATGTGGCCGGTATGAATTACCACTGTGTTGTGCCAAGACGCGAGATTGGGCCAGATGACGGGAATGGAATGCAACGGATGGTGGAATAACCCAAAGATTTCTATCTAGTTTTAGTTTGAAAGGTGGAAATGGAATCGACAATGAAGCGAGTATTTTTTTAGTAGATTTCAAATGTCTCATATGACATGGGTTGCATCTTATTCTATCATTCGAATGTTCTCCATATTTGCGAGTTCATCCTTTCTTTTAAATTCAACCTATGGCGATGAATCAAAAAAACCTTGGGTGATGCTCGAAAGAGATGATTTTTGTCCAGGAGACATCAGCTATCATTTTCACATATTTGTGTGATTCACACTCTTGAAATGAAATGAAAGGGGGATCTGCCAGAAGCAATGATAAAATGGGTGTACCTACTTTTGTTGGAATTAATCCCTAGGTTTGGATTTCATGTGTCATGACAAAGCTTTAGTATACTTGGTGATAGATTCGTCACTTGGAGTCATCTGCGATGGTTTAGCCGTTGGAAAGGGAAAATGTTGGTCCGAGGGAGATTGACATGTTTGTAAGTTATAGCATTGATGCTATCAACTAAGACAAAGAGGTACTTAATGTCAATAAAGAAATGATGGAATGACATAAGTCGGAGCCTAAGAGATACTAAAAAACAATGCGAAAAACACATGAATACTAACTTTGATATTATAGAGTTTTATGTGCCAATGGGTCATGAAGATATATGTAAAACACATATTTGATGTTGGCGGATGAGGGTTGGTGCCTCATACGTTGTTATTAAGGATAGATGGATTGCACTGACCACTTCATCATCAGTCATAGAATCAAAATATTGAGTGCCTTCAGCGAGCTTCCATCTGGAGATTTTTTTTATAGCAGACACTAGATATACAAGGTAATTCTTGGTTGTGCGGGCATCTTTTGGCTGCTCTGAGCGCCACCATCTTTCAACCAAATGGGGCCAAACAGCTTCCCAAAATAGATAACTTCACCTTACTTCTCCTGAAATAACATGTTAAGGTGTTGGCTATGTCTTTTGTAGCAAGCATGGAACATCTTTATGCATTTACGCATGTTTGGGGAAACCGATAGACCTTTGTTTGTTTTGGATGTGTCCTGGACAAATCTAGTCAAATCATGCTTCCCTTTAGCAATCACAACAACCTCTACATAACTTTTTTTTCAACTGGTGGATTCCAGAGTGAAGACACATTCCTCTAAAGATGTTAGTTCAGAGTCCAAAGACCTTAAAACTTGAAATATGAAAAAAAAATCAGCTCATATGGTCATGATGTATGAAACAAATATGTGAACGTTGGTTAATTAGCAACCCTAGGTGTGTGGAAAAGGTTGAATGTACAATCATGATTAGTGAATCATGCTAATAAATTGGTGAAGAGGCATCAAACTAAAATTTAGCTGATATCTTGTGTTCTTAAACTAAGGAATCTATTTGGCTAGATATCACAATCACCAAATTCTTAGCAACATTAAAGATATCATATGATAGGAAATACAATAAAATTAAGTAAGCAACTCAAGTTATACTAGTGTATACTAGTGTATGGAAACCTATGGTTATTATAGATCTTTATCCTATTTTCACGAAAGGGATGTAACAATGTTTTAAACAAGTGTCTATTCCTCGCTATAATCATTTAGAATGTTTTGGACAAATTCCATAAATATTCGCATACAACCACATTAGTTTCATTATTTTTCCAAAAGCAATTAGATATCTCCGCCGTGTCATCCACCGGCTTTGGGAGTAGCTCGGTTACCCCCACGCGGCTAGTACTAATTACCGTTGTGTTGTCCCAAGATGTGAGATTGGGTCAGATGAAGTGGATGGAATGCGGCAGAGCACGGAATAACCCTAGGATTTCGATCTACTTTTAGTTTTGAAGGTTGAAATGGGAACAACAATGGAGCGAGTATTTTTGAGTAGATCTCAGTTGTCTTCTATGATATGAGTTGCATCGCATTCTGTCATCCGAATGTTCTCCATATTTCCTAGTTCATCCTTTTTTTTAAATACAACCTAGGATGATGATCTCTAAAAAACCTTGGGTGATGCTCTAAAGACATGATTTTTCGCCAAGAGACATCACCTACCATTTCACATATTTCTCTAATTCACACTCCTGAAATAAAATCAGAGGGGGCTTTGCTAGAAGCCGTGATAAAACTTGTGCACCTCTTTTTGTTGGAATTAAACCATAGGTTGGCATTGCATGTCACTTATCATAGTTTTATTATACTTGGTGATAGATTCGTCGCTTCGAGTCATCTACGATGGTTAAATCATTTACTAGGGAAGTAAAATTGGTTTTCCAAGGGAGATTGACTTGTTTGTAAGTCATTGCGTTGATGTTGTTTGCTAATTAAGACAAAGAGGAACCTTATGTAGATGGAACTATGTAGTATTCAATAAATGAATGATGGAATGACATGGGTCGAAGCCTACTAGATACACAAAAACATTGCGAAAAACACATGAATACCAAATTTCATATGATAGATTTTTATGTGCAGCCGAGTTCATGAAAATAGAGGTAAAGCACATGTTCGAAGTTGGCGGAGCAAGGGTTGAACCTAGTAAGTTGTTACTAAGAACAGATAGAATGCACTGGCCACTTCACAGCGATAGAATCAAAATAGTGAGTGCCTTTAGTGAGCTTCCTTCTTGAGAATTTTTGTTAGGAAGCACTAGATAGACAAGGTAATTCTTGGATGTTGGACGTCTTTTGGCTGCTCTGAGTGCCACCTTCTTGCAAGCAAATAGGGCCAAACAGCTTCCCAAAATCTATCATTTAAATCACCTTAGTTCTCCTGGAATCACCTGTTAAAGCGTTGGCTACATCTTTTCAAGCAAGCATGGAACAATTCATACATTTTGGCATATTGGCGGAAAACGATAGATCTTTGTTTGTTTTGCATGTGTCTTGAACAAATCCAGTTAAATTATGCTTCCCTTTACCAATCCGAAAGACCTCAACAAAAGTTTTTGTTGCAATAATGGATTTGAGAGTGAAGACATGTTCCTCTGAAGATGTTAGGTTGGAGCCCAAAGACTTTAAAACCTCAAATATATAAAAGTAATTCATATAGCCGTGATGTATGAAACAAATGTGCGGTTGTCGGTTAATTGGCAAAACTTCGTGTGCGAAAAGGTTGGCTATACAATCATGATTTGTGAATCATGCTAATAAATTACTGAAGAAGCATCAAACTGAAGTTGTTCTCTTGTGTTATTACACCAGGCAGCATATTTGCCTCTTCATCTCAATCACCAAATTAATAGCAACATTTAAGATGTCATATGATAGGAAATACAATTAAATTTGGTAAGCAACTCAAGTTATACTAGTGTACGGATAATTCATTGTTGTTGCCTTATAAAATGTTTATGTATAGTTACAAAGCAGAGACATGTAGGTTTATTAAGCAGACGTGGTTTCACATGAGCATTACAAGTATTTCACTCTTGTTTGTTATAGATTTCTATCCAATTTTCATGAAAGGGATGTAATAATGTTTTAAACAAGTGTCTATTCCTTGCTACAATCATGTAGAATGTTTTGGGCAAATTCCATAAATATCCGCATGCAACCAAGTGGTTACATTACTTTTTCTAAAACAATTAGCTATCTAAGTCGGGTCATCCACCGGATTTGGAAGGCGCTTGGGTCCCTGATGCAGCTGGTATGACTTACCGTTGTGTTGTGCCAATGCAAGATGCAAGATTGGGCCAGACGATGGGGATGGAGTGCGGCGGAGGGTGGAATAAACATAGGATTTTGATCTAGTTTTAATTTTGAAGGTGGAAATGGAAACGACAATGGAGCGAGTATTTGTGAGTAGATCTTAGTTGTCTCATATGATATGGGTCGTGTCCCATTCATTCATCTAAATGTTCTCCATATTTCCGAGTCCATCCTTTAAAAAAACAACCTAGGGTGATGATATAAAAAACCTTGGGTGATGCTCGAAAGACATGATTTTTGGCCAAGAGACATCACCTACCATTTTCACATATTTGTGTGACTCACATTCTTGAAATAAAGTTAGACGGGGTTTGCTAGAATCAATGATAAATTGCGTGTACCTATTTTTGTTCGAATTAAACCCTAGGTTTGCACCTTTGTGATAGATTCGTCGCTTGGAGTCATCGACGATGGTTTAGCCATCTACCAGGGAAGGAAAATTGTTGGTCCAAGGGAGATTGACATTTTTGTAAGTTATAGCATTGATGCTATCAACTAAGACAAAGAGGAACTTGAAGTAAGGAACAATGTAGTAGTCAATAAAGAAATGATGGAATGCCATGAGTTAGAGCCAACGAGATACTAAAAAACAATGCGAAAAACACATGAATACTAACTTTGATATTATAGAGTTTTATGTGCTAATGAGTCATGAAAATATATGTAAAACACATATTTGAAGTTGGCGGATAAGGGTTGGATCCTCGTACACTGTTATTAGGATAGATGGATTGCACTGACCACTTCTGCATCAGTCATAGAATTGAAATATTGAGTGCCTTCGGTGATCTTCCATATTGAGTTTTTTATAGCAGGCACTAGATATACAATGTAATTCTTGGTCGTGCGGGCGTATGTTGGCTGCTATGAGCGTCACATCTTACAAACAATCGGGGCCAAACAGCCTCACAGAATAGATAACTTCGCCTTACTTCTCCTGAAATCACATGTTATAGCGTTTTCTATGTCTTTTGTAGCATGCATGGAACATTTTTATGCATTTAGGCATGTTTGGGGACACCGATAGGCCTTTATTTGTTTTGGATGTGTCCTGAACAACTTTTGTCAAATCACGCTTCCCTTTACCAATCTCAACAACCTCAGCATAACTTTTTGGTCAAATGGTGGATTTCGGCGTGAAGACACATTCCTATAAAGATGTTAGTTCAGAGCGCAAAGACCTTAAAACTTGAAATATGAAAAAGCAAGCCAGCTCATATAGTCGTCATGTATGAAACAAATATGAGAAAGTTAGTTAACTGGCAACACTAGATGTGTGGAAAAGGTTGATTGTACAATCATGTGTAGTTACAAAGAAGAAGAACACATGTGTATCTTATAATGAACCGCGCAGAGACATGTTGACTTGTCAAGCCGAAGTGGTTTCGCATGACTATTACAAGTATTCCACCTACGTTTGTTACAGAATGTTTATCCTATTTTCCTGAAATGGAAGTAACAATGTTTTAAACAAGTGTTTATTCCTCGCTACAATCATGTAGAATGTTCTGGACAAATTCCATCAATATTCACATACAACCGCGTTGATTTCATTTTTTTTTTCAAAAACAATTAGTTATCTCCGACTGGCCATCCACCGACTTTTGGAGGTGCTCGGGTCCCCGATGCAGCTCGTATGACTTACCGTTGTGTTGTGTCAAGATGTGAGATTGGGTCAGACAGAGGGGATGGAACGCGGCAGATGGTGGAATAACCCTAGGATTTCGATCTAGTTTTAGTTTGGAAGGTTGAAATGGAACCAACAATGGAGTTAGTATTTTTTTAGTAGATCTCAGTTATCTCGTATCATATGGGTCGTGTCCTATTCTATCATCTGAATGTTCTCCAAATTTCTAAGTTCATCCTTTATTTTAAATTCGAACTAGGGTGACGATATCGAAAAAACCTTGGGTGATACTTGAAAGACATGATTTTTAGCCAACAGACATCACCTGCCATTTAAACATATTTGTGTGATTCACACTCTTGAAATGAAGTTTGTGGGGGTTTGCTAGAAGATATGATAAAATTTGTGTACGTCTTTTTGGAATTAAACCCTATATATGTTTGCATTTCATGTCTCTTGTCAAGGCTTTAGTATATTTGGTGATAGTTTCGTCGCTTGGAGTCATCAACAATGGTTTAGCCCTCTATGGGGGACAAAAATTTATTGTTCCTAGGGAGATTGACATGTTTGTAAGGTATAGCATTGATGCTATCAGCTAAGACAAAGAGGAACTTGATGTAGAAGGAACGATGTAGTAGTGAATAAAAAAATGAAGGAATGACATGAGTCGCAGTCTAGGAGATACTCAAAAACAATGCGAAAAATACATGAATACTAACTTTGATATTATAGAGTTTTATGTGCCAATGAGTTCATGAAAATAGATGTAAAACACATATTTGAAGTTGGCGGAGGAGGGTTGGAGCCTCGCACGTTATTATTAAGGATAGATGGATTGCACTGACCACTTCATCATAAGTGATAGGATCGAAATAGTGCGTGCCTTCAGTGAGCTTCCATCTTGAGAGTTTTTAATGGCAGGCACTAAATATACAAGGTAATTCCTGGTTCTGCAGGCGTCTTTTGACTGCTCCAAGCGTCTCCATCTTGCAAGTAAGTGGGGCCAAACAGCTTCCAAAGATAGATAACTTCGCATTACTTCTCCTGAAATCACCTGTTAAGGCGTTGAATATGTCTTTTGTAGCAAAAATGGAACATTTTTATGCCTTTAGGCGTGTTTGCAGAAACCGATAGACCTTTGTTTGTTTTGGATGTGTCCTGACAAATCCAATCAAGGCATGCTTCCCTTTACCAATCCTAACAAGATCAACAAATGTTTTTGGTCCAATGGTGGATTTCAGAGTGAAGACACATTCCTCTAGAGATGTTAGTTAAAATCCCAAATACCTTAAAACATGAAATACTAAAAAGTAATTCAGCAAATATAGTTGTGATGTATGAAACAAATATGAGAATGTTGGTTAATTGGCAACACTAGGTGTGTAGAAAAGGTTGATTGTACAATCATGAAGTGAATCCTGCTAAAAAAATTGGTGAAGATTCATCAAACTAGAATTTGGCAATTATTTTTTACTTGATCTCAATTGTCTCTTATGGTATGGGTCGCGTCCTTTTCTGTCATCCAAATGTTCTCCATATTTCGGAGTTCATCGTTTATTTGAAATTCAACCTAGGGTGATGATATCAAAAAAAACCTTGGGCGATGCTCGAGAGAGATGATTTTTGGCCCAAGAGACATCACCTACCATTTTCACATATTAGTGTGATTCACATGCTTGAAATAAAGTTAGAGGGGGTTTGCAAGAAGCAATGATAAAATGTGTGTACCTACTTTTGTTGGAATTAATCCCTAGGTTTGCATTTCATGTCTTTTGTCAAAGTTCTAGCATACTTGATGATATATTCGTATCTCGAAGTTATCTACGATGGTTTAGCCATCTACTAGGGAAGGAAAATGGTAGTTCCGAGGGATATTGACATGTTTGATGCTATTATCTAAGACAACCAGGAATTTTATGTAGATGGGACTATGTAGTAGTTAATAAAGGAATGACGAAATAATATAAGTCAGAGCCTACCGAGTACCTGAAAACATTGGGAAAAACAAATATACCAACTTTGATATTATAGAGTTTTATGTGCCAACGAGTTCATAAAAATAGATGTAAACACATATTTGAAGTTGGTGGAGGAGGGGTGGAGCCTAGTACGTTGTTATTGAGAACAAATAGAATGCACTTGCCGCTTCATACTCAATGATAGAATAGAAATAGAGAGTGCCTTTAGTGAGATTCCTTCTTGAGATCTTTTTTATAGTAGGCGCTAGATATACAAGGTAATTCTTGGTTGTGCAGATGTCTTTCGACTGCTCTAAGTGCACCTCTTGCAAGCAAACGGGGCCAAACAACTTCCCAAAATAGATTGTTTAACTTCTCCTTACTTCTCCTGAAATTACCTATTTAGGAATTGACTATTAATTTTGTAGCAAGCATATAGTACAATTTATGACTTTAGGCATGTCGGCGGAAACCAATAGACCTTTGTTTATTTTGGTCGTGTCCTGAACAAATCCAGTCAAAGCATGCTTTCGTTCCCAACAACCTCAACGATTTATTTTGGGCTCAATGATGAAATTTGGAGTGAAGGCACATCTATCTATTACATATTATTATTAAATAAAAAAGATAAAAAAGAGATTACGTCTGTTCACATAGATTAAATTATAGTGGTCGTTCATTTTTTATATCAATGACTGAAATTTATAGGATATAAACTTACATACAATATTGACATGTGTGACCAGTGCAACATGTCACGTAAAAATATCTTGCTATTAAATCTGTCCGATATAACCCAGAGTACAAGGATAGACCGGAGTGTATACAAGGAAACAGTCATGGTTTCCATCAAGGAGTCATTGGCAACCACGAATAAGACTCGACATCCATGCAATCATAAAAACACAAGGATATGTAACCACACCACCCACAACTTCAAACTAGACGACATGCAAATAAAAGGGCTACGATCATAGCTTTACCTGGCGGCCATAACAACCCATATATACAGATCCTGCTCAGCACACAAGCACCCGTGCATGAAGTATAAGTCAAAAAGTGCAACTCAAACACGCCATCAAGAAAAAAATTGAAGTCTTTTCTTTTTGAGAAACACCTGTAATTTTATTCATCCTCTTAACAATTACAGGTACACTGATTTGGATCTAAGATCTAAGAAAATAAAAAATAACTGCTATGACTAAGAATTACAATGAAATATCTTGAAAACACCTTCTTCGCGGTGTCAATCTCTACTAGAAGAAATACTCCAAAGACTTCGATAAAGAGGCTGCAACAGGACTGGAGCAACGATGGTTTTTGAAAGCACCTTGAGTCGCACATCCAAAAAGATGGAAAGTCTTGATCGTTGAACGTACTTGGGCAGAGATGAACCCCTAGAAGTGCAGGCCGTCGGATCAATAGTATCTTCACCATGGTATCGATGAAAGATTTCAACTTCAGAAAGAATCAAACCGACAAAAGAAGGTTGACACACCAATATAAACTCTCTAATTTCTTGGCATCGCCAAAAAAATGAGAGTAAATTAATTCTCATAAAATATGATGATCACTAGATGACGACAAACAATGTAGAACTCTTCAAGATGTGAGGTCCCCTCACCTCACAGCGCCAAGATGGCAGCCAAAGGTGAGGGGACCAAAAATTCCTGGCTGAGGCTGCAGCCTTAATGAAACCCTCAAATCAAAGTCTATTGGAGCGATGAAACTCGATGCCTCACAATTATCAACCAGCAAAAACAAACCCACGATGTGCAAGTTGAAACCGGACAAAGCCACACCCAACTGCTTCACGTGACGTGCTACTTGATGTCCGATGAAGCCACACTTAACAGCCAACAAGAACTACCACGCGATGTGCAGCTTGACGCCCGACAAAGCCACACCCAACTGCTTCACGTGAGATGCTACTTGATGTCTGACGAAACCACACTTAACTTCTTCTCACCTTAATCATCAAGTTTGTTCTTTCTGTTCTATTGAAGGAAAAATACTTTCGAAAAAGCCATGCTCAACTGCTTCATGTGGCACACAGCTCGACGAGCGACCAAACCACGCCGAACTTCTTCTCACGTGAATCATCAAGTTTGGTCTTTATTATTCAGTAAGCTCACTTATTCTGGATAAAAACTTCATACGTGCCTCATCAATTGACAACTATCTTTCATTTATTTTGAAGGCAAAAGGCTATGGTATACAAGAAGTTGAACGACTTATCGAGAAGGAGACAAAATTGGAACATAGAAGTGAAGGCAATAAGAATGTGGGATTGAGTCAATCCTATAATTGATTCGCTTATTAGCCTAGAAAAATGAGAAACGATCTTGATGGATGAACAAGTATATTCTGGTGATTGTTTTGACAGGGAAAAACAATCGATGCTACAATCTGGAAGAATCGCATAGACAATTTCAAACCAAAGATCAACGAGTGATCTATTTATGCATTCGGCACTTTTAAGGTTATGCAATCCACACAAAAAACAGCCCAATGAGTAATCCAATTGTAATATTTTTTGCATACAATACAAAGGTCGCCAAAACTTTTTCTAAATCTAACATTCTTAAGAAATTTATCCCCACTAATTTCAACTAGTAGAATGCCCGTGCGTTGCCACGGGCATTTTACAACATTTAATGGTTCACTAGTAGAAAAATGGCCTATTGTCCCGATTCGTAAGGCCCATTTGTCCCGGTTCTTGAACCGGGACTAAAGGGTCGTTATTAAAGCCCAAGGCCTTTAGTCCCGGTTCTTACACGAACCGGGACCGATGGGCCTCCATGTGGCCGATGCTGCGAGTCCAGGCAGGAGGACCTTTGGTCCCGGTTGGTGGCACCAACCGGGACCAAAAGGCATCCACGCGTCATTTGTTCAGGGGTTAGGTTTTTTGTTTTTTTCTGAAAAGGGGGGAGGATTTGGGGGTTTTGTATGGTTAATTAAGGTGTTTCATATATTATGTTAGGTAGCTAATTAATTAATAGAGAGAAGTGTCCTCTCTTATCTCCGTGCTTGGTCGACGCTACGTACTATATGTATAGAGAGGCCCTCGAAACGCTAGCTATTAATAAAATGAAGGAAACCTTTAAGGACAGAAGTTCGTCATGCATACCGAGAGAAGTGATCGACCTCTCCTTCTTCAAGAGATTGGTCGAACAACAAGTTTTCGTATTATCTATCCGACGCTACTGGCTACATACATATACAATATGTAAGATCTCTTACAATCCCCTAGCATCTGAAATCAAGTTCCACATGGTATTCTCCGGCTTTATTGATGACGTGGTCAAGAAAGAATCCCGCCAATTCCTCTTGAATTGCTTTCATGCGATCTTCTGGTAGGAGTTCATTCTGCATCTCCCACGTCTAATTTGAAGACGGGGGTTAATACATATATATGAATGAAACTCAACAGAAATGATGGTGTAATAAAATGAAATTCTGAATATTATTGCTTACGCACATCAAATTGTCTTTTAGAGTAGCCCCGCTTATCTTTGCAAGTCGCGTTGTAGATGAACTCGCACACGTAGTATCCACAGTAATCATTCCCTTGTTCCTGCCACAAGCACTTTACGAGAAATAGAGGTCAATCAAACTAATAATGAAGCATTATAAATGGCATTGATGAAAGTAGCTAGAATCAATGGGAGATGCGCGGAACTAGCTAGCTAGTAGTACTTACTTTCGGGTATGTATATCGTAGCTCCTTTGGCAGTCCTGGAGCTTCTCCGGTGAACTTTTTCCAAACCATGCTAGACAAAGAAAATAATTATTACTTGAGATATCAGGAAATGAACAAAAAGTTGCCGATATGGTGCGATAATGATCGATTGAACTTACTTGTTGAGAATTTTAGTCATGTCCGCATAGGTCTCGGGATCTTTTCATCTCGAGTCTAAAACGGTTACTAGTCCCTACTCAAGCTTAATCTCCAGGAGAATATAGTGGAAGCTGCGCACACATGCATAACTCATCAATTACATTACTATAACCTCGCTCGAGTAATAAGGGAAACAGAATATGCACAAGACAGTAACACTCACTTGAAGTTGTAAGGAAAGAGTATTTTATCTTTGTTTTGATTTATTATCAATGATTTGAGCAAGTTGGCCTCGGCATCTTTGGCGCTCTTTTTAACCTGAAATTCATCTATGAGATTTGTGTTAATGAACCCAATATCATACATTTTTGCTTTTCCGCACTCGACGAACTTCAATCTGCATAATATAGTGAGGATAATTATTAATACATGGAATGAAAGAGCTGAGCTATATATAGAGACTTAATGACAGATGTAGTACTTACAGACAGTAGAAAGTGACCGTTAATTTATCGAGAGCCTTTTGATTGAAAAACTGAAATAACTCTGTTGTGGGAACGATTCCGACAATAATAAGGTATAGGGTAACGGAGCATGATCTATCGAGATGCATATGGGTAACATGGTGGTTTTAGCGAGTTCGAGCCTCTCACGGTGGAGATAACAGCCCTACATCTCGTGCCCCGGAGAGGCTTTGTATTATCTGAGTATGTATCCGGAGATTACAATGTGTGAGATAAGGGAACGGATCCCATGCCTAAGCTAAGTCCTGAGACTAATGGTGAAAAGAGAGAGAGAGAGGTGGAAGAAAAGCCCCCCTCGTGTAGTGGTGGGGGTAGCTTATATAGAGTGTGCCACCCCCTCACCTCCTATGTTACAGAGTGGGGCATGAATGTCATAATACCAGCCCACTACCAAGCCCTCACTATGAGAATGATGCCGACTGCTTTGCTGTATGCTGGTCTTCGTATATCCGAGTGAGTCATATGGTCGAGTGGATGGTATGCTGCTTGGTCGAGTGGATAGTATGTTGCTTGTCCGAGTGGATAGTATGCCTTATAAAATTTATCTGGACCCACATGTTGTGTGGACCCCATGCTTTATGATATTTCGACCATTCGTGGGCCTACCTATTATGTGTATCCCCAACATTAGCCCTCGAATCGATTGTGATTTTGCAGAACGAGTTCGTGAAAGACACAATTTGGTCCGAGTGATTACGGAAATACTCGGTACTTGTCATCGTGCTTTCAGACAACCAAGGTTTGAACAAAATCTCAATGGATTCTGGTACTGTGCTTCCCGACTAATCTGGGGTAAGTGCCCGCAAGGAGCAACTTGGGGACATTCGATCATCTCTCGGAAGAGGTTAACTTGTGATCAGAGTATGGATGTGTCATTAAATCCGGGCAACAAGATTGGCGCATGGACTGTTCTCTCGGAGAGATGCCATTCTTATCCCGGAGGAACGTCAATACGAGTCGGTTCTTGATCCAAACTTATGAGTTTCACGCTTTGAGTCCTAGGAGAAGGCTCAATACAGGTCCATAGAGGAGCGATAAACTCACCTTATAGCGAATTTTTTTGGTAGACGATGGGAGCCTTTAGAACTTGTTTGTTTGTTGTTCATCACTCAGACTGGTCAGGTCATACCGAGTGGAGATTACTCCAGTGGGGGCACGCTGAGTGCACCCACTGGGTGTAGTCCCCGAGACCGCCGTCGACTGTGGGCAGTCGGCGGGGGTCTGAGAAAAGTAAATATCTTCTTGGCCGGTACCGATTGAACTTGTTCCTCTCCGGCTCAGAGGTCGAGTAGTACTTGAGAATATGGTATTGGTCTAGCTTGTTTCTCCTCGACTCGAAAGTCGAGTAATACTTGAGTGATCTGGAGCTGGTCTTGACCGAGCAAAAATGTTTCTTTCTGAGTTCTCTTCCAGTGGGGGCACGCTGAGTGCACCCACTGGGTGTAGTCCCCGAGCCTTTGTCGGACTAGATGAGTTGGGCAGAGGGTTTAAGTCTCCTGGTAAACCTCCATGCAGTCGACACGGTAAATATCTTTTAGGATGAAATTGAGTGAATCGGATGCATCTTTAGACGCTTGACATGGTAAATAAGCTCAGCCTGGAGCTGAGTCAGTTGGACTGATCTTCGTGCACTCGGCACGGAATAAATTCAGCCTGGAACTTGGTCAAGAAGGTGAATCTTCGTGCTCTCGGCACGGTGAATGAACTCGGCTTTGAAACTGCCGACTGTAGAAAAAAGCTGGACACTCCAGGGAGTGGTCGTTCCAGTAATACTTCTTATATTGACCGTTAGATTTTGCGTGAAAGGGGTATTTGTCCGAGTGTACGTGCTTCCCAACTGATCTGGGTAGGTTGACTGCAAGGAAAAACTTGGTGGAATTCGTATGTCTCCCGGAGGAGATAGACTAGTGGTCTGACATCGACATGCCCTGAAACCCGAGTGGCGAGGCTAGTGTGTGGGCTGACTCCCCGGAGAGATGCCACTCATCATTCCGGGGGAACACCAGTGCATGCCATCTCTGAGTCCAAGTTTGTGAAACTGACGCCTTGGAGCCTAGGATAAGGGCCAAGTGTATCCATAGAGGACCATCGTTTCACCCTTTTGCAGTCCTGAAGATGACTTCAATAAATGACTTGGACGATCGTCCGAGTGAACGGTACCTACCCTTATAAATTTTCGGCGGAACGAGCATGTATGGTCAGAAAGATACTCCTGATGTGATCAATGGGTTGATCGAATGGGCGTAACCCCTGAGGGCAGCATGGCCAATGGCTGAGCGTAGCCCCCGAATGATGCTCGAAAGAGGTAAGCTTGCTACAGAGTGTGATATGAGGTTTGATCATATGAGTAACTTAGTCGTTCCCGTGTTGGGGGTGTAGAGGTAAAGACATGTCCAACTGATGGTGACGCGCGAGGTGGCTAAGGGGCGATGATGTGTACAACCGAGTGATGACGCGGGGGGCGGTCGAGTGGTGAAGACATGCACAACCGAGTGGCAACGCGCGGGGCGGCCGAGTGGTGAGGATGTGCACAACCGAGTGGCAATGCGCGGGGCGGCCGAGTGAGGATGCGCGAGGTGGCCGAGTGAAGGACTATGTGTCCAGCCAAGTGGTGGCGCGCGGGGCGGCAGTGTGATGAAGGCATGTACAACCGAGAGGCGACGCGCGGAGCGGCCAAGTGGTGAAGACGTGCGCAACCGAGTGGCGACGTGCGGGACGACTGAGTGAAGATACGTGAGGTGGCCGAGTGAAGGACTACGTGTCGAGCCAAGTGGATGAAATTGTCTTCGAAGGAGTTGGCCAGATGCTTTCGAAGTTAATGTAGCGACGAAGTTAATGTAGTGTGGTTGCGACGCAACAAGACCGGCGTGACAACTGAGTCTGAGTAGGAATGAAGATGGCGCGCAGAGCGTCTGGGTGATTATAAAACTTGTCAAAGTGTGGGTCGAATGCACTTGTTGAAGTGAAGGATCTAACTAGTGATGAAGCACTCGACCACTCAGGAGAGTGTCATTCCAAATGAGTTGCAGCCCTCAAGTGTGGCGTAGCTCCCGAGCGTACTACAGGCTTCAACAACGGACATGTCGGAATACGGGAAATATAGTGTTGAATGGATAATTTGTAATTCATCGAGTCGGACTCGGGTAAGGATGAGGAGAAATTTCTGAGTGATACTCGAAAGAGGCAAACTCGCAAAGAGTGATGTGTGAAGTTTAATTATAAAAGGGACTTATCGGTCTCATGCCTGACGAGGTCTATATTATTGATGAAGAGGATTCCACAAAGGGGTTGGCCGGATGTGTTTGAAGCCAACAGAGCGACAAGGTCAGTGTTATGCTGCGCTAGGACCAGTATGGTGACCGAGTCCGAGCAGCGATGAAGTTGGCGCATAGGGCCGTCGAGTGATCGCGTAACTTGTGTAAAAAATGGCACAAGTCAACAAAATAATTTCTTAAGGAAATTTGATGTGTGCTGAAATGATTTGTGTGAATAACACCCATAGACACCCGCTGGGAGTGCAAGGGGCTTGCTAGTTAACCAGCAAGAGTCTAAAGGAGCGAAGGATTCGTTCAAACTTGTCGAAGCGAGAGATCCTACTGAACTCGTTGGAATGCTGGCTAAAATAAAACGGAAGTGTAGTGTTTCGACTGAGTTGCAGCCCCGGAGGACCGATGCAAACTCGAAATGAAGAACGACACATGGTGTTCATGGATGATGTGTGCGAAAAAATGGAAGTTGGACTCGGGAGTAACATAACCAGTACTAAGCAAGTATGTGGATATAAACAGCCGAGCGTACGTGATGTGTGAATTACGGGATACTCGGGAAGACGGAAATAACAGAATGTAAAATGACTTAGCTGTCTGAAGGCACGCGAGTGGCCGAGTGGTGATGAGGCGACCAACCGAGTGGCGACGCGCGGGGCGGCCGAGTGGTGACGAGGCGATGGTGACAGTCGACCTTCGTCTCGGTGTCCTTGCGGATAGGGATGGAGCGCACATTATACTTGTGATGCGGCTCCTTGAATTAGAGGTTTGCTCTTGTCTCAGTCGGATTTTGACTACTTAGGCGAGTCCTTGGACTGCAGCTAAGCCTTCGAGTGGGAGGCTTGCTCATCACTCGGTAGGATTTCAAACACTTAGGCGAGTACTGGACTGCAGCTAAGCCCCCGAGTGGGAGGTTTGCTCTCCACTCGGTAGGATTTTTTTTCAAACTTAGGCGAGTATTGGACTGCAACTAAGCCCCCGAGTGGGAGGTTTTCTCTCCACTCGGTAGGATTTTTTTTCAAACTTAGGCGAGTACTGGACTGCAGCTAAGCCCCCGAGTGGGAGGTTTGCTCTCCACTCGGTAGGATTTTTTCAAACTTAGGCGAGTACTGGACTGCAGCTAAGCCCCCGAGTGGGAGGTTTACTCTCCACTCGGTAGGATTTTTTCAAACATAGGCGAGTACTGGACTACAGCTAAGCGCCCGAGTGGGAGGTTTGCTCTCCACTCGGTAGGATTTTTTTTCAAACTTAGGCGAGTACTCGAGTGCAGCTAAGCCCCCGAGTGGGAGGTTTGCTCTCCACTCGGTAGGATTTTTTTCAAACTTAGGCGAGTACTGGACTGCAGCTAAGCCCCCGAGTGGGAGGTTTGCTCTCCACTCGGTAGGATTTTTTCAAACTTAGGCGAGTACTCGACTGCAGCTAAGCCCCCGAGTGGGAGGTTTGCTCTCCACTCGGTAGGATTTTTTCAAACTTAGGCGAGTACTGGACTGCAGCTAAGCCCCCAAGTGGGAGGTTTACTCTCCACTCGGTAGGATTTTTTCAAACTTAGGCGAGTACTGGACCGCAGCTAAGCCCCCGAGTGGGAGGTTTGCTCTCCACTCGGTAGGATTTTTTCAAACTTAGGCGAGTCCTTGGACTGCAGCTAAGCTCCCGAGTGGGAGGTTTGCTCTCCACTCGATAGGATTTTTTCAAACTTAGGCGACTCCTTGGACTACAGCTAAGCCCCCAAGTGGGAGGTTTGCTCTACAGATTCGAAGCTAAGTCACCCACTGGGGGATTTTGGCGATGGCGACGCGCGGGGCGGCCGAGTGGTGATGAGGTGACCAACCGATGGCGACACGCGGGGCGGCCGAGTGGTTATGAGGTGACCAACCGAGTGGCGACGTGCGGGGCGGCCGAGTGGTTATGAGGTGACCAACCGAGTGGCGACGCGCGGGGCGGCCGAGTGGTTATGAGGTGACCAACCGAGTGGCGACGCGCGGGGCGGCCTAGTGGTGATGAGGTGACCAACCGAGTGGCAACGCACGGAGCGGCCGAGTGGTGATGAGGTGACCAACCGAGTGGCAACGCGCGGAGCGGCCGAGTGGTGATGAGGTGACCAACCGAGTGGCGACGCGCGGAGCGGCCGAGTGGTGGTGAGGTGACCAACCGAGTGGCAACGCGCGGAGCGGCCGAGTGGTGATGAGGTGACCAACCAAGTGGCGACGCGTGGAGCGGCCGAGTGGTGATGAGGTGACCAACCGAGTGACGATGCGCGGGGCGGCCGAGTGATGAAGACGTGTCCCGCGGAGTGACGATGCGTGGGACGTCTGAGTGTTGTAGACGCGTCCCGCGGAGTGGCAAGACGCGGGGCGTCCGAGTGAAGTAGACTCTGAGTCAGGAAAGTTGATGATGACGTGAGTGGCTTCGTAACCGCGTGCAGGGCGGCCGAGTGGCGGCGCACGGGCGGCTGAGTGCCAGTGATCCTGTTCGGTTAGAGTGAACTAGCCCATCCGAGTGATTGCTGGAACTAAACGTCTATGTCCGACTGCCGCAATGGTCTGTTAACCATCCGAGCAAATTCATCCAAACATGCGTTCCCGTGAACTTATGTCCCGTCCGAGTAAACCTAGGTTTGAACAGAAAAGGGACTGTTAAGCGATTGTCGAGTAATTTATGAGCTAAATTGTAAAATGATCAGAGAGGATAAGGTCCTCAATCCTGTGCTGAGTGGCTGGGGACTTGTTCCCTCGAGTTCATCGCCATGGAAGCGGATGCCGCCAGTTCGCAAAGGGAGGAGCCGCCGCGCGCTCGGGGTGTGGCCATCCTCCGGATTTCTGCCGCGTCGGGCCTGTGGAGCCAAAAAAACAGAGTAAGAAACTCAGAAAGAATAGCTTGTGCCCGGAGGTAAGCGGAAGGGTGCAACAACTGCACTGCATCCGGCAGTCCACGCCGAAGGGAGCGGCAGCGCTGCCGGCCATCATGCTTTGTTGCTCGGGGGAGCCAGGCCGCCGGCCAATTTGAGGACGCCTGGCACACGGCCAAGTGCTGATGTCGATGATGTTCTGGACGTTAGCTGGCCGAGTGAAAAAAAAAGGTGAACCGGCCGAGTGGATCCCGGGGCTGCACGACCGAGTAGGCACCGTCTGAGCGGACGCCTCATTCAAGTGCATCCGCTGGTCCGAGGGAACCAGAGCTGGCTAGCGATCCGGTCGGTGTGGAGCTGGCTACGCAGGCCGACGCGGAGAGCTGGGCTGAGAGGTGTTGGTGATGTTCGGTGTAGATGTGCCCATGAGCGCACGAGAGCTGGTCCGTTTGCTGGAGGCAGTTGGCTCTATCCTGCTTGCAAGCGGCCGGATCCAGCGGGCGTCTGACCTGCAGACCAAGGCCGAGCAGAGAGACGGACTCTTGCTCCAAAATGGATCAAAATTAGCAGTAAATGCCTAGTAATTAGATGTGATTGCATGGCTAACCAACGCGTTAAAAAAGGGAATTGCTCCCTTCCAGAATCTGCATGCAGGAGGCGTTAGCTAGCAGTAATTAAGCAACATGCGTTACCGTTCGTGTATGTGAAGGAAGTTTCCTTCTTCCACGGTCCATTTATCTCCCTGCCAGTTTATTGCCTGATGGCCTTGCGCCCCGACTGCGGACGTTGCAGCAGGGTAGCAGACGCCAGCGGAGGAGTCGCCGCGCATGGGGGGTGCGGCCAGCCCTGACACCCGCACCGCATCGGGCCAGTGCCACCTCCGCGGAAGCCACGGCGGGGCCGCGATGCCTGTAGGAGGACTCGCCTTGTGCGGGTAGCGTGACGCGTCGTGCCACCGTGTCGTGCCGTGCCGTGCGGGGCGCACCGTCCATGCGGCGCCCTGCTGTGCGGGAAGCCGGGCAGTTGGTCGCAGAGACCATGGCCAAGCGGACGATCGGAGGAAGGAGCGGGCCGACGATGATGGAGTCGATGGAGCGGTTGCCGCGGACGTAGACTTCACCGAACATTCATGCGGGAGCCAGATCGCCGATCGAGACTTCATGCAAGAAGAAGAGGAGGTCGTTCCGAAGGGCGTCGCTGCAGCATGCCGCGTCCGGGCATGGGGAAGATGAGGCGGTCTTCCTCCTCGCCTGGTGCCCTCTCTTCTTCTTACTCTTGATCCATGATCGATCCAGCATGCCCACAGTGTCGAGTAAAAGATGTATCTTTACCCCCTTTTGTGATGCTTCAGAAGCTCGCTGTGGAGATGAACAACATGTGATGTATCAAAGAAAATTAAACATAGAAGAATAACAAACCATTTGCATCATGGCCCGATAGACGCCAGGCCCCACGGTGGGTGCCAACTGTCGTGGGAACGATTCCGATAATAATAAGGTATAGGGTAACGGAGCATGATCTATCGAGATGCATATGGGTAACACAATGGTTTTAGCGAGTTCGGGCCTCTCGCGGTGGAGATAACAGCCCTACGTCTCGTGCTCCGGAGAGGCTTTGTATTATCTGAATATGTATCCGGAGATTACAATGTGTGAGATAAGAGAACGGATCCCATGTCTGAGCTAAGTCCTGAGACTAATGGTGAAAAGAGAGAGAGAGGTGGAAGAAAAGCCCCCCTCGTCTAGTGGTGGGGGTGGCTTATATAGAGTGCGCCACCCCCTCACCTCCTATGTTATAAAGTGGGGCATGAATGTCATAATATCAGCCCACTACCAAGCCCTTACTATGAGAATGATGCCGACTGCTTTGTTGTGTGGACCCCATGCTTTATGATATTTCGACCATTCGTGGGCCTACCTATTATGTGTATCTCCAACAAACTCCTCAAATGGAACAGTCAACAAATCAATTCCAACGAGGTCGTGCTCCTCTTTAACTCTCAGATACAAAGTATTCGTCCCCCAGACTCTCTGCAGGTTTTCATGTACCAATCATGGAATCTTCGCATCATCGTTATTAGAGATTTTTCATCTTTGACAAGAGGCTTCCCGTAATGGTATTTGTGTTCTTCCACCTCCGAGAAATCATAATGTACATCGTCGGGCAGGTAATCTCCAAGATTTCTATAACCGGGCACCATCCTCGGATCATTAGCGACGATATCGCTAGACACCTTGAGCGGGGGGCACGATTGGTCCGCTTGTTCGCCGAGCTGGGCAATTTTTTTCCCAACTCGTCGTTCTGCTAACCTTCGATCACTGATAGTACTTCCCGGCCGCTCCGCTTCGATATATACCTTTGCAGTAATGCGCTCATAGTTGTTTTTCAGCGGAGACTTTGGTGGTTTCCTCAGGGCATCGATAGTGCGCTTTGCTTTCACCGGATCTACCTTCTCCTCCGGAGGTGGATGTCTCTTTGCTTTCACCCCTTCAAAGAAGTCCTTCACTTCTTTTTCCATGATCTTCGCATTTTCTTCCACGGTCCTCTCGTATGGTAACTTCACTAGAGGCTTGAGAGGTGGACCGAATATGTATTGCCTCCCGCCTCTGGCTATACTGCTAGATGCCGGAGCAGACGGAGCGGCTACGGCTGTCTTCTTTCATGCTTGCTTACGAGGCGGAGGAGAAGGACTACAGCGCGCCGGAGCAGCCGTAGCGGCAGCGGTTCTCTTCTGCCCTTGCTGGCGAGGCGGAGAAGGAGGAGGCTGGCTGCTCGGGCGCGCCGGCGCAAGCGGAGAAGGAGGCGGGGTGCCGCCACGCGCCGGAGAAGGAGGCTGGGTGCCCTGATCACTCGCCGGAGGAGGAGGTGGAGGAGGAGGCGGAGTGCCCTGACTCACCAGAGGAGGAGGAGGAGGCGGAGGCGTCCAGTTCGAAAGGTTGATGAGCTCCTTCCGCCATAGGCATGGAGTCTTCATAGAAGAACCCAGCCGAGTCTCCCCTTCACCAGTAGGCTGGTCAAGCTTGAGGTCCTCAAATCCGTCTGTTATTTCATGCACCATCACCCTAGCATATCCTTCTAGAATCAGCCGGCAGTGAAAAGTTGCGCCAGGTTCAGGAGGTGCAACAGAGCCAACAGCCGCCTTGACTTTCAAATTCTTCCATTGCGTCATAAGGTGGCAATTTTGAGACTCCGTGATTAAGTCCACGGGGTAGCTAGCAGGAGCCGTGAAGACAGGCTCCAGCTGCTGCAGCTCGGTGGAAGCCACGCTGCTTCTCCGCTGAGATGGCGGGGTAGCTTCCGGGGAAGCTTCGGTGGGTCACTTGCTGCGATCTGCTTCTCGTTGCACTATCGCTTGTACCCTTGCGTGCAGCGCCTGAATTTGGATCTGCTCAACTTTCTTCCTCCTCTCCTGGCATTTGTAACTGCATGTGTCCGGAAACCCGGCCTTCCACGAAACGGAGCCTGGCGTGCCTCGTCTCTGTCCAGGGTGCTCAGGATTCCTGAGGGCCATTGTGAGCTCGTCGTTCTCTCTGTCTGGAACGAACGTCCCTTGCTGCGCTGCCTCGATATACTCCTGAAGCCTCGTGACGGGTATTCTTAGTTGCTCGTCCGTCCAAACGCACTTCCTTGATACAGGGTCCAAGGATCCGCCAACCCCAAAGAACCAAGTCCGGCAACGGTCTGGCCAGTTCCTCGTCTCTGGTTCCACCCCTTTATCAATCAGGTCATTCTCAGCCTTGGTCCACAACGGTCGGGCTTTTAGGTAGCCACCTGACCCCGTGCGATGGTGATGCTTCTTCTTCGTAGCATTTTTCTTATTTGTCACTGACATCTTCTTACTCTTGTCCGATGTCTTGTGGGCCACAAATGCGGGACAGTGATCTCTGATCTTCTCATACCGGCCAGTGAATTCTGGTGTCTTGTCTTCGTCGACAAACGATGTTTTCAGCTAATTCTTCCACCTCCTGAATAGTTCTGCCATCTTCTTAAGAGCATGAGACTTGATTAATTGCTCTTTAACTGGCTTCTCCGGATCCTCCTCTGCCGGTAGGGTGAAATTTGCCTTCAGCACGGTCCAAAGATCATCTTTTTGCATATCGGAGACATAAGACACCTCAGGGTCTTCATTCTTAGGCTTTCACCATTGGTGGATACTGATCGGGATCTTGTCCCTAACAAGAACCCCGCACAGAGCAGCAAATTCTTCCTTTGTCCGGATGGGTTCAATCGGCATGCCATCGCGCGCGATTGCTGTGATCTCAAACTTTTCATCCGAGCGCAACTTTTTCTTCGGGCCTCATCCCTTTACCGAAGTTGTGCTTGATCCGGAGGGCTAGAAGAAAGAAGAAAGACGAGAGTTAATTAATATGTGTACATATACCAAAACAATGAATGCATCAATTAGCTAGTCCGCACATGCTTAACTAATATATATACCTGGACGAACTCGGTTCGGTCACCGGAGCCGTCATCACGGTCTCCTTCTTGCACCGGCATTGGGTCACCGGAGCCGTCATCATGGTCTCCTTCTTGCACCGGCATTGGGTCACCGGAGCCATCATAATCATAGCCTGCTTCTTCACCCTGTCCTTCCAGACCATCGGTTTCGTTGAGAAACGACATGACGACATCACTTCCTTGTGCGATTATGTCCCCCAACACCGCTTCTGTTGCTTCGTCTCGGGGGTCCATAGATTCTGCAAATATTTACAACATGGCAATTATTATTCAAACATGACAGATGGATCACAGCGGGCTTCTTCTTCTCTGCCTCCTTTAGATTCTTCTCGCTTCCCAGGATTGTGGTGTACTCAACATCTAGCCCAGCGACCCACTCATCATTTGAGTTTTCGAACATGCGTTTGAAGCGAGCAAGGCATTCTTTCACCGTTGCGGAAGAACAGGTGTAGATGACGTCGAACTCATCGTCGAGTGATGGTTCTAACCTTGTACTCATCGCTGATCTTGGAGATTTGGGACGCCATGGATTTGGGAGGAAGGTTAGGATTAGTGGAACTACCGTAATGTGAAAGGACGGGACGACTAGGAGCGGTTTATCAATTGTAAAAATGCCGAGTGGGGGGTGCGCATGCGAACGTCAGGGTAGTGGCTTGCCTGGTGGATAAATGGATTCATGCACAGTACTATGGGGGCCCAATTAGATGTCATGTCTAATCGACGCCCAATTAAATGGCTTTTGATGTCATGTCAAGCGTCAGGAAAATTACAGGTGATACGAAGCTTTCCATTCTCCCATGATACGGGTTGCTGGCAGTCCTTGGATCTGAGATCGAACGGTTGCATGGCATGATTCTAGACCTATGGGTGAATATCCTATCCTGGAGGGTTATTCTGCAAATTTTCAGCAACTTAGCATGCGGCCATTTGATCTCAGATTCAAGGGCTGCCAGCAGCCCGTATCATGGCCGCGCCTACCACGACCGTCGCCTCGCTCTCGCAGTCGCACCCTTGGAGATTTAACACGGTGTGTTAGGCTATCTAATGTTGGCATGTCATACATAGTCATCACTTAGTCACTCATACAACAAGGTTAGCTATAAGGTTGGCTATAAGAGTATTTTTTTTGTTTACTCCTCTCTTTCTCTTTCTTCGTAGTATTTATTGCATTTGCCAAGGAGTGACCTCTTTCAATGAAATGGTGCTTAGATGAGGTGCTATGGGCATTAAATGGCTTAGCAACTCAAGTCCCCAATGCATAGGTGCTTAGTTTTTTGTTGCTAAGTTTTCTTCATCTAGGTACACGTGCTTAGCACTGTTTCTTCCTGGGGTCACCAAACTAGTCTCTCTCTTCTTAATTAACTTGCCACATCAGACTTTATGCTTATGTGGCAGGCTTAGCACCTGTAGGATCAAGTACAAATAGTGGGCTATAAGCCCGCTTTACATGGCATTTTTGCATATGTGGGGGAAAGAGGCAAGGAAAAAGTGGAGGAGTGGGCTCTCAAGCAAGAGCCAGCCTCTACATGGTGGAGCATCGGGAGAGGCACCTGTATGGAGGTGATCAGGAATTGGGAGACTCACGTCGGTCGTAGCGCCGCAGTTAAAATGATAATGGCAAGTCAAATCACCGGACCCCACCTATCCAACAGTAACTCGCTATCAAATCACACAGCCCTACGTTTGCAGCAGCCTACTCCCTCATCTTCTCGCGTCTCTATCGAACCGACTAGGCGGAACTGCCCCGCCTACCGTGCGGGAAAAGCCCCGCCCTCGACTTTTAAATAGTACAGTATACTAATTTTGTATCCATGGATTGCGCCATGGAGCAAAGCCTCAAGAAAACGGCGGTACACATTTACGGAGTGCAGTATATAGCACGCCCGTCGCGTTCGCGTCGCACCCCAGACGGTCGGTCGGTCTGGCACGCCGCTCTCCGAATGGAACGCGTGTCATATTGCGTTTGCATACACATGTGGGACCGCAATTGAGAACCGACCATAGGCACACTCCCCGGCCCCGCAAGTCGGGTGAGTTAATAGAAGAGAGAGAGACGGGCGATAGTACTAGAGAAGTGTTGTACATACGTTGGTGGAGGCCTCGGCGTTGGTGCCTGGACGATCCCTACATGACACAGAAGATCAGTTCGTCCATGCATGTGACCACACTCCAGCAGACACGCCTGGATTGGCTATCGTCTACATATTGTGCAGGCTGTGTTGTACAGGGTTGTAGTTCTGGTGAGAAATCTAAAAAAAGGTTTCTTGTCATCTCGCAAAATTAGGTGTCATGTGCTTCGGATCACTGCGAGGGTTAAACAGCGACAACTGAGTTCCTCCAAGGCGCTAGTCATGGGGGCCACATGCACGAAGACTACTCAGCTTCCATCTATGTCAAGCCGGCTATGTTAATTAGGGCATCTATCAATGGACCCCTTTTCTACAAGTTTATCTTTAATTTGAGCTTTGATCCTCATCTAGTTTGTCCGTCGGGATTCATCTTGTCTCCTTTGGGCAGTGAGGTTATGGTTTCTTGTCATGTTATAATCTGGTGCTTCGGATGAAAATGAGGACAACTGCGCCTCCGGGGCACGTACATGAAGACAGTCATTGACGAGGTCAAGCCGGTTGCGGTAGACAAAAGAAAACTAGTAGTACTCCACTATATATAGGCAGGAGCCTCCGTGCTTGCTTGCTAGTGTTGCTCTCTTCACATTGTCTCGTCCTCTGCAGAGCTAAACACGACAGCGGTGGCCTCTCTCTCTCTCTCTCTCTCTCTCTCTCTCTCTGCTCACCGCTGGTCACAGATCCAGCAGGATCCTCTCCGCCGGGGAAGGTGAGAATGTGCAACGTTCACGCAGTCGTCCTCGGCGACGGATCTTGCCCACTGCCGGCGCGTCCCGATCAGCGTGCCTTATCATTCTCTCCCAAGCACCGCTAGCTAGGGAGGGCCTCCGACCCCTTCTTCCTCGCTGCCGTAGTGTGTGCAGATCCGGCCTCCCGCCGCCCACCTAGCGACATCCCGGTGACCCTCAGGTATAACTTCCTTCGAAACCGGCCTTGCTCTACTTCCCGAGCTCCTGACATCGCTGCATTTGTATCTTTTACTATTTCCCTAGGCCCCTCGTAGATACTAGGATCGATCGGCTGTTCGAAAGCCACCTAAATTTTTATTGTTAAGAGGTAAAACTAGTTCATGCACTCGAATCTAGTACTACTTGGTTCAAACAAGGAAGAAAGGGGGTGCGGGTGGGGAAGATTTGTTACCTGAATCTAGGACTTGGTCGAAAGAGGAAATAATGGGGGCAAAAAGTAGCAGAGACTGGCTATCCAACTGGTCTCTAGGTCTAATAGGGAAATAAAGGGAAACGCAGTGCAAACTTAATATAAACCCGATCTATTGGTTGAAAAAGGAAAGAAAGTTGGGACTGGGGGACAAGTCAACAGAGTAAGTCCAGCACTAGATTTGCTAGCATCACACAGTATAAGGTGTCTATACCGAACAAAAACGGGACCAACCCAGATATCCTATTCTGATGTTTGTTGCCTCGAACCACTCTTATGTAATGCCACTGGTAAAATGTAGCAGTCGCACTGCTAAAAGTAAGTACATGTTAAACCAATATTGCTGGTAAAATGAAGCAATGGCACCATTAAAGTAATGTTGTATTTAACGGTTGTCATAGTTAATCCTAATGCCCACACTAATATCTAGCAATGTTGCTGCTTTAGAAATTGCTACTGTCCTTGTAGGATTGGCATTCAGATAAGGAACGTGCTTCTTTTCATTTGATGTATGTTTCATCACTTGTTTGTCACCCTCCTTTCCACCTTTTTGTGCAAACAGAGACATACATTTCACACTTGATCTTAGTTCAACTGGACAAATGATATCCAAATTATAGTTGAACATTCCAGGAGCTTCACAACCAACCTTGATGTTGCTCAATTTTATTGCAACTAATGAAGAAGACGCTCTGTGGGTTTCGTTTTCTGATGGAAATGGAACCGGGGCTGGAGCCCTTTTCTTAAAAGATGAAGAAGAAGCTGCTAGCTCATGGGACATTGCTTCATTTTAGGTGAACTGCACCAAAAGGTCCCATGAATTGAATCATCCATGTTGGTGACTGGTGTCATCCCTTCTACGATGGCGTTGACTGCAGACATGGTTCCTATCATGGGGTATGTTCCTTTTTGGTCTGACTGTTTACCAAAGATCCTGCATGTTGAGTCTGCTCTTGTGCTACTGTCTTGGCACTGCCATGATAAAGCAGTAATGTTATTATTCTATACCTTAATCTAGTGGCACTATTAATTTGAGGCAATGTTTTGGCACCGCTAGTGGCACTAATTTTTATATATATCGAAATAGGGGGTTTCCTCCGATTTCATTAAAGAAATCCAACCATAGAGAACCATTATCCAACAACATCTTAGTGTAAACGGGCAGTTATGCAACTACTACTAGAACGGACTGAGTACTAGCAGGAGACAAGTTCACCACATAAGCTAGGCAGGTAGGGGGCGCAGCACCAGCTCGACCAAGTTTAGATTCAACCCAAATGCTACCACAGAAACATCAGAGGGGAAGATAGGGACTGAAAGAGCCAGCTTCAGCATCCCAGTCTAAGCACCCCCGGCCTCCATCCTTGCGACGCACGGTACACCTTGTTTGCCACCTGCTCGACCCTAGTGCCACTGATAAAATGAAGTAATAATACAGTTAAAATAAAGCGAGTGTCCTCTCTATCATTTCATTTCTAATGTAGATAAAGAAAGTGCTTCTCTTTGTTAGTATATGTTTCATCAACTAGTCCCATTGTTAATGTTTAAGCATTTCTGCAAACTGGGGTGCTTAATTTTAGTTGATCTGCACAAAAATAGAGATTGGAATGTCTCAAGGCCCTCCTTGTACTACGGATGTACACTAATGTTCGTCACTGGTAGAAGGTGCATCGATTTCCAGTATGAGGCGTACCGTATGAGGCGACGCATGGCCCATCTCGCCCTCGCAGCATGACATACTATCATACTATCGCAATATTTTCTCTATTTATTATTGTATGTTTCATCAACTAGTGCCACTATAATGTAATCACGTCTTTTCATTATCTGTGCAAACAGGGTTATTCGGCTGCATTTTGGTGGAACTGCACAAATGTACGGATGGAACCGGCATATACGCAGAGTGCGAGGTGCCAAGTACAAATTACCGACACCGACCCTGCTCCATCTAAGCATTGGCATCCACCACCATCAATGGGATGTGTGGCGCTCACTGTGGATGGATCTTTCTCGGCAGCAAATCCTCTAACCAAATACTAGTAGCTTAGACTTCAAAAAATACTAGTAGCTTATATTGGTAGTTTTCTAGGGTGTACTCTTTTCTGAAAGAAGCACCAATCTATTTTTATTTATTTGTACACGGTGTCACAACTTTGACCCAAAGGTCCAGAGCTATTTTAGGGTGATTGGTGTAGTACTCGGAGACTGATTGTAAGCATGATTTTTATTAGCTGTCACACTGATTGTAAGCATGAGCAGATGGAAGATTAGGTTAGTGCGAAGCTTACCTTAAACCCTACCGACGCCGTTGAAACGAGGAGAGCGTCGAGGGAACCGTGGAGAATGGTGGGGAAGCAACGTCGTGCCATCCGGCCTCCTCTTGCAGTGGGAGAACGAATACTCCTGTGGCTCTGGCTGGCTCTGCACCCTCACGAACGGCACACTGTACTCGATCGATTCGTTATCCTCTGGGTGCTCGACCTTCGACCTGTACGCCCACCACCTCCGCCTGACTTTCGCCTCGGGCAAATATGACTGCTCCATCGCCCAGAGGAGATACTCGATGAACTCGAAGGACTGTGGCGTGACTGTCGTCGAGGAGTACATCGCCGCCGTCTCGCTCTTTTGCATACATTTCCATATGGCCCTCACCGTCCTTGAAATCTCCCACTCATTGTCAAACCAAGTAAGGATCTCCTTCAACCTGGCTAACTTTGCCTGGTCGCCGCCGGCGATCTGCCTGATTCGCTGCTGCATCCTCTCCATAGATGTCCTTCTGAGTGGTCTGGTGCTAGCTTTGGAAGATGGGAGGAGAGGCGATGGTCTTGCAATAGAGAAGAGGGAGAGGCAAGACGGTGGTTTTGGAATGGAGATGATGGAGAGGAGAGGGGGTGGTTTTGAAATGGAGAAGAGGGAGAGGTGAGACGGTGGTTTTGGAATGGAGATGATGGAGAGGAGAGGTTTCCCTGCCTTTCGGTCGCTGACAGGTGGGCCCCACGCTTGGTGGTACCCATGTGTCAGTGTCTCAATGGCCGGATGGGCTACGTTAGGGGATCCTTGTCCGAGGATAGAGGAGGTGGTTTTGCAATGGAGAAGAGGGAGAGGTGAGACGGTGGTGTTGGAATGGAGATGATGGAGAGGAGAGGAGGTGGTTTTCCAATGGAGAAGAGGGAGAGGAGCGTGCGGCAGCGATTTAGGTTTGGATGAGAGGGTCGGCGCGCTGTGACTGGATCAAAATCAAAATCAATTTACCCTTCAATTAAGAAAGCGACCCCACATTAACTAGTCTCTCTTTTATTCTGGGTCATAATTGACCATGATTTTCACAAATAAAATATATGTTATACATTGCAAAAATAATATAATTTGAAAGTACATTCAGATACGAACCAAACAGTTCAATTTTTGGTGACATGCATTCCCATTTTGCTTGTCAAATACAGTACGTGGTCAAACTTTGACCCAAAATAAGCAAAACAAAAAAAATACTTCCAAGACCAGTGCCGCTCCTCTCCTCTTGAAACACCGCCGTTCCTCTCTTGTTCCAATCTAAATCCAGTGGCGCTCCTCTCCTCTTCCATTTCAAAACCACCGCCCCTCCTCTCCTGTTCCGATCCAAAAGCAGCGTTGCTCCTCTCTCGTTCTAGTCCAAAACTAGCGCTGCTCCTCTCCTCTTCCATTCAAAAACCACTGTCGGCGAGTGAAGGTGTTGTGGAGAAGTAGATCAATGGAGGAGTACAACCGATACGCGAGGATCGCAGACGTCGACCCTATGAAGCTAGCTAGGATGTTGGAGATACAGTCTTGGTTTGACAACAAGGACCAACTAGCGGCGACGGCGACATACATGGCCAAATATCTACAACGGAGCGAAAAGGCAGTGATACTCCTGAAGGGAGTCGCGCGGGAGTACATAGAGTTGCTTCTCTGGGCCATGGAGCAAACAGATTCACCGAATCTGATCGTGAGGGAGCGGTGGTGGGAGTATCGATCCCAGATGGAGCATCCACCAGAGATTGAAGGATCGAGCATCTACAGGGTGCCGTTTGTGAGGGTGTCATGCCAGAGCGAGCCGGTGGAGTCTTCATCGACCGAACCCAGCTATAAGAGGAGAAAAACAGTTGGCCCGATGACGCTTCCCCGCCATCCTCTCCCTCGCCGTTCACATCATCTCACGGGGCGGCTGTCTGCCTCCGAGGAATAGGAGGGGACTGCCCCCAGCCCAATAGTTGGGCTGGTTGTGAATTGTCAGGAGGAGCTTAGGGTTGTCAGTATTTGCAGGTTGTGAATTGTGTTTTGTGTTGTGTATTTTGAGAGTACTTTCATACATGAATGTCTTTTGAATTTCAGATTTGCAGTATTGAGCATATGAAGTATTTCATGAATTCTAGAGATCTATTTTTAGCACTTAAAAAATGTAGTTTCATAGGAGTATAAAAGTGCAGACAATGTGATTCTCAAAAGAAGAAACTGCATGTTTCAGTTTTAGATAAGACACTGCAAGTTCAGTTCCAGATAAGAAACTGCAACTTCCAGAGGTAGAGCATTTATATTAACATGGCTTTTTCAAACAGGGTTAACATCATGTTGGAAGTTTTATTCATGGTCGAAAATGGAACTACTAGCCAGTTAACATCATGATGATCAACATTCATGCATAGCACATCTTCATATGATGCACAGTCAAAAAGATATGCTATTTTCAAAATGCCCACACAACGTCGAGTGTGCAAAAAACAGAGAAAACAAGGGACGAAGTTTTGGCAAGTGTTGGACGTGGTGTGCGTAGATGACAATGGGGACCCATATGTCAATAATGGCAGAGGCAAAAAATTGGAGATATTTTCCCTACATCTGCTGGAATCAAACCCGGGTGGAACAGCTGTCGGGTAGTGTCACTTGGCCACTGGGCTAGTTCAGTACTTTCGTTACAAAGAAGGCACTGCCTTGGGTGGTCCGATCACCTCCTGCGCCTTTGTGCGCTCGCCGCAGCGCCGCTGTCTGCCATTGTGAACATGCTGAACAAACGAGAGGAATCTAGAGAGGACTGTACGTGGAGAGGCGGACAGTCGGGACCCACCAGGTCTATGGCCATACGCAAGCAAGTGCCTCATCGAAAAAAACTTCCACCTAATGCTATACTGACGTTGGGGCCCACGGGTTTGTCAACATGGTTACATTTTTTTAGGTGCTTCAACGTAGGAGATAAATTCACAACGAAGTTGTGGAGCTGACGGGTAGTATCATTTATTATCACTGGGGCAGCAAGTATCTGCTGGGTTTTGGGCTGCCCCATCTAGGCTTTCTTTTTTAACATGCGCGGCCCACGACATGTCGGTTTGTATTTTTTGAGGGCTGTCATGTATCGACCGGCCTATGGACCTCCCATCCGAGGTTTTATTTTTCCTAAAACATCGACATCCCAATTTATGTATTTTTTTTGAAGAAAACGCAGAGGTCTGTTCTATTTTTCTATATAAGAATAGGAACGCCTGGTCCAACTTTTGTTTCCCTTCTAACTATATTATATATATTTAAATTATTTTATATGTTATTACATATTATGTTATTGTCATCATATATTTAACAGATACTTACATATGTAAGAAACAAATATCCCACATCTTATTAACTTATAAAAATAATTTCTTAACAATAAAATACTCAATTTTTTGGCAACGAAAATCCTGGTGATTGTGTACAAAAGCTTGGTAAGATTTTAGCACCAATGTAATAATAAATCACTTATTATTTAAATATATTTATAACAAAATGCTCAGCCCCTATTTATCTATTGATAAAATTGTTGCACCCAACCCAACATTATAATTAGAATCAACCCAGCAAAATCGTGTATTTCAAGAAAGTGCAAATGGACTGTAATTTTTTAGGAGATAAATAAATGGGCCGCATGGACGCTAATTTATTTGTTCACCCAGCCCAGCAAATGGACTGTAATTCTAAAAAAACAGATCAAATTGATTGTAAATTCTGAAAAATTGGGTTGAATACGTGCCACATTTTTTAAGGCTGAAATGTGGGCCAATAGGTCGAAACCAACGCAAGTCGTTGTCAACTTAGTCAACAAATGATTCTGAGATCGTTAGCCCTTGGATTTATATCCAACAACCGGCATCCATCTTCAATCTCTCGTCTTCTTCCTCCAGTGCCGTCGGGACCACCTGCTCCTGCCTCCTGCTGCTAGCAGCTCTGCTTAGCACGCTTCGTTATGAAGCGCTACCAAACCGTTGGCCAGGAAATCCCTCCACCCCTCGACACCTCATGTTCTTCTCCACCGACTGCCAAACCACACCGCACCAGAACCAGTTAACCCTCGTACACCTCTTCGTCTGCGACTCTACTCCCGCATCTTCCCATCTCTGGCTCGTTTCTGTCTGGGGCCTCGCCGTTGTCGACCACTTTGGATGCGCTCGGCGCGGAGTAGTCAACATGGTAAACGAACGACACCCATCGGAAGTAGACAGTGCATGGAGAGGCTGACAGTTGGGTCCATGGCTGCACGCAAGGAAATGCCTCCTTATTACGCGCAAAATAATGATTCCTCCACCTGACAGCTGGGACCCATCAGAAGGGCCTATGTATTTCACGAAAAAAACATTCCCTCCGCTGATAGGTCAGACCCACTAGGTGTATCTTCGCACGCAAGGAAGTGCCTCCTTATTACACAAAAAAATGAATACCCCTGCTAGCTGGGACCCACCATAGTGGGAGGCTGACTTGTGGGCCTACTAAGTTGATGGGGATGGAGGGCTTTGTCAACTTAGTCAATATGAATGATTCTAGCTCCACTGACCGTACAATGTCCATCCAACGGTGGTAGTGCTTCTTGAACCTCTAGTCTTGTTGCTCTAGCCGCCCAAACCAGCGCCGGTCGTGCCGCGTGCTCCTGCTTCCCGTGGCCGGCTGTGATGCCGCGGAGGCCTCACCGCCCCTTACTACTCCCACTGCTGGCCAGGCCCTACAGCGACGGCAGCCTCACACCACAGCCGAACCAGTGAACCCTCGTAGTCCTCTCCGCGTGGGCATCTATTGCCGCGTTTTCCCCGGCTTCGCGTCGTCCCCTTCCTAGGCCTCACTATCGTCCACCATCCTGGTTCTCTCACCGCGACGTGGTCAACGTGGTCAAGGAACGACTTCCATCGGAAGAGTACTATATGTGGAGAGGCTGACAGCTGGGTCCACGGCCGCAGCAAGGAAGTGCCTCCTTATTTCGCACAAAATAATGATTCCTCCACCTGACAACAGGGACCCACCGGACGGGCCACCATATTTTGCGAAAAAATGTTTCCCCTGACTGCTGGGACCCACCAGCTACATCTTCACACGCAAGGAAGTGCGTCCATATTACAGGCAAAAAAATGATTCGCCCCCCTATCTACTGGGACCCACCAGCTACATCTTCGCACGCAAGGAAGTGCCTGACAGTCGGGACCCACCCGGTCGAAGCGTACGTAGCGTTGTCATTCCGGTCGTGAACGTGTATGTACATACTGGTCGGTGTAGAGGCACGCATGTGTGGTAGTAGAAGCGCGCATGTGTGGTAGTAGAGGCGCGCATGTAGCATGTACATGTACGTACAGCGGCCAGGGTGCAAGAAAGTAAATATGGCCACGTACGTACATACGGGCGGGGTCTCTGATACGTCTACAACGTATCTATAATTTTTGATTTCTCCATGCTATATTATCTACTGTTTTGGACATTATTGGGCTTTATTATCCACTTTTATATTATTTTTGGGACTAACCTATTAACCGGAGGCCCAGCCCAGAATTGCTGTTTTTTTTGCCTATTTTAGGGTTTCGAAGAAAAGGAATATCAAACGGAGTCCAAATGGAATGAAACCTTCGGGAACGTGATTTTCTCATCGAATACAACTCAGGAGACTTGGACCCTACGTCAAGATACGTAACAGGAGGCCACGAGGTAGGGGGACGCGCCTACCCCCCCCCCCCAGGCGCGCCCTCCACCCTCGTGGGCCCCCTGTTGCTCCACCGACGTACTTCTTCCTCCTATATATACCCACATACCCCCAAACGATCAGACACGGAGCCAAAACCCTAATTCCACCGCCGCAACTTTCTGTATCCACGAGATCCCATCTTGGGGCCTGTTCCGGAGCTCCACCGGAGGGGGCATCGATCACGGAGGGCTTCTACATCAACACCATAGCCCTTCCGATGAAGTGTGAGTAGTTTACCTCAGACCTACGGGTCCATAGTTAGTAGCTAGATGGCTTCTTCTCTCTTTTTGGATCTCAATACAATGTTCTCCCCCTCTCTTGTGGAGATCTATTCGATGTAATCTTCTTTTTGCGGTGTGTTTGTTGAGACCGATGAATTGTGGGTTTATGATCAAGTCTATCTATGAATAACATTTGAATCTTCTCTGAATTCTTTTATGTATGATTGGTTATCTTTGCAAGTCTCTTCGAATTATCAGTTTGGTTTGGCCTACTAGATTGATCTTTCTTGTAATGGGAGAAGTGCTTAGCTTTGGGTTCAATCTTGTGGTGTCCTTTCCGGTGATAGTAAGGGCAGCAAGGCACGTATTGTATTGTTGCCATCGAGGATAACAAGATGGGGTTTTCTTCATATTGCATGAGTCTATCCCTCTACATCATGTCATCTTGCTTGAGGCGTTACTCTATTTTTAACTTAATACTCTAGATGCATGCTGGATAGCGGTCGATGAGTGGAGTAATAGTAGTAGATGCAGGCAGGAGTCGGTCTACTTGTCTCGGACGTGATGCCTATATACATGATCATACCTAGATATTCTCATAACTATGCTCAATTCTGTCAGTTGCTCAACAGTAATTTGTTCACCCACCGTAGAATACTTATGCTCTCGAGAGAAGCCACTAGTGAAACCAATGGCCCCCGGGTCTATATTTATCATATCAATCTCCTACTACTTAGTTATTTACTTTCCTATTTACTTTGCCTTTATTTTACTTTGCATCTTTATCATAAAAATACAAAAATATTATCTTATCATATCTATCAGATCTCACTCTCGTAAGTGGCCCTATATGGATTGACAACCCCTATTTGCGTTGGTTGCGGGGATTTATTTGTTTTGTGCAGGTGCGAGGGACTCGCGCGTAGCCTCCTACTGGATTGATACCTTGGTTCTCAAAAAACTGAGGGAAATACTTACGCTACTTTGCTGCATCATCCCTTCCTCTTTGGGGAAAACCAACGCAGTGCTAAAAGAGGTAGCAAGAAGGATTTCTGGCGCCGTTGTCGGGGAGGTCTACGCAAAAGTCAACATACCAAGTACCCATCACATACCCTTATGTCCCGAATTACATTATTTGCCATTTGCCTCTCGTTTTCCTCTCCCCCCACTTCACCCTTGCCGTTTTATTTACCCTCTCTCTCCCTATCCTCCCTCTATTTGCCTCCTTTTTGTTCGCTTGCTTTTTTTTGCTTGTGTGTTAGTTTGCTTCCTTGTCGCGATGGATCAAGATAATACTATATTGTGTGACTTCACCAATACCAACAACAATGATTTTATTAGCACTCCGATTGCTCCTCTTACCAATGCTGAATCTTGTGAAATTAATGCTACTTTGCTGAATCTTGTTATGAAAGATCCGTTCTCCGTCCTTCCTAGTGAAGATGTCGCTACCCATCTAAATAGCTTCTTTGATTTGTGTGACATGCAAAAGAAGAAAGATGTGGATAATGATATTGTTAAATTGAAGCTATTTCCTTTTTCGCTTATAGATCGTGCTAAACCTTGGTTTTCGTCTTTGCCTAAAAATAGTATTAATTCATGAAATAAGTGCAAAGATGCTTTTATCTCTAAGTATTTTCCTCCCGCTAAGATCATCTCTCTTAGAAACGATATTATGAATTTTAAGCAACTTGATCATGAACATGTTGCACAAGCTTGGGAGAGAATGAAATTAATGATATGTAATTGCCCTACTCATGGTTTAAATTTGTGGATGATTGTTCAAAAATTTTATGCCGGATTGAATTTTGCTTCTAGAAATCTTTTAGATTCGGCCGCGGGAGGCACTTTTATGGAAATCACTTTAGGAGAAGCTACTAAACTCCTAGATAATATTATGGTTAATTATTCTCAATGACACACTGAAAGATCTACTAATAAAAAGGTGCATGCGATAGAAGAAATTAATGTTTTGAGTGGAAAGATGGATGAACTTATGAAATTATTTGCTAATAAGAGTGTTTCTTCTGATCCTAATGATATGTCCTTGTCTACTTTGATTGAGAATAATAATGAATCTACAGATGTGAATTTTGTTGGTAGGAACAATTTTGGTAACAACGCTTATAGAGGAAATTTCAATCCTAGGCCTTATCCTAGTAATCCCTCTAATAATTATGGTAATTCCTACAACAATTCTTATGGAAATTATAATAAGATGCCCTCTGATTTTGATTCTAATATTAAAGAATTTATTACTTTGCAAAAGAATTTTAATGCTATGATTGAAGAAAAATTGCTTAAGATTGATGATTTGGCTAGGAACGTTGATAGAATTGTTCTTGATGTTGATTCTTTGAAACTTAGGTCTCTTCCACCTAAGCATGATATCAATGAGTCTCTCAAAGCCATGATAATTTCCATTGATGAGTGCAAAGAAAGAACCGCTAGGATGAGTGCTAAGAAAGATGCCTTTATAAAAGCGTGTTCTTCTAGTTCCTATGAAAATAATGATGAAGATCTAAAAGTTATTGATGTGTCCCCTATTAAATCTTTGTTTTGAAATATGAATCTTGATAATGATGGGACTAAATATGATCCACCTTTACCTAGAAGGTGTTCCAAGAATTCTGAATCTTTTGATCTTGACGCTAAATTTGATAAAAGTGGGATTGAAGAAATTAAAACCCTAGATGTTTCTAAACCCACTATTATGGATTTCAAGGAATTTAACTATGAAAATTGCTCTTTGATTGATTGTATTTCCTTGTTACAATCCGTGCTAAATTCTCCTCACGCTTATAGTCAAAATAAAGTGTTTACTAAACATATCATTGATGCCTTGATGCAATCTTATGAAGAAAAACATGAATTGGAAGTTTCTATCCCTAAAAAACTTTATGATGAGTGGGAACCAAATATTAAAATTAAAATTAAAGATCATGAATGCTATGCTTTATGTGATTTGGGTGCTAGTGTTTCCACGATTCCAAAGACTTTGTGTGATTTGTTAGGTTTCCGTGATTTTGATGATTGCTCTCTAAACTTGCACCTTGCGGATTCCACTATTAAGAAACCTATGGGAAGAATTAATGATGTTATTATTGTTGCAAATAGGAATTATGTGCCCGTAGGTTTTATTGTTCTTGGCATAGATTGCAATCCTTCATGTCCTATTATTTTTGGTAGACCTTTCCTTAGAACGATTGGTGCAATTATTGATACGAAGGAAGGAAATATTAGATTCCAATTTCCATTAAGGAAAGGCATGTAAAACTTTCCTAGATAGAAAATTAAATTACCTTATGAATCTATTATGAGAGCCACTTATGGATTGCCTACCAAAGATGGCAATACCTAGATCTATTCTTGCTTGTTATGCCTAGCTAGGGGCATTAAATGATAGCGCTTGTTGGGAGGCAACCCAATTTTATTTTTATTCCTTGCTTTTTGATCCTTTTTAGTAATAAATAAATTATCTAGCCTCTGTTTTGGTTGTGTCTTTTTGTGTTTAATTACTGTTTGTGCCAAGTAGAACCGTTGGGAAGACTTGGGGAAAGTCTTGTTGAACTTTCTGTAAAAAACAGAAACTTTAGCGCTCACGAGAACTGCTGTAATTTTTATTTGGAGAGTGCTATTTAGTTAATTATTTTTGAAGATGATTAATAGATAAATTCCTCACGTCCATCAATTTATTTTAGAATTTTTGGGGTTCCAGATCTTGTGCTAGCTACAGATTACTACAGACTGTTCTGTTTTGGACAGATTCTGTTTTTCGTGTGTTGTTTGCTTATTTTGATGAATCTATGGCTAGTAAAATAGCTTATGAACCATAGAGAAGTTGGAATACAGTAGGTATAACACCCATATAAATAAATAATGATTTCATTACTGTACCTTGAAGTGATCTTTTATTCTCTTTCGCTAACGGAGCTCACGAGATTTTCTACTTTAAGTTTTGTGTTGTGAAGTTTCCAAGTTTTGGGTAAAGATTTGATGGATTATGGAAAAAGGAGTGGCAAGAGCCTAAGCTTTGGGATGCCCATGGCACCCCCAAGATAATCCAAGGACACCTTAAAGCCAAAGCTTGGGGATGCCCCAGAAGGCATCGTCCCGTCTTTCGTCTACTTCTATCAGTAACTTTACTTGGAGCTATATTTTTATTTACCACGTGATATGTGTTTTGCTTGGAGCGTCTTGTATGATTTGAGTCTTTGCTTGTCAGTTTACCACAATCATCCTTGCTGTACACACATTTTGAGAGAGCCATACATGACTTGTAATTTGTTAGAATACTCTATGTGCTTCGCTTATATCTTTTGAGTTATATAATTTTTCTCTAGTACTTCGCTTATATCTTTTAGAGCACAGTAGTGGATTTGTTTTATAGAAACTATTGATCTCTCATGCTTCACTTAGATTATTTTGAGAGTCTTAATAGCATGGTAATTTGCTTAAAATCCTAATATGCTTGGTATGCAAGATTAATAATAAAACTTTCTTATGAGTGTGTTGAATACTATGAGAAGTTTGATACTTGATAATTGTTTTGAGATATGGAGATGGTGATATTAAAGTTGTGCTAGTTGAGTAGTTGTGAATTTGAGAAATACTTGTGTTGAAGCTTGTGATTCCCGTAGCATGCACGTATGGTGAACCGTTATGTGATGAAGTCGGAGCATGATTTATTTTTTTATTGCCTTCCTTATGAGTGGCGGTCAGGGACGAGCGATGGTCTTTTCCTACCAATCTATCCCCCTAGGAGCACATGCGTAATACTTTGCTTTGATAACTTGTAGATTTTTGCAATAAGTATATGAGTTCTTTATGACTAATGTTGAGTCCATGGATTATACGCACTCTCACCCTTCCACCTTTGCTAGACTCTCTAATACCGCGCACCTTTCGCCGGTATCATACACCCACCACATACCTTCCTCAAAACAGCCACCATACCTACCTATTATGGCATTTCCATAGCCATTCTGAGATATATTGCCATGCAGCTTTCCACTGTTCCGTTTATTATGACACACTCCATGATTGTCATATTGCTTAGCATGATCATGTAGTTGACATAGTATTTGTGGCAAAGCCACCATTCATAATTCTTTCATACTTGTCACTCATGCATCATTGCATATCCCGGTACACCACCGGAGGCATTCGTATAGAGTCATATTTTTTTCTAAGTATCGAGTTGTAATTGTTGAGTTGTAAGAAAAATAAAAGTGTGATGATCATCATTATTAGAGCATTGTACCAGTGAGGAAAGGATGATGGAGACTATGATTCCCCCACAAGTCGGGATGAGACTCCGGATGAAAAAAAAGAGGACATAAAAAAAGAGAAAAGGCCCAAAAAGAAAAAAATGAGAGAAAAAGAGAGAAGGGACAATGTTACTATCCTTTTACCACACTTGTGTTTCAAAGTAGCACCATGATCTTCATAGTAGAGAGTCTCTCATGTTATCACTTTCATATACTAGTGGGAATCTGTCATTATAGAACTTGGCTTGTATATTCCAATGATGGGCTTCCTCAAAATGCTCTAGGTCTTCATGAGCAAGCAAGTTGGATGCACACCCACTTAGCTTCTTTTTGAGCTTTCATATACTTATAGCTCTAGTGCATCCGTTGCATGGCAATCCCTACTCACTCACATTGATACTATTGATGGGCATCTCCATAGCCCGTTGATACGCCTAGTTGATGTGAGACTATCTTCTCCTTTTTGTCTTCTCCACAACCACCACTCTATTCCACCTATAGTGCTATATACATGGCTCACGCTCATGTATTTCGTGAAGATTGAAAAAGTTTTGAGAATGTCAAAAGTATGAAACAATTGCTTGGCTTGTCATCGGGGTTGTGCATGATTTAAATATTTCGTGTGGTGAAGATAGAGCATAGCCAGACTATATGATTTTGTAGGGATAACTTTCTTTAGCCATGTTATTTTGAGAAGACATAATTACTTTGTTAGTATGCTTGAAGTATTATCGTTTTTATGTCAATATGAACTTTTGTCTTGAATCTTTCAAATCTGAATATTTATACCACAATTAAGAAGAATTACATTAAATTTATGCCAAGTAGCACTCCGCATCAAAAATTCTGTTTTTATCATTTACCTACTCGAGGGCGAGCAAGAATTAAGCTTGGGGATGCTTGATACGTCTCCAACGTATCTATAATTTTTGATTGCACCATGCTATATTATCTATTGTTTTGGACATTATTGGGCTTTATTATCCACTTTTATATTATTTTTGGGACTAACCTATTAACCGGAGGCAGCCCAGAATTGCCGTTTTTTGCTTGTTTTAGGGTTTCGAAGAAAAGGAATATCAAACGGAGTCCAAACGGAATGAAACCTTCGGGAACGTGATTTTCTCATCGAATACAACTCAGGAGACTTGGACCCTACGTCAAGACATGTAACAGGAGGCCACGAGGTAGGGGGCGCGCCTACCCCCCCCCCCCCCAGGCGCGCCCTCCACCCTCGTGGGCCCCCTGTTGCTCCACCGACGTAATTCTTCCTCCTATATATACCCACGTACCCCCAAACGATCAGACACAGAGCCAAAATACTAATTCCACCTCCGCAACTTTCTGTATTCACGAGATCCCATCTTGGGACCTATTCCGGAGCTCCGCCGGAGGGGGCATCGATCACGGAGGGCTTCTACATCAACACCATAGCCCTTTCGATGAAGTGTGAGTAGTTTACCTCAGACCTACGGGTCCATAGTTAGTAGCTAGATGGCTTCTTCTCTCTTTTTGGATCTCAATACAATGTTCTCCCCCTCTCTTGTGGAGATCTATTCGATGTAATCTTCTTTTTGCGGTGTGTTTGTTGAGACCAATGAATTGTGGGTTTATGATCAAGTCTATCTATGAATAACATTTCAATCTTCTTTGAATTCTTTTATGTATGATTGGTTATCTTTGCAAGTCTCTTCGAATTATCAGTTTGGTTTAGCCTACTAGATTGATCTTTCTTGCAATGGGAGAAGTGCTTAGCTTTGGGTTCAATCTTGCGGTGTCCTTTCCCGGTGACAGTAAGGGCAGCAAGGCACGTATTGTATTGTTACCATCGAGGATAACAAGATGGGTTTTCTTCATATTGCATGAGTCTATCCCTCTACATCATGTCATCTTGCTTGAGGCGTTACTCTATTTTTAACTTAATACTCTAGATGCATGCTGGATAGCGGTCGATGAGTGGAGTAATAGTAGTAGATGCAGGCAGGAGTCGGTCTACTTGTCTCGGACGTGATGCCTATATACATGATCATACCTAGATATTCTCATAACTATGCTCAATTATGTCAGTTGCTCAACAATAGTTTGTTCACCCACCGTAGAATACTTATGCTCTTGAGAGAAGCCACTAGTGAAACCAATGGCCCCCGGATCTATCTTTATCATATCAATCTCCTACTACTTAGTTATTTACTTTGCTATTTACTTTGCCTTTATTTTACTTTGCATCTTTATCATAAAAATACAAAAATATTATCTTATCATATCTATCATATCTCACTCTCGTAAGTGGTCCTATAGGGATTGACAACCCCTATTTGCGTTGCTTGCGAGGATTTATTTGTTTTGGGAAGGTGCGAGGGACTCGCGCGTAGCCTCCTACTGGATTGATCCCTGGTTCTCAAAAAACTGAGGGAAATACTTACGATACTTTGCTGCATCATCCCTTCCTCTTCGGGGAAAACCAATGTAGTGCTAAAAGAGGTAGCAGTCTCGAACGCCTACTCACGCATGCGTATGGCCAGGGCTCGTGTACATTGTTGTGGCTGGGTCGGAACGGAATAACTGCGTTGTCGTCGTGTTCATGGGGAGGCAATGGAATGCATCATGTTCATCGGGAGGCAACGGAACGCGTGTTGTTCATCGGGAGCCAACCGGCTTGGACGGAATAGGCGATGGAAACAAGGCCTGGCGTACCGTAGAATGGAGGAAACGGCCTTGTGTTCGACTGGCCACGGTGGAAACGCGATCCTGTTCATTGGGAGGGGTCTGGCGTACCGCAAAACGGAGGAAACAGACTTCTCTAGGACCTCCTACAGTCGAAACGGGGCCCTGTTGATCTGGAGGGGTGTGGCATACCGCAAAACAGGGGAAACGGACTTGTGTTGGAGCGCTACAGTCAAAAGGGGGGTCCTGTTCATCGGGAGGGGTGTGGCATACCGCAAAACGGGACTCCACAGGATACTGTTCATCTCCACCGTCGACCTCCTCCAGCCTCCACCTGCGACTGTTCATCCACGGGCTCCTGTTCATCCAGCCTCCATCGGCTACTGTTCAACCAGCCCTCTCAACGGGGTCCTGTTCAACCACCCCTCACGGGCTACTGTTCATCCAGCCCTCCACCGACTACTATTCATCCAGCCCTCCACCGGCTACTGTTCAACCAGCCCTCCATGGGGTCCTGTTCATCAACCGGCTCAATCGATTGGGGTACTATTCATCCACCGGCTCGATCGATCGGGGTACTGTTCATCCAGCGGAAACGGCCTCTACTACCATGGGTTCCTGTTCATCCATACCCCACCGGGAACTGTTCATCCAAACCCCCCAACAACGCTCACTGTTCATCCAGAGGCAGCATCGATCGGCTTCAGTTAGCAGCAATAGCGAAGGAATCGCTCGATCGGGTTCAGTTAACAGCCATCGATCGATCGCTCGGGTTCAGTAATGCGTAGCCTGCTGTGCAATCGCTCGGGTTCAGTTAGAGCGCAACGCCTCGCACACATGCGCGTACGTACGAGAGAAACGTGCATCGCTCGGCCCCGACCACCCACCGTAACCGGGAACTCCCCCGATATTTTCCTCGCCCTCGCTTCTACCACGGTTTTTTCCGTCATGGACGACCCAAAGAATGTCATGCAGCTGCGTCTCCGGCCCGCCCAGGACAAAAAGCCCATTTTCTGTCATGATTTTTTGTCATAGAAGTAGGACCCCACCACATCTATGATGATACCGGGTTTTGTCAGAATTATCGTCATAGAAGTGTCATAAGTATGACAGGAAAAAAATTCATTCGGCCAAAATGTCACGGATGTGTCTTTTTTGTAGTGTCATCAAGAAATTCACCTAGTGGCACAGTATTATCAAGCAAAGAAGTGGTATCATCATAAGCATCATGCATAACAGAAGTGGCATCATCAATAACATGCGACATATGATAACCCACAAGTATAGGGGATCGCAACAGTTTTCAAGGGTAGAGTATTCAACCCAAATTTATTGATTCGACACAAGGGGAGCCAAAGAATATTCTCAAGTATTAGCAGCTGAGTTGTCAATTCAACCACACCGGGAAACTTAATATCTGCAGCAAGGTATTTAGTAGCAAAGTAATATGATAGTAGTGGTAATGGTAGCAAAAGGCAACAGTAGCAAAAGTAATATTTTTGGGTTTTGTAGTGATTGTAATAGTAGCAACAGAAAAGTAAATAAGCGAAGAACAATATATGAAAAGCTCATACGCATTGGATCGATGATAGAGAATTATGCCGGATGCGATCGATCATGTAACAGTCATAACCTAGGGTGACACAGAACTAGCTCCAGTTCATCAATGTAAGGTAGCCATGTATTCCGAATATAGTCATACGTGCTTATGGAAAAGAACTTGCATGACATCTTTTGTCCTACCCTCCCGTGGCAGTGGGGTCCTAATGGAAATTAAGGGATATTAAGGCCTCCTTTTAATAGAGTACCGGACCAAAGCATTAACACATAGTGAATACATTAACTCCTCAAACTACGGTCATCACCGGGAGTGGTCCTGACTATTGTCACTTCGGAGTTGCCGGATCATAACACATACTAGGTGACTATAGACTTGCAAGATAGGATCAAGAACTCTCATATATTGATGAAAACATAACAGGTTCAGATATGAAATCATTGCACTCGGGCCCTAGTGACAAGCATTAAGCATAGCAAAGTCATAGCAACATCAATCTCATAACATAGTGGATACTAGGGATCAAACCCTAACAAAACTAACGCGGTTACATGATAAATCTCATCCAACCCATCACCGTCTAGCAAGCCTACGATGGAATTACTCACGCACCGCGGTTGATTTTCAGGTCATTCCGAGAACTTTTATTTCTGCACAAAAATAACACCATGGCAATTCTGCTAAAAACAGCGTCAGTCCGGGTTAGTTCCATTCAAATCATGCAAGTTAGAGTCCAAAACAAGGGCAAAAGTGTTTGGAAAAGTAGATACGATGGAGACGTATCAACTCCCCCAAGCTTAAACCTTTGCTTGTCCTCAAGCAATTCAGTTGATAAACTGAAAGTGATAAAGAAAAACTTTTACAAACTCTGTTTGCTCTTGTTGTTGTAAATATGTAAGGCCAGCATTCAAGGTTTTAGCAAAGATTATGAACTAACCATATTCACAATAACATTTAGGTCTCATGTTTACTCATGTCAATGGCATAAGAAACTAGCGAGCAATAATAATAAATCTAGGATGACAACACTTTCTCAAAACAATCATGATATGATCTAACAAGATGGTATCTCGCTAGCCCTTTCTGAGACCGCAAAACATAAATGCAGAGCGCCTTTAAAGATCAAGGACTAACTAGACATTGTAATTCATGGTAAAAGAGATCCAGTCAAGTCATACTCAATGTAAACTAACAGTAATGGATGCAAATGACAGCGGTGCTCTCCAACTAGTGCTTTTTAATAAGAGGATGATGACTCAACATAGAACTAAATAGATAGGCCCTTCGCAGAGGGAAGCAGGGATTTGTAGAGGTGCCAGAGCTCGGTTTTGAAATAGATATGAATAATATTTTGAATGATATACTTTCATTGTCAACATAACAACCGAGAGATCTCGATATCTTCCATGCTACACACATTATAGGCGGTTCCCAAACAGAATGGTGAAGTTTATACTCCCCCTCCACCAACAAGCATCAATCCATGGCTTGCTCGAAACAACGAATGCCTCCAACTAACAAGAGTCCCGGCGGAGTTTTGTTTGCAGTTATTTTGATTTGATTTGCATAAAGCATGGGACTGGGCATCCCGGTGACCAGCCATTTTCTCGTGAGTGAGGAGCGGAGTCCACTCCTCTTGAGAATAACCCGCCTAGCATGGAAGGTACAGACAGCCCTAGTAGATACATAAGCTATTCGAGCATACAAAACAGAATGTTTATTTGAAGGTTTAGAGTTTGGCACATTCAAATTTACTTGGAACGGCAGGTAGATACTGTATATAGGTAGGTATGGTGGACTCATATGGAACAACTTTGGGGTTTATGGAATTGGATGCACAAGCAGTATTCCCGCTTAGTACAGGTGAAGGCTAGCAAAAGACTGGGAAGCGACCAGCTAGAGAGCGGCAACAGTCATGAACATGCATTAAAATTAATCAACACCGAATGCAAGCATGAGTAGGATATAATGCACCATGAACATAAATATCTTAGAGGCTATGTTGATTTTGTTTCAACTACATGCGTGAACATGTGCCAAGTCAAGCCACTCGAATCGTTCAAAAGAGGATACCACCCTATCATACCACATCACAACCATTTTAATAGCATGTTGGCACGCAAGGTAAACCATTATAAACTCCTAGCTAATTAAGCATGGCATAAGCAACTACAATCTCTAATTGTCATTGCAAACATGTTTATTCGTAATAGGCTGAATCAGGAATGATGAACTAATCATATGTACAAAAACAAGAGAGGTCGAGTTCATACCAGCTTTTCTCATCTCAATAACTTCATCATATAATCATTATTATTGCCTTTCACTTGCACGACCGAATAGTGTGGATAATAATAATAGTGCACGTGCATTGGACTAAGCTGGAATCTGCAAGAATTCAATTCAAGAGAGAAGACAAGGTAATATTGGCTCTTTGTTAGATCAACAATAATGCATACGAGAGCCACTCAACATTTTTATTATGGTCTTCTCCTCTCGACCCCCAAAGAACAAGAAGAGAAACAAAACTATTTACACGGGAAAGCTCCCAACAAGCAAAAGAAGAACGAAAAATCTTTTTGGGTTTTCTTTTTAATTACTACTACTACAAGCATGGAAAGTAAACTAACTAAAAAGCTACAACTATTTTTTTGTTTTTCTTAAGGTTTATCAAACACAAGAAGAAAGCATAAAAAGGGAAATAAACTAACATAGATATTACAATGAAAAAGTATGAGCACCGACAACTAGCATGAGTGTGTGAACATGAATGTAATGTCGGTGAGAAATACGTAATCCCCCAAGCTTAGGCTTTTGGCCTAAGTTGGTCTATGGCCACGGCTGGCTTGGCGGATATCCAAGGTTGTACTTGGGGTCGTACTGAGATGCAGCGGCAATTTCCTGATGAGTTGCAGCTTGGAGGAGAGCTGTCTCCGCCCTCCTCTCGTACTCGGTCGCCTCCTCCCTAGTTATAACATATCTCCTCTTTGCCTGAGAGTCAAAGAAAGTGGGGGCAGGGAGAGCAACGTGATAGGTGCGTCGTCTGTCAAAGATTAGTCGGTACTGGAGGAACTGATCGTTCCTCTCAACAAACTGATGATGAACGATAGCCTCATAATCTAAATAAGAAGGAGGCAACTCAATATCATGTCCACGTATGGGTATCTCAAGAAAGTTAGCTATACGGGTTGCATAAATTCCACCAAAGAAATCCCCAATAATTCTATTATTATGCAACCTGCGCGCAACAATGGCTCCCAAATTATAATGTTTATCTCCTAAAACAGCGCTTCTGAGAATGCTAAGATCAGGCACACACATGTGACATGCTTCATATTTACCATTAATGCATCTACCTATGAAGAGAGCAAAATAATGTATAGCAGGAAAATGAATGCACCCTATGGTAGATTGCGTCACATCCCTACATTCCCCCACAGTTATACTAGCAAGAAAATCTCTAAATTCAGACTTGCGAGGTTCACTAACATCACCCCACTGTGGAGGTTTACATGCAGTGTTAAAATCTTCTAAGTCCATGGTATAAGATCTATCATAAAGATCGAACAGGACAGTTTGAGAATTGTGTGATGATGAAAATTTAAACCTTCTCACAAATGAATCGGTTAAGTAGAGGTACTGGCGACACTTATTTGCCTCGAAGCTCTCAAGATCAGCATTATGCACATAAGCTTCAATTTCCTCCTTGATTCCCGCTCGAACCATGAAGTCCTCTGACGGCCATTCACAGGACCGCACTTGAGCATCCCTTGGTGGTTCCTCGTCCGCATCGCGTATTGCGAGTCTGGGTCCTTGCTTCCTTGAAGGACCACCTTGGTACATTTTCCTAAACATATTTATTCCTCTGAAAAATTTCTGAAATTTTTAGTAACTTCAAAATAAAAGTGAACCAAACTCAACAAAATTGATAACAACTACTCCTACAAGTGCCTAGAGGCAATATCATGCATCAAAACTACTTTTGACCACATAAATTTGACATGCAAGATCAAGAACAGGGTCACCTAGCAGCAAAAATATGCAATGAATAAAGCACTAGAACAAAAACTAATTGGATCATTGGAGGAGTCACATACCAAAGAACAATCCCCCAAAGCAGTTTTGTGAATGGAGCTTTGAGCAAGGAGATCGAAAATGGCAGCAAGATGAGCTTGGACTCGGGTTTGAGCTAGATAGTGATGTTTTTGGGAGGAAGAAGGAGTGTGTGGTAGCTAGAATAAGTGGAGGGGAGCCACCGTGGGCCCACGAGGCAGGGGGGCGCGCCCTCCACCCTCGTGGCCAGGTGCTTGCTCCACCTGCTGTGTTCTCAGTGCCAGATATTCTCAAATATTCTAAAAAAATCATATTTAAATTTCGGGGCATTTGGAGAACTTTTATTTTAGGGGTATTTTTTATTGCATTGCTAATTCAGAAAACAGACCGAAATTACTATTTTTGCTTTATTTAATATAAATAATAGAAAGTAAAAAGAGGGTACAGAGAGTTGTGTTTTCTAACTTCATCCATCCCATGCTCATCAAAAGGAATCCACTAACAAGGTTGATCAGGTCTTGTTAACAAACTCATTTCGAATAACATGAAACCGGAGAATTTTCGAATAATGCTAGGTTACCTCAACGGGGATATGCATGTCCCCAACAATAAGAATATCATATTTCTTCTTGACAGTAGGAGGAGGAAATTCAAAACCTCCAATAGTGATTGTTGAAATTTTTCCAATAGAAATGATACTGTGGACTTGAGGTTGTTTCCTCAGAAAGTGTACCGTATGCCCATTACCATTAACATGAAAAGTGACATTGCCTTTTGTGCAATCAATAACAGCCCCTGCAGTATTCAGAAAGGGTCTTCCAAGAATAATGGACATACTATCATCCTCGGGAATATCAAGAATAACAAAGTCCGTTAAAATAGTAACGTTTGCAACTACAACAGGCATATCCTCACAAATACCGACAAGTATAGCAGTTGATTTGTCAGCCATTTGCAAAGATATTTCAGTAGGTGTCAACTTATTCAAATCAAGTCTACGGTATAAAGAGAGAGGCATAACACTAACACCGGCTCCAAGATCACATAAAGCAGTATTAACATAGTTTCTTTTAATGGAGCATGGTATAGTTGGTACTCCTGGATCTCCAAGTTTCTTTGGTATTCCACCCTTAAAAGTATAATTAGCAAGCATGGTGGAAATTTCAGCTTCCGGTATCTTTCTTTTATTAGTAACAATTTCATTCATATATTTAGCATAATGATTCATTTTAAGCATATCGGTCAAACGCATACGCAAAAAGATAGGTCTAATCATTTCAGCAAAGCGCTCAAAATCCTCATCATCCTTTTTCTTGGATGGTTTAGGAGGAAAAGGAATGGGTTCCCATGGTTCTTCCTAGCAACAAAGTCTCTCTTATCATAACGTTGATTCTTTGATTGTGGGTTATCAAGATCAACAGCAAGTTCAATCTCTACATCATTGTCATTACTAGGTTGAGCATCAACATGAACATCATCATTAACATTATCACTAGGTTCATGTTCATTACCAGATTGTGTTTCAGCATCAGAAATAGAAATACCATTGGGATTCTCAGGTGTGTCTACAACAGGTTCACTAGAAGCATGCAAAGTCCTATCATTTTTCTTTTTCTTCCTTTTAGAAGGACTAGGTGCATCAATATTAGTTCTCTGAGAATCTTGCTCAATTCTCTTAGGATGGCCCTCAGGATACAAAGGTTCATGAGTCCTCTTTAACTCCTCTAGTTGCAACTCTAACAGCAAAGTCATTATTTTTACTATTCAATTCATTGAGCAAATCATTCTGAGCTTTAAGTACTTGTTCTACTTGAGTGGTAACCATAGAAGCATGTTTACTAATAAGTTTAAGTTCACCTTTAACATTAGCCATATAATCAATCAAGTGTTCAATCATGTAAGCATTTTGTTTCAATTGTCTACCAACATAAGCATTAAAATCTTCTTGCTTAACCATAAAGTTATCAAATTCATCCAAACATTGGCTAGCAAACTTAGTAAGAGGGATTTCAGCTTTATCATATCTATAAAGAGAATTTACCTTTACTACCTATGTCGGGTTATCGAGACAATGTGTTTCTTCAACAGGCGGCAAATTAAGACCATGTATTTCTTCAATAGGAGGTAAATTCTTAACATCTTCAGCTTTAATACCTTTTTCTTTCATAGATTTCTTTGCCTCTTGCATATCTTCAGGACTGAGAAATAGAATACCCCTTTTCTTTGGAGTTGGCTCAGGAGTTGGTTCAGGAAGTGTCCAATTATTTTCATTGGTCAACATATTATTCAATAGAATTTCAGCTTGATCAATTGTTCTTTCCCTGAAAACACAACCAGCACAACTATCCAAGTAATCTCTAGAAGCATCGATTAGTCCATTATAAAAGATATCAAGTATTTCATTTTTCTTGAGAGGGTGACCAGGCAAAGCATTAAGTAATTGGAGAAGCCTCCCCAAGCTTGTGGGAGACTCTCTTCTTCAATTTGCACAAAAATACATATCTCCCTTAAAGCAGCTTGTTTCTTATGAGCGGGGAAATATTTAGCAGAGAAGTCGTAAATCATATCCTGGGACTATGCACACAACCAGGATCAAGAGAATTAAACCATATCTTAGCATCACCCTTTAATGAGAATGGAAATAATTTAAGGATATAATAGTAGCGAGTTTTCTCATCATTAGTGAACAGGGTAGCTATATCGTTTAATTTCGTAAGATGTGCCACAACAGTTTCATATTCATAGCCATAGAAAGGATTAGATTCAACCAAAGTAATTAACTAAGGATCAACAGAGAAATCATAATCCTTATCAGTAACAAAGATAGGTGAAGTAGCATAAGCAGGATCATATTTCATTCTACCATTTAGAGATTTTTGTTTCAGCTTAGCTAATAGTTTCTTAAGATCACTTCTATCATTGCAGGCAAGAAAGTCTCTAGCAGTTTCTTCATCCATAACATAACCCTCAGGAACAACAGGCAATTCATATCTAGGGGAGAATCTTCATCATCACTTTCATGAATATTATCTGTTTCAATAATTTCATTCTCTCTAGCCGTAGCAAGTTGTTCATCGAGAAATTCACCAAGTGGCACAGTAGTATGAAGCATAGAAGTAGTTCCATCATAAGTATCATGCATAGCAGAAGTGGCATCATCAATAACATGTGACATATTAGAATTAATGGCATGTGTAGGTGTCGCAAGTTTACTCATAACAGAAGGTGAATCAAGTGCAGAGCTAGATGGCAGTTCCTTACTGAAGGAAATATGCCCTAGAGGCAATAATAAAGTTATTATTTATTTCCTTATATCATGATAAAAGTTTATAATTCATGCTAGAATTGTATTAACCGGAAACATAATACATGTGTGAATACATAGACAAACAGAGTGTCACTAGTATGCCTCTACTTGACTAGCTCGTTGATCAAAGATGGTTATGTTTCCTAACCATGGACAAAGGGTTGTTATTTGATTAACGGGATCACATCATTAGTTGAATGATCTGATTGACATGACCCATTCCATTAGCTTAGCACCCGATCGTTTAGTATGTTGCTATTGCTTTCTTCATGACTTGTACATGTTCCTATGACTATGAGATTATGCAACTCCCGTTTGCAAGAGGAACACTTTGTGTGCTACCAAACATCACAACGTAACTGGGTGATTATAAAGGAGCTCTACAGGTGTCTCCAAAGGTACATGTTGGGTTGGCGTATTTCGAGATTAGGATTTGTCACTCCGATTGTCGGAGAGGTATCTCTGGGCCCTCTCGGTAATGCACATCACCTAAGCCTTGCAAGCATTGCAACTAATGAGTTAGTTGCGGGATGATGTATTACAGAACGAGTAAAGAGACTTGCCGGTAACGAGATTGAACTAGGTATAGGATACCGACGATCGAATCTCGGGCAAGTAACATACCGATGACAAAGGGAACAACGTATGTTGTTATGCGGTCTGACCGATAAAAGATCTTCGTAGAATATGTAGGAGCCAATATGAGCATCCAGGTTCCGCTATTGGTTATTGACCGGAGACGTGTCTCGGTCATGTCTACATTGTTCTCGAACCCGTAGGGTCCGCATGCTTAAGGTTACGATGACAGTTATATTATGAGTTTAGGCATTTTGATGTACCGAAGGTTGTTCGGAGTCCCAGATGTGATCACGGACATGACGAGGAGTCTCGAAATGGTCGAGACATAAAGATTGATATATTGGAAGCCTATGTTTGGATATCGGAAATGTTCCGGGTGAAATCGGGATTTTACCGGATTACCGGAAGGTTACCGGAACCCCCCGGGAGGTATATGGGCCTTAATGGGCCTTAGTGGAAGAGAGGAGAGGTGGCCATAGATGGGTCGCGCGCCCCTCCCCCCCCCTTGGTCCGAATAGGACAAGGAGAGGGGGCCGGCCCCCCTTCCTCCTCTCTCTCCTCTTTTCCCCCCTCCGCGAATCCTATTCCAACTAGGAAAGGGGGGAGTCCTACTCCCAGAAGGAGTAGGACTCCTCCTGGCGAGCCTCCTCTTGGCCGGCCAGGCCCCCCTCCCTTGAGCCTTTATATACGGAGGCAGGGGCACCCCCAGAGACACAAGTTGATCCACGTGATCATATTCTTAGCCGTGTGCGGTGCCCCCTTCCACCATAGTCCTCGATAATATTGTAGCGGTGCTTAGGCGAAGCCCTGCGACAGTAGTACATCAAGATCGTCACCACGCCGTCGTGCTGACGGAACTCTTCCCCGACACTTTGCTGGATCGGAGTCCGGGGATCGTCATCGAGCTGAACGTGTGCTAGAACTCGGAGGTGTCGTAGTTTCGGTGCTTGATCGGTCAGGCCGTGAAGACGTACGACTACATCAACCAAGTTAACGCTTCCATTGTCGATCTACAAGGGTACGTTGATCACACTCTCCCCCTCTTGTTGCTATGCATCACCATGATCTTGCGTGTGCGTAGGAAATTTTTTGAAATTACTACGTTCCCCAACACTTACCTCCCCTCGTAGTTGAGGGATAGATCTTGGTTCTTTGATCTTTCAAGTTCTTCATAATGATAAGCAGATATAAATCCCAAGTGACTCAAAGAATAGAGCTATGCTCCCCGGAAATGGCGCTAGAAAATGTTCTTGATAACCCACAAGTATAGGGGATCGCAACAGTTTTCGAGGCTAGAGTATTCAACCCAAATTTATTGATTCGACACAAGGGGAGCCAAAGAATATTCTCAAATATTAGCAGCTGAGTTGTCAATTCAACCACGCCTGGAAACTTAATATTTGCAGCAAGGTATTTAGTAGCAAAGTAATATGACAGTAGTGGTAACGGTAGCAAAAGGTAACATTAGCAGAAGTAATATTTTTTGGGTTTTGTAGTGATTGTAACAGTAGCAACGGAAAAGTAAATAAGCGAAGAACAATATATGAAAAGCTCGTAGGCATTGGATCGGTGATAGAGAATTATGCCGGATGCGATCGATCATGTAACAGTCATAACCTAGGGTGACACAGAGCTAGCTCCACTTCATCAATGTAATATAGGCATGTATTCCGAATATAGTCATACGTGCTTATGGAAAAGAACTTGCATGACATCTTTTGTCCTACCCTCCCGTGGCAGCGGGGTCCTAATGAAAACTAAGGGATATTAAGGTCTCCTTTTAATAGAGTGCCGGACCAAAGCATTAACACATAGTGAATACATGAACTCCTCAAACTACGGTCAATACCGGGAGTGGTCCCGACTATTGTCACTTCGGGGTTGCTTGATCATAACACATAGTAGGTCACTATAGACTTGCAAGATAGAATCAAGAACTCTCATATATTGATGAGAACATAATAGGTTCAGATCTGAAATCATGGCACTCGGGCCCTAGTGACAAGCATTAAGCATAGCAAAGTCATAACAACATCAATCTCAGAACATAGTGGATACTAGGGATCAAACCCTAACAAAACTAACTTGATTACATGATAAATCTCATCCAACCCGTCACCGTCCAGCAAGCCTATGATGGAATTACTCACGCACGGCGGTGCGCATCGTGAAATTGGTGATGGAGGAAGGTTGATGATGATGATGGCGACGGATTCCCCTCTCCGTAGCCCCGAACGGACTCCAGATCAGCCCTCCCGGGAGAGTTTAGGGCTTGGCGGCGGCTCCGTATCATAAAACACGATGAATCCTTCTCTCTGATTTTTTCTCCCCGAAAGTGAATATATTGAGTCAAGGTTGAGGTCGGTGGAGCGTCAGGGGGCCCACGAGGCAGGGGGCGCGCCCAGGGGGTAGGACGCGCCGCCCACCCTCGTGGACAGGTGGAGGCCCCCCTGACGTGGATTCTTCTTCTAGTATTTTTTTATATATTCCAAAATAATTCTCTGTTGATTTTCAGGTCATTCCGAGAACTTTTATTTCTGCACAAAAATAACACCATCGCAATTCTACTGAAAACAGCGTCAGTTCGGGTTAGTTCCATTCAAATCATGCAAGTTAGAGTCCAAAACAAGGGCAAAAGTGTTTGGAGAAGTAGATACGATGGAGACGTATCAACATATTAGAATCAATAGCAAGTGTAGTTGTCTCAAGTTTACTCAAAACAGAATGTGAATCAAGTGCACAGGTAGATGGCAGTTCCTTACCTCCCCTCATAGTAGAGGGGTGGATCTTGGTTTTGTTGTCTCTCAGATTCCTCATAGTGATCAACAGATATAAATCCCAAGTGACTCAGAGAATAGAGCTATGCCCGCCGGCAACGGTGCTAGAAAAAGGTCTTGATAACCCACAAGTATAGGGGATCGCAACAGTTTTCTAGGGTAGAGTATTCAACCCAAATTTATTGATTGGACACAAGGGGAGCCAAGGAATATTCTCGAGTATTAGCAGCTGAGTTTTCAATTCAACCACACCTGAAAGACTTAATATCTGCAGCAAAGTATTTAGTAGCAAAGTAGTATGGAAGTAACGGTAATGGTGGCAAAAGTAATAGTAGCAGTTTTGTAGCAATTATAACAATGGCAATGGAAAAGTAACGAAGCAAAGATCAATATGAAAAGAACTCATAGGCAATGGATCAATGATGGATAATTATGTCGGGTGGCATGCATCATGCAACAGTTATAACCTAGGGTGACACAGAACTAGCTCCAATTCATCAATATAATGTAGGCATGTATTCCGTATATAGTCATACGTGCTTATGGAAAAGAACTTGCATGACATATTTTGTCCTACCCTCCCGTGGCAGTGGGGTCCTAGTGGAATCTAAGGGATATTAAGGCCTCCTTTTAATAGATAACCGAAACAAAGCATTACCACTTAGTGAATACATGAACTCCTCAAACTACGGTAATCACCAGAAAGAATCCCAATTGCTGTCACCTTGGGGTATGCAGACCATAACTCGTAATAGGTGCCTACAACTTGCAAGATCGGATCAAGAACACAAATATATTAATGAAAAAAATAATAGGTTCATATCTGAAATCATGGCACTCGGGCCCTAGTGACAAGCATTAAGCATAGCAAAGTCATTGCAACATCAATCTCAGAACATAGTGGATACTAGGGATCAAAACCTAACAAAACTAACTCGATTACATGATAAATCTCATCCAACCCATCAACGTCCAGCAAGCCTACGATGGAATTACTCATGCACGTCGGTGAGCATCATGAAATTGGTGATGGGGGAAGGTTGGTGATGATGGTGGCGATGGATCCCCCTCTCCGGAGCCCCGAACGGACTCCAGATCAGCCCCCATGAAGAACAGGAGGAGCCAGCTCCATATTGTAAAACGCGATGAATCCTTCTCTTGGATTTTTTTTCTCTGCAGATGTCAATATATAGAGTTGGAGTTAGGGTCGGAGGAGGTCTAGGGGACCCACAAGGTAGGGGGAGCCCAGGGGGTAGGGCGCACCCTCCACCCTTATGGACTACTGGTGGGTCCCCTCTGGTTGATTATTTGGCCAATATTTTTTATATATTCGAAAAATATTCTCCATAAATTTTTGGGTCATTCCGAGAACTTTTATTTCTGTACAAAAATAATACCAAGGCAATTCTGCTTAAAACAGCATTAGTCCGGGTTAGTTCCATTCAAATCATGCAAATTAGAGTCCAAAAGAAGGGCAAAAGAGTTTGGAAAAGTAGATACGATGGAGATGTATCAGTAAGCAACTCAAGTTATGCTAGTGTATGGATAATTCATTGTTGTTGCCTTATAAGATGTCTATGTATAGTTACAAAGTAGAGACATGTAGGTTTGTCAAGAAGACGTGGTTTCACATGAGTATTACAAGTATTTCACTATTGTTTATTATAGATTTCTATCCGATTTTCATGAAAGGGATGTAGTAATGTCTTAAACTAGTGTCTATTCATTGCTACAATCATGTAGAATGTTCAGAGCAAATTCCATAAATATCAGCATACAACCAAGTCGTTTCATTACTTTTTCTATAACAATTAGCTATCTACGTCGGGTCATCCACCAGCTTTGGAAGGTGCTCGGATCCCCGATGCGGCTGGTATGACTTATTGTTGTGTTGTCCCAATGCAATATTGGGCCATACGACAAGGATGGAATGCGGCAGTGGGTGGAATAAGCATAGGACTTTGATCTAGTTTTAATTTGGAAGGTGGAAATGGAAACGACAATGGAGCGAGTATTTTGTAGTAGATCTCAGTTGTGTCATATGATATGGGCTGTGTCCCATTCATTCATCCGAATGTTCTCCATATTTCTGAGTTCATCCTGTAAAAAATTAACCTAGGGTGATGATATCGAAAACAAAACCTTGGGTGATGCTCAAAAGACAAGTTTTTTGGGCAAGAGACATCACCTACCATTTTCACATATTTGTGTGATTTATACTCTTGAAATGAAGTTGGAGGGGTGTGATAGAATCAATGATAAAATGTGTGTTCCTACTTTTTGTTGGAATTGAACCCTAGGTTTGCACCTTCGTGATAGATTCATCGCTTCGAGTCATCGACAATGGTTTAGCCATCTACCAGGGAAGGAAATTTGTTGGTCCGAGGGAGATTGACATGTTTGTAAGTTATACCATTGATGCTATCAACTAAGAGAAAGATGAACTTGATGTAGAAGGAACAATGTAGTAGTGAATAAAGAAATGATGGAATGACATTAGTCGGAGCCTACGAGATACTCAAAAACAATGCAAAAAACATATGAATACTAACTTTGATATTATAGAGTTTTATGTGCCAGTGAGTCATGAAAATTGATGTAAAACACATATTTAAAGTTGGTGGGTGAGCGTTGGAGCCTCGTACACTGTTATCATGGATAGATGGATTGCACTGACCACTTCTGCATCAGTCATAGATAGAAATATTGAGTGCCTTCGATGATCTTCCATCTTGAGATTTTTTATAGCAGGCACTAGATATACAAGTCAATTCTTGGTTGTGCGGGCATCTTTTGGCTGCTGTGAACATCACATCTTCCAGGCAAACGGGGCCAAACAGCTTCCCTGAATAGGTAACTTCGCCTTAGTTCTCCTGAAATCACATGTTAACGCGTTGACTATGTCTTTTGTAGCAAGCGTGGAAAATTTTAATGAATTTATGCATGTTTGGGGAAACCGATAGACCTTTGTTTGATTTGGATGTGTCCTGAACAAATCTTGTTAAACCATGCTTCCCTTATGATGTAGGGTAGAGACCCTAATCGCCCGATCTTTCAAGAAAGGAGCGGATCCCGGGGAAAACACGAAGAACACGAGGATGAACGGAAGGAAAACACAAGAGGAAATCACTAAACCGACATGAATAAGTCACACATGGGCTAGATCCTCGAGTACATAGAACGATACACAAATCCACGGACAACTAGGGACGATACACGGTAACCGGTTCTTCTCCGTGAGGAGGTCTTGAATCCACAAGGGGATCTTCCCGTAAAGGGGTCTTGAATCCAAGGTGGATCTTCTCCGTAGAGGGGCTGCGGTCTCTCTCATGGACTAGATCCGATATGCATGAGCAATGCTCTATCTCTCAAATGAGCTAAACCAATGCTAACCCTAGCTAGGATGAATGGGGGGTCTATTTATAGTCTAAGTGCAAAGGGGACGAATTGAAGGGGTACATGGGCCTCGGGCCTGAACACTGTGCGCAGACGGGTACCGGACGTCCGCTGGGGACCGGTCGTCCGGTGTCTCAGGAGCTGCCGGACGTCCGGTGTCCTCCGGTCGTCCGCTGGTTCCGTTCTGTGATGGGGGTGCTGGACGTCCGGAGGCTCCGGACTTCCGCTGATGTTGGCTCGAGTGCGGTCGCGCCGGTCGTCCGGTCGGAGCCAGACGTCCGCTCATTGGCCTCGGGTGCAGGGGCACCGGTCGTCCGGTCTGGACCAGACGTCCGCTCGCTGGGGCTCGGCTGACGCTTCAAGCGCCAGACATCCGGTCCCGGCCGGTCGTCCGGTGGCTGGGACTTTTCCTACAGCCCTTCTTCTTCTCCGTCTTCTCGTCCATCTTCCTCTTCTTCTTGTCCTTGCTCCTTAGCTTCTCCATTGTACCTGAGTATGAACAAAGTATCCATATGAGGTAGTAGCCATGCTTCATGTGCATCGAAGTGGAATTGTGAGCGGAGAGATGTCACCTCGTTTCAAGGGCTCTTGCACGTGATCGAATCATGGGTCCGGTAGGCACTTGATGAGACGATGGTAGGTCCATGGGGATGACCTTGGGATGCTCTGCATCATCTCCCCTCCCTTGGGGAAGATCTGTCCTCGGATCAAAATCTTCATCACCATGGAAGGGAGAGAGATCTTTGACGTTGAAGATGTCGCTCACGTTGTACTTGTCACGCGGGAGGTCGATCTTGTAAGCGTTGTCGTTGTAGCATGCAAGCACCTTGAAGGGTCCATCCGCTCGTGGTCGAAGCTTGGATTTGCGTTGTTGTGGGAAGCGGTCCTTGCGAAGGTGTAGCCACACTCGATCACCAATGTTGAAGACCATAGGTTGCTTGTTGAAGTTGAGCTTGGTCGCAAGGCGTTGAACTTGGCGCTCGATGGTGTTTCTTGTATCTTCATGCATCTTCTTGAGATGTGTTACACGCGCACTTGCGTCCAAATTGATGCGCTCTTGGAGTGGTAGAGGAAGAATGTCCAATGGTGACAATGGGTTGAATCCGTAAACGACCTCGAAAGGAGACTTGCCGGTTGTTGAGTGTCTTGCTCGGTTGTAGGCGAACTCGGCGATAGGTAGGCACTCCTCCCACTCCTTGATGTTCTTCTTGATGAGTACTCGAAGTAGAGCGGAGAGTGTGCGGTTTGTCACCTCCATTTGGCCGTTGGTTTGAGGATGGTACGCCATGGAGAAGAGTAGCTTGATTCCGAGCTTGGCGCATAGGATCTTCCAAAAGTAGCTAAGGAACTTGATGTCGTGGTCCGAGACAATTGTCTTTGGCACACCATGGAGACGCAATATTTCCCTACAAAAGATATTAGCAACATGTGAAGCATCGTCTATCTTGTGACAAGGAATAAAATGTGTCATGTTTGAGAAACGGTCCACAACGACAAATATGGAATCTTTCCCATTGCGAGTTCTAGGCAAACCAAGTACAAAGTCCATGCTAATGTCTTCCCATTGTTGGTATGGAATCGGTAGAGGCATATAGAGACCATGAGATTGAGCTTTGGACTTAGCTTTGCGGCATGTCGAACATCGGCTGGTGAAGCGATTGACGTCCCGAAACATCTTTGGCCAAAAGTAGCTCTTCGAGAGCGTGGCGAACGTCTTGTCTCGTCCGAAATGTCCCATTAAGCCTCCTCCATGTGATTCATGTAAAAGCAACAAATGAAGGGACGACTTGGGGATCTAAAGTTTGTTAGCTCTCATAAGATAGCCGTCTTTGATGTAATAGTGTTCCCACGATGTATTCGACAAACACTTGGCATAAGGAGTGGCAAAAGTTTCATCATGCGCATACAATTCTTTGATATGCTCGAAGCCAATGACATCTAACTCAAGTTGGGTGACTAGCATGCATATGCGGGAAAGAGCATCCGCTACGATGTTTTCTTTACCCTTGATGTACTTGATGACATAGGGAAAAGACTCAATGAATTCACTCCATTTAGCATGACGCTTGTTCAACTTAGTTTGACCCTTGAGATACTTGAGAGTCTCATGATAGGTATGAATGATAAACTCATGGGGACGAAGGTAATGTTCCCATTCATCTAAAACGCGGACTAAAGCATATAGCTCTTTGTCATAGATGGGATAGTTGAGTTGCGCTCCGGAAAGTTTCTCACTAAAGTAAGCTATGGGGCGCTTCTCTTGCATTAACACACCTCCTATGCCATTACCGCTAGCATCGCAATGAATCTCAAAAGGCTTGTCGAAGTTGGGTAAAGCAAGCACGGGAGCATGAGTAAGAAAATTCTTAAGCTCATTGAATGCAGTATCTGTGGATGGTCCGCAAATGAAAGGCGCATTCTTCTTGCTCAAAGCATGCAAGGGCGAAGCAATGGTGATAAAATCCTTCACAAAGCGACAATAAAAACTCGCAAGACCAAGAAAACTACGCACTTGATGCAAGTTGGTTGGTTGCGGCCAAGTATTAATAGCATTGATCTTGGACTCATCTACATGAACACCCTTAGAAGAAACAACAAAACCCAAGAAAACGAGCTTATCAACACCAAAAAGGCATTTCTGCATATTAGCATAGAGACGCTCTTTTCTAAGAGTTTGCAAAACGGTGCGGACATGGGTGACATGCTCTTTGATAGATTTGCTAAACACAAGAATGTCATCGAAGTAAACCACAACAAATATACCAATGTAAGGGCGAAAGACATGATTCATAAGGCGCATAAAAGTGCCCGGTGCTTCCGAGAGACCCATAGGCATGACTAACCACTCATACAAACCAAACTTGGTTTTGAATGCGGTTTTCCATTCATCACCCTCTTGTATGCGGATTTGATAGTAACCACTCTTAAGATCAATTTTGGAAAATATAGTGGCACCACTAAGCTCATCTAGCATATCATCTAGGCGTGGAATGGGATAACTATAATGAACGGTGATAGCATTGATAGGTCTACAATCGGAGCACATGCGAAAACTACCATCACGTTTTGGCACAAGAATGACCGGTACGGCACAAGGGCTCAAACTTTCACGCACATGTCCATGGTCTATGAGATGCTTTACTTGCCTTTGGATTTCTTCGGTTTCTTCGGGGTTGACGCGGTATGGAGCTTTGTTCGGAAGCGGTGCTCCGGGGATGAGGTCGATGCGGTGCTCAATGCCTCGTAGTGGAGGTAGTCCCGGAGGTAGCTCATCGGGGAAAACATCTTGAAATTCCTGCAAAAGAGAATACAACACTAGAGGAAGAGTGTGAGAAGTTTTAGTTTGTGGTGTATTGTCCTTGCACACAAGGACGTAGTGTAGGACACTAGATGGGTTCTCACACACTTCTCTCATCTCACGTTTGGTGGCAAATAGAACTAGGTTCTTGTTTTCGCTCATCGTGGAGGCACTCAAGTTGGGCTTGTGGCGCTCACTCTCTTTTTGGTGGCTCACTCTCTCACCATTCTCTCCACAATGGGTGGCTTTCTTATGGGCGATCACTTGGCTTGGAGACATAGGTCGTAACACAAACTCCTTTCCTTGCATCTTGAAGCTATAGTGGTTTGTACGCCCATTGTGGACGACTCCTCTATCGAATTGCCATGGCCGTCCAAGGAGAAGATGGCAAACGTTCATTGGGATGAAGTCGCACTCCAAGGTGTCTTCGTAGGCGCCAATTTTGATGGAGACTTGTACTCGGTGCTCGACTTGGATAGTGTCGGAGTCACTAAGCCATTGCACTTTGTATGGATGTGGATGCTTCATCTTGGGCAATTGGAGCTTGGAGCAAAGTTCTTCACTTGCGAGATTGTGACAACTCCCTCCATCGATGATGACCTTGACGGATTGTCCATTGATGCCGGCCTTGGTGTGGAATATGGTGCATCTTTGGTCTTCTTCTTGGTGATGTTGGAGAGTCAAGACTTTGGAGACAACAAGTGCGGGACTTGAGTCTTCATCACAAAAGACTTGTTCTTCTTCATTGTTCACTTGGCGGTGCATGGCGACTTGCTCAAGGGCTTCCATTTCTCCTTCGCTCATGGAATCATAAGTGCCATCGTTATTAAAGATCATGGTGCACTTGTTGGTGCACTCATAGGACTTGTGGCCTCGGCCTCCACAAGTGAAACACTTGAATGAACTCGTCTTGACGGTCTCATCGGTTGGGGTAGATGATGATGAAGCTCTTGGCTTGAAGTTGCTCGTAGGAGGATGGCTTGTAGCTGACGAAGCTTTCTTGGAAGTCGGCTTGTCGATGTTGGAAGTAGAGGGTCTTGTAATCGGTGTTGGAGTTGTTGAAGCTTGGTTATTGGAGAAGCCGTAGGACTTGGATGAGAACTTGGCATACTTGAAATCATCTTGCACTTGGCGTTCCGCTTTGGTAGCTTGGTGCACTAGCTCGATGAGATTTGAGTATGGTTGGAAGTCGACGATCTTCTTGATAGGATGATTGAGTCCATTCAAGAAACATGCCATAGTTTGCTCATCATCTTCCATCACATTGGCTCTTATCATTGCAATCTCCATCTCCTTGTAGTATTCTTCAACGCTCTTGGTTCCTTGCTTGAGTTGTTGGAGTTTCTTGAAGAGGTCCCGGTTGTAGTAGGTAGGCACGAAGCGTGCTCTCATGACATCCTTCATTTGTGCCCAAGTAGTGATGGGTGGTTCGCCTCTTGCCTTGCGGCGCTCTATGATTTGTTCCCACCAAATGAGGACATAGTCTTGGAACTCAAGGGATGCCATCATGATCTTCTTCTCTTCTTCATAATTGTGCAAACGGAAGATCTTGTCAACTTTCAATGCCCATGAAAGGTATTCTTCGGGATCGTTGCTTCCGTTGAACTTGGGCATGGTGAACTTGAGCTTGTCGTAGCGTTGCTCTTCATTGTGTTGGGGTCGGGGATGATGACACCCATGTTGTAGATGATTGTCCAACTCGTGGTGCTCTTGACGCGGAGGATTGTCAACCTCGTGTTGCTCTTGTCGCGGAAGATTCCCATTGTTTCCATGCTCTTGATGAACTTGATGGTCTTGGCGAGCTTGTGGAGGAGCGCGTCGAGCTCAAGGGGGAACTAGACGATGCAGGCGAGCTTGAAATCGTTGTTCATGAAGTTCTTCGCGTAGTTCTTCCTCTTGTTCACGTGCTTGTCGGCCTTGGTCGGCAACGGCTCGACTCGCATCACGTAGAGCTTGTTGCGCCTCAAGTGCTTGAGCGTCACGGAGTTGTTGTTCTTGACGTTGAGCCTTGGCATCTTGTGCATTTTCGTGTAGACGCGCGCGTTCTTCCTCTTCATGTTAGCGTTGTTGTTGTCATTCTCGAGCTAGCGCAAAGGCTTCTTCGGCTTGACATCGTCGGCGCTCGTGAGAGTTGGTGTCCCGAAGTGGATTGAGGTTTGCTTGATGGTCGGTGTGCGCGGCTCGACGAAGAGTGTTCGATGTCGGTGTACTTGAGCCGGGGAGGGTAAAGTCGGAATGGCGACTTGAACGGCTCCTTCTTGAAGTGGAAGAAGAGCGGTTGAGCAAAAAAGCGCGAATCTCGTCCATCCTTGCGTCATTCTCTTGCTTGTGATCGTCGAGCTTGTGGTCGAAGTAGTCCCTTGTACGTTGCTCGGAAAGTCGCAAGTCAGCGGCAAGGTTGTCGATGCGTTCACTCATAGCTTGTTGCTGTTGATGCAAAGCACGTTGTGCACCAAAGAGGTGACTCTTGGTGACGAAGGAGTTCATGTCGTTGTCTTGATCCATGAAGAGTGGGTTGGTAGAAGTACTTGGCCTATCCATCATTCCAAGACAAATGTGAGTGGTAGAAAGAGAAGAACGAATACCAAATGTACCTTGACCAAAGTTGAAAGTGAATCGATGATCACTCCAATGTAGGACAAGGAAATAGCCCAATTGGTACAAATTCTTGTCGGTTTCTCACACCTACACAAATAAAAGCTTATGGTGGAGCTTGGTTAGGATGGTGGCACAATTTTTAATGTGAATGTAAGCAAGATTCAATAATGTTGGAGAAGATTCGCAAGATGCAATGTAACAAGTAGACCAAGCATATACGGTACACGGAAACACACACGCAAAAAGATAAGTGGGGTTGTGCAACCAAGGGTGAGCCAAAATGTGGAATCCACAAAAATGCTCTTGTTGCACAACACTAGAGAGACGCTAGCACGATTGCACGATAGGCGGATACAAGAACTTGTGCACAACCTACTTAGCAAAAATGCAATGACTTCTATCCCAAATATGTTTTATGCAAGGTGTTGCTATGATATGATCCAAGATGATCGAGTATGACAATCTTAATGTTGTATGATGCTATGGTTCTTGCTTAAAAGCTCTTTGCTTATCTTTCTTCTTTGCTTAAAAGCTTGGTTGGCTCTTTGATGTTTGAGCTCTTTTCTCTTGCAATGCTTGACGAACCAAGATAGCAAGTGAGTATGCTTTGACAACTTTGTGACACAAGAGATGATACCAATATAGGGAACAATGATGTATGTATGTATGCTATGGGAAGTATGATCACTAATGTGCACAAGTCTTGTTGCCGGCAATACTCAATGACTAGTCTCGATGGGTAAGCAACGCAAAAGGAGTAAGGCAATGATGGCTATCAATGTAATGGCAAGAGTGATATGTCCAATACCAATATGAGGTTACCGGTCTTGCTTCCGGTATGGTGTCAAAATGGTGGCACGAATACCAAGTCGTAGTCGAGGTGGTTGACGGTGTCCTGGACTAGGGGGTACTCACCACGTCGTCTCCCGATCTATTAGATTGGGCCGAGGACCCCCGTGGCCGTATACTCATGGGCCAGTTCGGACGGCTACCGCATACAAGGAATATTCCACAAGACTTGGCGATCAAGACAAGGACTTCTCCCCACCGGCGTATTCGGCTAGGACTCTTGTTATCCTAGGCCTCCGGTGCATTATATAAACCGAGGCCAGGCTAGTCGATAGATATACAATATATACAACAATCATACCATAGGCTAGCTTATAGGGTTTAGCCTCCTTGATATCGTGGTAGATCTATTCTTGTACTACCCATATCATCAATATTAATCAAGCAGGACGTAGGGTTTTACCTCCATCAAGAGGGCCCGAATCTGGGTAAAACATCGTGTACCCTGCATCCTGTTACCATCCGGCCTAGATGCACAGTTCGGGACCCCCTACCCGAGATCTGCCGGTTTTGATACCGACATTGGTGCTTTCATTGAGGGTTCCGATATGTGATCGACAAAAGGATCAATGGCTCGCCTGCAGATCAACTGCGACTTCGGCATCTTCGTCACCAGCTCGATTGGTCACCTTGGTTCGACCAAGAATTGCGCCCCGTGTTCGGATCACCATGTCCGGACGAGGGCCTTCATCAAACATCAACTCCGATCTCTATCAAGATCACAAAGGAATCATCTATGGAGCTCGGGGGCTCAACGTCAACATTGCCCTCAAGCGACCGTGCTGTTTTTCTGGACAGCGAACTCGTATCTGCCACCACCACCTCCTCGAGTATCGCTTTGACGATCGCTTTGATGGAATTGTGCGGAATTGAGTCTACAACAACCCTGGAAAATTTCGTCGAGTTCCGATGGAGGAATCTCTGGCAATCCACGATATACCGGAGCCCTATCAAATCTGGACGGAAATTTGGATCAGTTTAGGGCGTGGTGTCCAGCTTCTAGCTCGGACGTCCTTTGGAAGATCCAACCGTTGATCGGCTGCGGAATTCCTATATCTACCACCTGTCAAAATTTCGGCTCGATCCGACCGTCCAAACTCCGGGAACCTTCCGATTAGTGCATCACTTTTCGAATCTGTTTTCTGCGCGAAAACGAATCCGACCCGAGTTCATCTTTTTTATGAACAGGATTTCGGACATCCCTTTTGAAGGAAGTTTTTTATGGGGTATTGTGTTTTGTTCCCGAACACATCCCACTAACTTTAAGATCTTTTGAACATGATCTTCAACATCATGCTGGTATCAAACCAGTCCGGCAATATTACTCCACGGCTGCCGACCTGCGCTAGACACGGCGTCACTTTGTTGAGCCGAGCTCAACTTCTTCGGATCATCATCTCGGCAAGCCGAACAAGATCCTGGCATCGCGAAGGATAAATCATCACCAACATCGCCGCGCCATGGATTACACGGAGCGGGCATACCGGCATCGCCGCACGGTCGCTTCATCAAGCCGGCATCGACCACGTCACGTCCTGCATCGACAGGGCCGCACTATTGCTTCTTCAAGCTGGTGTCCATCACGCTGACCTACTTCGACTCATCAGCTGATATCGAGGCTTCGACATCTCGGCTGGACCGGGGGCTTCGCCATCTCTTCATCAACCTACTCCGGACACTTCGGCGTCATTAGCCGACCAGCTCCGTCACGTTAGCTGGGCCGAGGGCTTTGCCTCGGCGAGTCAACCTTTACCAGCATTGCCATGTCGTCGTTTTATCGTCCATCAGGCAATGGGTGTGCGGAGCGGGTCCCAATTTTAGGAATCACCTTCCTTCGGATTGCTACAACAAATAAACCAGGTGCTATTAATCCCAGTATTTTTTGCTTGTTTGGGTTCATTTCTCCCAAGGAATTATTACTCTGGTTTGTCTGTCATATGTACACAGGTCTATCAAATGGTGGCTGCATTAACGACAGTCACATGGTGGTTCGGTCAGTTTCCGTACATAGTCCGGCGAACGCCGCACTCGGAGCTCGGACCGACCTACGAATTCAGGCTTTGCCACGCCTTTACCGCATCACGCCGATGCCCTGCATCGACTTGACTTCGGCGCCAGGCCATATTTCTTTTATTACTCACTTTGCATAAATTATTTATTATGCAACGATTTTTTTTAATTATCATTATTACTATTATCTCCGGTTTGCACTATTTTTTGTGCACAGGAAAATGATTCGGGGACTTTGGCGTCACTCTGCCGGTCTGCATTGATCGTGTTATGTCACCACTTCGGCGTGTCAAGCTCTCTGCTCCGCCACCTCGGGACCGTCTTGAGGGATGGAACCTTGCCCCGCATCAAGCTCGGACCGCGTCATCAATACCGAACACATTAACCAGCTAAGTCGCTTTCATGCTCAAAGCTTTAATTTCTAACTTGTGTTCGGTTCGACCAAGCATTATATTTTTTTGGAAAAAAGTTGCTTCTAAAAAATTTCCTTGTCCAAACTTTGTTTGTGACGCATAAATTCAAATACCTCGTTTACTTGGGGGCTTCCTTTATGAAGTTTTTCCTGTTGCATATGATTATACTTGTACGGCTTCGTTCCTTGTTCGTGTATTACACCGCAATATGCACCACATTGACTTAAGTGATTTGCAAGCTGGGTTGCCTCGCTCCTGTGTTTACCCCTACGTTCCCGATTGTTCGGCTAGGGAGTAAAGGGAGCACCTCTGCGATTGTCACGATCGGGTCACCCGAGCCGGACCTCAGATTGGGTGAAGCCGAAAGCTAGCGCTCTTATAGTTATTCAATGATGGTCGGCACACAACGGAACTCATGAGTACAAAAAATCTATTGCACAAGTCTCATAATAACAATGAGCACCGAAGAAAGGTATCGGTGGGGGTACTATTTTCTTCGAAGATGCTTCTTACTCTTCGCAGTAATATAGCATAAGTTCCCTGAGTGCGCTTTGTCTGTTACAGCCTTATGGCCTGATTGCCTGGTTATTGGAAACACCGTCGATATTCTCGACCGATGGAGTACATAACACTTTTCGGTCCTTAACCGAAGAGGGAGAAGTCGACGGTCGGTTAAGACGCGTTTAAAGTTCGGTTGAACATAGATATGATATAAGTACTTCGGTACATGCAATCATTCTTCTACCCAAGTCACTTGGAGGCTCTTAAGTTTATTTGAGCCGTTTTATAATAAGTGTTCTTCTTCTCAGTCGTTGCAAAGTTCTATTATTATTATTTATCACTCCTTTTTTCGACGCGAGTGTGCGGTCACTAGCCGGGGAGCCTAATTTCTCTCTCAAAGCCGCTAGAGTTTAGTTTGCTAAACTGGCCTAATGAGAAGTACTCCGCCCTCGGGATAGGAGGTTGAAGCCGTAGGCTGACCCGCTCGAAGTCTTGAGATAGGATGTGTCATGTTAAAGGACGACAGAAGCACTTCTTTTTTCTAAGACCAATTTTCGGATTGGCACCAAACACTTGATCTTGTTCGGACGTCATGTTTTTACTGACGTTTCTTGGTTTTCCAAGCTTTTTGGCACTTTTAAACTATTTGTGCTTTTCCAGCATTAGTCTCGCAGTGCAACGCCGGACACCTTTAGGGATTCGGCAAAAACATTCTCAGATATTGCTATATATGCATCGGTTTCGAATTGTGTCTTCGGTCAATAGTTGGGTTGCCCGGCTCCTGCACTTGCTTCCTACGTTCCGTTTTGTTCAGCTAGGCATGCAAAGGGAGAACCACTGCGATTGTGCTTCCAGCTCACATGGTTAAGCACCTTAGTGAAGAAATCCGAAAACTGACTGTCACAATAAGCATAAACTGGTCAGCGATCCGATGACTATGACGGGCCATTCATAACATTGGCTGAAGTGTTTACGGCTTGACCTCGACTGTCGCCGAACACTACCGGGGGCTATTAACTGGCCTCCCAAACTAAATCCTCGATATTTTTCTCTTACATTCGAGCTGAGGTTTCATGATCATTCTTAGCATGACAACCCAAAGAAAGGAACCGATAGCGGGACTATTTTCTTTGGAATACATTTCTTCTGTTAAACAGTAATATAACATATCTTTCTGCGTACCTTTGTTTATAAAACCGTGTGGCCAGATTGCCTTGTTTGTCGTAAATCTTTGCCCTCATAAAGGCTTTATAAAGTAGGACAAACACTCCTCGGCTACTGGCCAAGGAGGTGGAAGCCGATGGTCGGTCAACAAAGTTTTGTACAATGCGGATCCGAGCATTAACGATGTAAAGTACTTGGATACATAGAGTCATTACACATAATTTGTGATTTTACTATGGATATTGATCCTTAATTCGGCCACCCGTGCCCGCATTAAGGCTCGGGGGCTACTGGGCTTCGGGCTTATTATTTACAAATATTAAAGGGGCACATCGATCTCCTGATCTGGTGTTGCCACCCGACCAGTGTCTCGGGGGCTACTGCATTGCTTGTCCAATGCAGAAAATTTTATGTGCAATATAGTTTCCGAGGTGATTTTGATCCTCAGGTTGGTCGGCCGCACCCAACCTGAGTCTTGAGGACTGAGCACACCGCTTTTGTGTCCCGAAGTATTCTGCCGAGCTAGGACTTGATCCTCAGGCCGATTTTGCAAATCAACCTGAGTCTCAGCGGCTACTGGGATCAGCGGTCTTATGTCATGCTTCATGTGCATCTCGGGTTTTAGACCGATACACACCTTGAGGGCTACTGGCTATATATCTCGGCAGAGAATAAATTGCATCAATAAAAAATATTGACAAAAAATCGGCCCATAGTCGGGGTGGTGCACCACCTCGGAAGCAGTCCAGCATAAAGCTCGGCGCGCTAGTGGCTGGCTCCATAGAGGGCATTTTCGGCATTAAGCTCGGCTAAACTCCTTCAACTTTTTTGAACCAAGGTGATATGACACCTCGGATATAGTCCGACATTGGAGCCTGGACACAGTCCGGCGTTGGAGCTCGGATATATTTCAGCGTTGGAGCTCGGCTATACAGTTCAGCGTTGGAGCTCGGATACATTCCGGCGCTAGAGCTGGGAAGCGGTCCGGCGTTGGTTCTCGGCTGCAAAAGATACCTCGAATGCAGTCCGGCATTGGAGCTCGGACGCAAGAGGACCCTGCCTCCCAGGAACAACTTCAAACCCGAGGTGTGCCATAAAAATAAACAAGGCATTGATAAAGGACGGAAACTTAAAGGGGCTCCTCGGATACCTGACGTGTAAACTCGTCGAATGCATTTTGGCGATCCTCAAGATCGAAGATAAAGAAGATTTGTTGAACCAGTTTTCAAGACCGGCAACCGAAGACGAAGAACAGTTCGGAAGAATCGAGGAGCGTCCCTAACTTGAAGACCGGTTCAGGGGGCTACTGACGGTGTCCTGGACTAGGGGGTACTCACCACGTCGTCTCCCGATCTATTAGATTGGGCCGAGGACCCCCGTGGCCATATACTCATGGGCCAGTTCGGACGGCTACCGCATACAAGGAAAATTCCACAAGACTTGGCGATCAAGACAAGGACTTCTCCCCACCGGCGTATTCGGCTAGGACTCTTGTTATCCTAGGCCTCCGGTGCATTATATAAACCGAGGCCGGGCTAGTCAATAGATATGCAATATATACAACAATCATACCATAGGCTAGCTTCTAGGGTTTAGCCTCCTTGATCTCGTGGTAGATCTACTCTTGTACTATCCATATCATCAATATTAATCAAGCAGGACGTAGGGTTTTACCTCCATCAAGAGGGCCCGAACCTGGGTAAAACATCGTGTTCCCTGCCTCCTGTTACCATCCGGCCTAGATGCACAGTTCGGGACCCCCTACCCGAGATCCGCCGGTTTTGACACCGATAGTGGTCGTTGTTGATGACGCGTCCGTGGCGAAAATGAGCGGCGGTGATGTCGATGTCGAACGTACCTAGATAGCCGAAACACAAAAGGATACGGTACCGCAACTCAAATTCTCAAAACCAAGTGCGAGCAAAATCGTCGGAGTAGGTAGCGGTTAGGTGGTGGTGTGGGTTGGGATATTGGCAAAGTTTGCGGAAAGTCGGTGGTGGTGTAGCGGATGATGTGGTGGAAAGAGCGGTCGTCCGAAAATGGACGGATGTCCGGTCGCCGGTCGTCCGGTAAGGTCGGACGTCCGGTGCTTCCTGGGTCGCCGGACGTCCGGTGAAGTGACGGTCGTCCGGTGGTCGGGGTCAACGCGAAATTTCAGATCCGGGAGGCGGTCTTCGGCGGAATATGGGAGGGATTTCAAGGTGGAGATGGTGGGGGAAGGCTAGATCCACTTGCAACACAACAAATTCACGGATCAAAACCAACAAAACATCATCAAAACTCACAAAACACAAGAAAATTGTTTGGGGCTATTTTTGTGGGGATTTTCGGATTAGGACGAAAAACAACAAAATCAAGCTAGAAAAGAAAGAGGGGGGCTCTGAAATCGTGATAAACCTTGCTCTAGATACCAAGATGATGTAGGGTAGAGACCCTAATCGCCCGATCTTTCACGAAAGGAGCGTATCCCGGGGAAACCGCGAAGAACACGAGGATGAACGGAAGGAAAACACAAGAGGAAATCACTAAATTGACATGAATAAGTCACACATGGGCTAGATCCTCGAGTACATAGAACGATACACGAATCCATGGACAACTAGGGACGATACACGTTAACCGGTTCTTCTCCGTGAGGAGGTCTTGAACCCACAAGGGGATCTTCCCGTAAAGGGGTCTTGAATCCAAGGTGGATCTTCTCCGTAGAGGGGCCGCGGTCTCTCTCGTGGACTAGATCCGATATGGATGAGCAATGCTCTATCTCTCAAATGAGCTAAACCAATGCTAACCCTAGCTAGGATGAATGGGGGGTCTATTTATAGTCTAAGTGCAAAGGGGACGAAGTGAAGGGGTACATGGGCCTCGGGCCCGAACACTGTGCGCAGACAGGTACCGGACGTCCGCTAGGGACCAGTCGTCCGGTGTCTCAGGAGCTGTCGGACGTCCGGTGTCCTTCGGTCGTCCGCTGGTTCCGTTCTGTGATGGGGGTGCCGGGCGTCCGGAGGCTCCGGACTTCCACTGATGTTGGCTTGGGTGCGGTCACGCCGGTCGTCCGGTCGGGGCCAGACATCCGCTAATTGGCCTCGGGTGCAGGGGCACCGGTCGTCCGGTCTGGACCGGACGTCCGCTCTCTGGGGCTCGACTGACGCTTCACGCACCAGACGTCCGGTCCCGGCTGGTCGTCCGGTGGCTGGGACTTTTCCTGCAGCCCTTCTTCTTCTTCGTCTTCTCGTCCATCTTCCTCTTCTTCTTGTCCTTGCTCCTTAGCTTCTCCATTGTACCTGAGTATGCACAAAGTATCCATATGAGGTAGTAGCCATGCTTCATGTGCATCGAAGTGGAATTGTGAGAGGAGAGATGTCACCTCGGTTTCAAGGGCTCTTGCACATGATCGAGTCATGGGTCCGGTAGGCACTTGATGAGACGATGGTAGGTCCATGGGGATGACCTTGGGATGCTCCGCATCGCCTTACCAATCCCAACAACCTCAGCAGAACTTTTTGGTCGAATGGTGGAGTTCAAAGTGATGACACATTCCTCTAAAGATGTTAGTTCACAGCCCAGAGACCTTAAAACTTGAAATATGAAAAAGTAATTTAGCTCATATAGTCCTGATGTATGAAACAAATATGCGAACCTTAGTTAATTGGAAACACTAGGTGTGTGGAAAAGATTGATTGTACAATCATGATTAGTGAAGCATGTTAATAAATTGGTGAAGAGGCATCAAACTAAAATTTGTTTTATCTTGTGTTGTTACACCAAGGAACATATATGGCTTGATATCTCAATGACCAAAATCTTTGCAACAATTAAGATGTCATATGATAGGAAATACCATAAACTCAAGTAAGCAACTCAAGTTAGAATAGTGTATACTAGTGCATTGATAAGTCATAGCTGCCACGTGATAATAAAGTCCATGTGTAGTTACAAAAAATAACAAATCATGTATATCTTATAATGAACCGCGCACAGACATGTTGATTTGTCAAGCCAAAGTGGTTTCACATGACTATTAAAGGTATTTCACCTTTGTTTGTTATAGATTTTTTTATCATATTTTCATGAAATGTACGTAACATTGTTTAACAAGTGTTTATTCCTCCCTACAATCATGTAGAATGTTCTAGACAAATTCCATAAATATTCACATACAACCGCATTGATTTCATTATTTTCTCAAAAACAATTAGCTATCTTTGACTACTTATCCACCGACTTTTGGAGATACACGGGTCCCTGACGCGGCATGTATGACTTACTGTTTTGTGTGCCAAGATGCGAGACTGGGTAAGATAAAGGGGATGTAATGCGACAGATGGTGGAATAACCCTAGGATTTCGATCTAGTTCTAGTTTGGAAGGTGGGAATGGAAATGACAGTGGGGCTAGTATTTTTGAGTAGATCTTAGTTACCTCGTATCATATGGGCCGCATCCTATTCTTTCATCATAATGTTCTCCAAATTTCTAAGTTCATCCTTTATTTTAAATTCAACCTAGGGTGATGATATCGAAAAACCCTTGGGTGATGCTCGAAAGACATGATTTTCAGCCAACGGACATCACATACCATTTTAACATGTTTGTGTGATTCAAACTCTTGAAATGAAGTTAGTGGGGGGCTTGCTAGAAGATATGATAAAATTTGTGTATGTCTTTTTTTGGGAATTAAACCCTATGTTTGCATTTCATGCCTCTTGTCAAAGCTTTAGAAAATTTGGTGATAGATTCATCGCTTGGAGTCATCTACAATGGATTAGCCCTCTACGGGGGACAAAAACTAGTGTTCCAAGGGAGATTGACATGTTTGTAAGTTATAGCTTTGATGCTATCAACTAAGATAAAGAGGAACTTGATGTAGAAGGAGCAATGTAGTAGTGAATAAAAAAATAAAGGAATGACATGTGTCGGAGTCTAGGAGATAATAAAAAATAATGTGAAAAACACATGAATACTAACTTTGATATTATATAGTTTTATGTGCCAATGAGTTCATGAAAATAGCAGTAAAACACATATTTGAAGTTGGCGGAGGAGGGTTGGAGCCTCGTACGCTATTATTAAGGATAGATGGACTGCACTGACCACTTCATCACCAATGAGAGGATCGAAATAGTGAGTGCCTTCAGTGAGCTTCCATCTTGAGAATTTTTTGATAGTAGACACTATATATACAAGGTAATTCTTTGTTGTGCTAGCATCTTCTGACTGCTCTAAGCTCCGCCACTCTTGCAAGTACGTGGGGCCAAATAGCTTCCAAAGATAGATAACTTCGCCTTACTTCTCCTGAAATCACCTATTAAGGCATTGAATATGTCTTTTGTAGCAAAAATGGAACATTTTTATGCCTTTAGGCGTGTTTAAGGAAACCGATAGACCTTTGTTTGTTTTGGATGTGTCTTGAACAAATCCAGTCAAATCATGCTTCCCTTATCAATCCCAACAAGCTCAACACATGTTTTGGGTCCAATGGTGGATTTCAGAGTGAAGACACATTCCTCTAGAGATGTTAGTTAAAAGTCCAAATTTCTTAAAACATGAAATATTAAAAAGTAATTCAGCTCATATAGTCGTGATGTATGAAACAAATATGAGAACGTTGGTTAATTGGCAACACTAAGTGTGTGGAAAAGATTGATTGTATAATCATGAAGTGAATCATGCTAAAAAATGGTGAAGATTCATCAAACTAAAATTTGCCTATTATTTCTTAGTAGATCTAAATTGTCTCGTATGATACGGGTCGCGTCCTGTTCTGTCATCCAAATGTTCTCCATATTTTTGAGTTCATCGTTTATTTTAAATTCAACCTAGGGTGATGATATTGAAAAAACCTTGGGTGATGCTCGAGAGAGATGATTTCTGGCCCAAGTGACATCACCTACCATTTCCACATATTGGTGTGATTCACACTCTTGAAATAAAGTTAGAGGGGGTTTGCTAGAAGCAATGATAAAATGGGTGTACCTTTTTTGTTGTAATTAAACCCTATGTTTGCATTTCATGTCTTTTGTCAAAGTTCTAGTATACTTGATGATATATTCGTTGCTCGGAGTCATCTACGATGGTTTAGCCATCTACAAGGGAAGGAAAATGGTAGTTCTAAGGGACATTGACATGTTTGATGCTATCATCTAAGACAGGCAGGAACTTGATGTAGATGGGACTATGTAGTAGTTAATAAAGGAATGGCGGAATAATATAAGTGAAAGCCTGCTGGATACCCGAAAACATTGGGAAAAACAAATGAATACCAACTTTGATATTATAGGGTTTTATGTGCAAACGATTTTATGAAATAGATGTAAACACATATTTGAAGTTGGTGGAGGAGGGGTGGAGCCTAGTACATTGTTATTAAGGACAAATAGAATGCATTTGCCGCTTCATACTTAGTGATAGAGTAGGATAGAGAGTGGCTTTAGTGAGATTCCTTCTTGAGATTTTTTATAGTAGGTGCTAGATATACAAGGTAACTGTTGGTTGTGTATATGTCTTTTGACTGCTCTAAGTGCACCTCCTGCAAGCCAACGGGGCCAAACATCTTCCCAAAATAGATCATTTAACTTCTCCTTACTTCTCCTGAAATTACCTATTTAGGTGTTGACTATTAATTTTGTGGCAAGCATGGAACAATTTATGCCTTTAGGCATGTTGGCGGAAACTGATAGACCTTCATTTTTTTTGGCTGTGGATGAGGGTTGGAGCCCCGTACGCTGTTATTAAGGATAGATGATTGCACTGACCACTTCATCATAAGTCATAAAATTTTAATATTGAGTGCCTTCAGTGAGCTTCCATCTTGAGATTTTTTTTATAGCAGGCACTAGATATACAAGGTAATTCTTGGTTGTGTGGGTATCTTTTGGCTGCTATGAGCGCCACCATCTTGCAAGCAAACGACGCCAAACAGCTTCCCAAGATTAATAACTCCACCTTACTTGTCCTTAATTAAATCACCCTGTTAAGGTGTTGACTATGTCTTTTGTAGCAAGCATGGATTTTTTTATGCCTTTAGGCATGTGTGTGGAAACCGATAGATCTTTTTTTTGTTTTGGATGTGTCCTGTACAAATCCAGTCATATTATGCTTCCCTTTACCAATCTAGACAACCTCAACAGAAGTTTTTGGTCAAATGGTGGATTTCACAGTGAAGAGACATTCCTCTAAAGATGTTAGTTCCAATCCGAAAGACCTTAAACTTGTAAGATGCAGAAGTGATTAAGATCACATAGCCGTGATGTATGAAACAAATATGTGAACATTGGTTAATTAGCAACACTAGATGTGTGGAAAAGGTTGACTGTAAAAATCATGATTAGTGAATCATACTAATAAATTGGTGAAGAAGCATCAAGCTAGAATTTGACAGTTCTGTTGTGTTATTACATGAGGGAACATATTTTCCTCGATATCTCAATCACCAAATTCATAGAAACATTTAAGATGTCATATGATAGGAAATCCTATCAAGTTAAGTAAGCAACTCAAGTTAGACTAGTGTATACTAGTGTATTGAAAATTCATAGATGTCGCATGATAAAAAATTCCATGTATAGTTACCAAGCAGAACAACTCATGTATATCAAATAATGGACCGTGTAGAGACATGTTGGCTTGTCATGCAGAAGTTGTTTGACATGAGTATTACAAGCATTTCACCTATGTTTGTTATAGATTTTTATGCTAGTTTCATGAAAGGGATGTAACAATGTTTTAAACAAGTGTTTATTTGTCATTACAATCATGTAGAATGTTCTAGATAAATTACATAAATATATGCATACAACCGTGTCGGTTTCATTATTTTTTCAATAAACAATTACCTATCTCCGCCAGGTCATCCACCGGCTTTGCGAGACTCTCCGGTCCCCAATGTGGCCGGTATGAATTACCACTGTGTTGTGCCAAGACGCGAGATTGGGCCAGATGACGGGAATGGAATGCAACGGATGGTGGAATAACCCAAAGATTTCTATCTAGTTTTAGTTTGAAAGGTGGAAATGGAATCGACAATGAAGCGAGTATTTTTTAGTAGATTTCAAATGTCTCGTATGACATGGGTTGCATCTTATTCTATCATTCGAATGTTCTCCATATTTGCGAGTTCATCCTTTCTTTTAAATTCAACCTATGGCGATGAATCAAAAAAACCTTGGGTGATGCTCGAAAGAGATGATTTTTGTCCAGGAGACATCACCTATCATTTTCACATATTTGTGTGATTCACACTCTTGAAATGAAATGAGAGGGGGATCTGCCAGAAGCAATGATAAAATGGGTGTACCTACTTTTGTTGGAATTAATCCCTAGGTTTGCATTTCATGTGTCATGACAAAGGTTTAGTATACTTGGTGATAGATTCGTCACTTGGAGTCATCTGCGATGGTTTAGCCGTTGGAAAGGGAAAATGTTGGTCCGAGGGAGATTGACATGTTTGTAAGTTATAGCATTGATGCTATCAACTAAGACAAAGAGGTACTTAATGTCAATAAAGAAATGATGGAATGACATAAGTCGGAGCCTAAGAGATACTAAAAAACAATGCGAAAAACACATGAATACTAACTTTGATATTATAGAGTTTTATGTGCCAATGGGTCATGAAGATATATGTAAAACACATATTTGATGTTGGCGGATGAGGGTTGGAGCCTCATACGTTGATATTAAGGATAGATGGATTGCACTGACCACTTCATCATCAGTCATAGAATCAAAATATTGAGTGCCTTCAGCGAGCTTCCATCTGGAGATTTTTTTTATAGCAGACACTAGATATACAAGGTAATTCTTGGTTGTGCGGGCATCTTTTGGCTGCTCTGAGCGCCACCATCTTTCAACCAAATGGGGCCAAACAGCTTCCCAAAATAGATAACTTCACCTTACTTCTCCTGAAATAACATGTTAAGGTGTTGGCTATGTCTTTTGTAGCAAGCATGGAACATCTTTATGCATTTACGCATGTTTGGGGAAACCGATAGACCTTTGTTTGTTTTGGATGTGTCCTGGACAAATCTAGTCGAATCATGCTTCCCTTTAGCAATCACAACAACCTCTACATAACTTTTTTTTCAACTGGTGGATTCCAGAGTGAAGACACATTCCTCTAAAGATGTTAGTTCAGAGTCCAAAGACCTTAAAACTTGAAATATGAAAAAAAAATCAGCTCATATGGTCATGATGTATGAAACAAATATGTGAACGTTGGTTAATTAGCAACCCTAGGTGTGTGGAAAAGGTTGACTGTACAATCATGATTAGTGAATCATGCTAATAAATTGGTGAAGAGGCATCAAACTAAAATTTAGCTGATATCTTGTGTTATTAAACTAAGGAATCTATTTGGCTAGATATCACAATCACCAAATTCTTAGCAACATTAAAGATATCATATGATAGGAAATACAATAAAATTAAGTAAGCAACTCAAGTTATACTAGTGTATACTAGTGTATGGAAACCTATGGTTATTATAGATCTTTATCCTATCTTCACGAAAGGGATGTAACAATGTTTTAAACAAGTGTCTATTCCTCACTACAATCATTTAGAATGTTTTGGACAAATTCCATAAATATTCGCATACAACCACATTAGTTTCATTATTTTTCAAAAAGCAATTAGATATCTCCGCCGTGTCATCCACCGGCTTTGGGAGTAGCTCGGTTACCCCCACGCGGCTAGTACTAATTACCGTTGTGTTGTCCCAAGATGTGAGATTGGGTCAGATGAAGTGGATGGAATGCGGCAGAGCACGGAATAACCCTAGGATTTCGATCTACTTTTAGTTTTGAAGGTTGAAATGGGAACAACAATGGAGCGAGTATTTTTGAGTAGATCTCAGTTGTCTTCTATGATATGAGTTGCATCGCATTCTGTCATCCGAATGTTCTCCATATTTCCTAGTTCATCCTTTTTTTTAAATACAACCTAGGATGATGATCTCTAAAAAACCTTGGGTGATGCTCTAAAGACATGATTTTTCGCCAAGAGACATCACCTACCATTTCACATATTTCTCTAATTCACACTCCTGAAATAAAATCAGAGGGGGCTTTGCTAGAAGCCGTGATAAAACTTGTGCACCTCTTTTTGTTGGAATTAAACCATAGGTTGGCATTGCATGTCACTTATCATAGTTTTATTATACTTGGTGATAGATTCGTCGCTTCGAGTCATCTACGATGGTTAAATCATTTACTAGGGAAGTAAAATTGGTTTTCCAAGGGAGATTGACTTGTTTGTAAGTCATTGCGTTGATGTTGTTTGCTAATTAAGACAAAGAGGAACCTTATGTAGATGGAACTATGTAGTATTCAATAAATGAATGATGGAATGACATGGGTCGAAGCCTACTAGATACACAAAAACATTGCGAAAAACACATGAATACCAAATTTCATATGATAGATTTTTATGTGCAGCCGAGTTCATGAAAATAGAAGTAAAGCACATGTTCGAAGTTGGCGGAGCAAGGGTTGAACCTAGTAAGTTGTTACTAAGAACAGATAGAATGCACTGGCCACTTCACAGCGATAGAATCAAAATAGTGAGTGCCTTTAGTGAGCTTCCTTCTTGAGAATTTTTGTTAGGAAGCACTAGATATACAAGGTAATTCTTGGATGTTGGACGTCTTTTGGCTGCTCTGAGTGCCACCTTCTTGCAAGCAAATAGGGCCAAACAGCTTCCCAAAATCTATCATTTAAATCACCTTAGTTCTCCTGGAATCACCTATTAAAGCGTTGGCTACATCTTTTCAAGCAAGCATGGAACAATTCATACATTTTGGCATATTGGCGGAAAACGATAGATCTTTGTTTGTTTTGCATGTGTCTTGAACAAATCCAGTTAAATTATGCTTCCCTTTACCAATCCGAAAGACCTCAGCAAAAGTTTTTGTTGCAATAATGGATTTGAGAGTGAAGACATGTTCCTCTGAAGATGTTAGGTTGGATCCCAAAGACTTTAAAACCTCAAATATATAAAAGTAATTCATATAGCCGTGATGTATGAAACAAATGTGCGGTTGTCGGTTAATTGGCAACACTTCGTGTGCGAAAAGGTTGGCTATACAATCATGATTTGTGAATCATGCTAATAAATTACTGAAGAAGCATCAAACTGAAGTTGTTCTCTTGTGTTATTACACCAGGCAGCATATTTGCCTCTTCATCTCAATCACCAAATTAATAACAACATTTAAGATGTCATATGATAGGAAATACAATTAAATTTGGTAAGCAACTCAAGTTATACTAGTGTACGGATAATTCATTGTTGTTGCCTTATAAAATGTTTATGTATAGTTACAAAGCAGAGACATGTAGGTTTATTAAGCAGACGTGGTTTCACATGAGCATTACAAGTGTTTCACTCTTGTTTGTTATAGATTTCTATCCAATTTTCATGAAAGGGATGTAATAATGTTTTAAACAAGTGTCTATTCCTTGCTACAATCATGTAGAATGTTTTGGGCAAATTCCATAAATATCCGCATGCAACCAAGTGGTTACATTACTTTTTCTAAAACAATTAGCTATCTAAGTCGGGTCATCCACCGGATTTGGAAGGCGCTTGGGTCCTTGATGCAGCTGGTATGACTTACCGTTGTGTTGTGCCAATGCAAGATGCAAGATTGGGCCAGACGATGGGGATGGAGTGCGGCGGAGGGTGGAATAAGCATAGGATTTTGATCTAGTTTTAATTTTGAAGGTGGAAATGGAAACGACAATGGAGCGAGTATTTGTGAGTAGATCTTAGTTGTCTCATATGATATGGGTCGTGTCCCATTCATTCATCTAAATGTTCTCCATATTTCCGAGTCCATCCTTTAAAAAAACAACCTAGGGTGATGATATAAAAAACCTTGGGTGATGCTCGAAAGACATGATTTTTGGCCAAGAGACATCACCTACCATTTTCACATATTTGTGTGACTCACATTCTTGAAATAAAGTTAGACGGGGTTTGCTAGAATCAATGATAAATTGCGTGTACCTATTTTTGTTCGAATTAAACCCTAGGTTTGCACCTTTGTGATAGATTCGTCGCTTGGAGTCATCGACGATGGTTTAGCCATCTACCAGGGAAGGAAAATTGTTGGTCCAAGGGAGATTGACATGTTTGTAAGTTATAGCATTGATGCTATCAACTAAGACAAAGAGGAACTTGAAGTAAGGAACAATGTAGTAGTCAATAAAGAAATGATGGAATGCCATGAGTTAGAGCCAACGAGATACTAAAAAACAATGCGAAAAACACATGAATACTAACTTTGATATTATAGAGTTTTATGTGCTAATGAGTCATGAAAATATATGTAAAACACATATATGAAGTTGGCGGATAAGGGTTGGATCCTCGTACGCTGTTATTGGGATAGATGGATTGCACTGACCACTTCTGCATCAGTCATAGAATTGAAATATTGAGTGCCTTCGGTGATCTTCCATATTGAGTTTTTTATAGCAGGCACTAGATATACAATGTAATTCTTGGTCGTGCGGGCGTATGTTGGCTGCTATGAGCGTCACATCTTACAAACAATCGGGGCCAAACAACCTCACAAAATAGATAACTTCGCCTTACTTCTCCTGAAATCACATGTTATGGCGTTTTCTATGTCTTTTGTAGCATGCATGGAACATTTTTATGCATTTAGGCATGTTTGGGGACACCGATAGGCCTTTATTTGTTTTGGATGTGTCCTGAACAACTTTTGTCAAATCACGCTTCCCTTTACCAATCTCAACAACCTCAGCATAACTTTTTGGTCAAATGGTGGATTTCGGCGTGAAGACACATTCCTATAAAGATGTTAGTTCAGAGCGCAAAGACCTTAAAACTTGAAATATGAAAAAGCAAGCCAGCTCATATAGTCGTCATGTATGAAACAAATATGAGAAAGTTAGTTAACTGGCAACACTAGATGTGTGGAAAAGGTTGATTGTACAATCATGTGTAGTTACAAAGAAGAAGAACACATGTGTATCTTATAATGAACCGCGCAGAGACATGTTGACTTGTCAAGCCGAAGTGGTTTCGCATGACTATTACAAGTATTCCACCTACGTTTGTTACAGAATGTTTATCCTATTTTCCTGAAATGGAAGTAACAATGTTTTAAACAAGTGTTTATTCCTCGCTACAATCATGTAGAATGTTCTGGACAAATTCCATCAATATTCACATACAACCGCGTTGATTTCAATTTTTTTTCAAAAACAACTAGTTATCTCCGACTGGCCATCCACCGACTTTTGGAGGTGCTCGGGTCCCCGATGCAGCTCGTATGACTTACCGTTGTGTTGTGTCAAGATGTGAGATTGGGTCAGACAGAGGGGATGGAACGCGGCAGATGGTGGAATAACCCTAGGATTTCGATCTAGTTTTAGTTTGGAAGGTTGAAATGGAACCAACAATGGAGTTAGTATTTTTTAGTAGATCTCAGTTATCTCGTATCATATGGGTCGTGTCCTATTCTATCATCTGAATGTTCTCCAAATTTCTAAGTTCATCCTTTATTTTAAATTCGAACTAGGGTGACGATATCGAAAAAACCTTGGGTGATACTTGAAAGACATGATTTTTAGCCAACAGACATCACCTGCCATTTAAACATATTTGTGTGATTCACACTCTTGAAATGAAGTTTGTGGGGGTTTGCTAGAAGATATGATAAAATTTGTGTACGTCTTTTTGGAATTAAGCCCTATATATGTTTGCATTTCATGTCTCTTGTCAAGGCTTTAGTATATTTGGTGATAGTTTCGTCGCTTGGAGTCATCAACAATGGTTTAGCCCTCTATGGGGGACAAAAATTTATTGTTCCTAGGGAGATTGACATGTTTGTAAGGTATAGCATTGATGCTATCAGCTAAGACAAAGAGGAACTTGATGTAGAAGGAACGATGTAGTAGTGAATAAAAAAATGAAGGAATGACATGAGTCGCAGTCTAGGAGATACTCAAAAACAATGCGAAAAATACATGAATACTAACTTTGATATTATAGAGTTTTATGTGCCAATGAGTTCATGAAAATAGATGTAAAACACATATTTGAAGTTGGCGGAGGAGGGTTGGAGCCTCGCACGTTATTATTAAGGATAGATGGATTGCACTGACCACTTCATCATAAGTGATAGGATCGAAATAGTGAGTGCCTTCAGTGAGCTTCCATCTTGAGAGTTTTTAATGGCAGGCACTAAATATACAAGGTAATTCCTGGTTCTGCAAGCGTCTTTTGACTGCTCCAAGCGTCTCCATCTTGCAAGTAAGTGGGGCCAAACAGCTTCCAAAGATAGATAACTTCGCATTACTTCTCCTGAAATCACCTGTTAAGGCGTTGAATATGTCTTTTGTAGCAAAAATGGAACATTTTTATGCCTTTAGGCGTGTTTGCAGAAACCGATAGACCTTTGTTTGTTTTGGATGTGTCCTGACAAATCCAATCAAGGCATGCTTCCCTTTACCAATCCTAACAAGATCAACGAATGTTTTTGGTCCAATGGTGGATTTCAGAGTGAAGACACATTCCTCTAGAGATGTTAGTTAAAATCCCAAATACCTTAAAACATGAAATACTAAAAAGTAATTCAGCAAATATAGTTGTGATGTGTGAAACAAATATGAGAATGTTGGTTAATTGGCAACACTAGGTGTGTAGAAAAGGTTGATTGTACAATCATGAAGTGAATCATGCTAAAAAAATTGGTGAAGATTCATCAAACTAAAATTTGGCTATTATTTTTTACTTGATCTCAATTGTCTCTTATGGTATGGGTCGCGTCCTTTTCTGTCATCCAAATGTTCTCCATATTTCGGAGTTCATCGTTTATTTGAAATTCAACCTAGGGTGATGATATCAAAAAAACCTTGGGCGATGCTCGAGAGAGATGATTTTTGGCCCAAGAGACATCACCTACCATTTTCACATATTAGTGTGATTCACATGCTTGAAATAAAGTTAGAGGGGGTTTGCAAGAAGCAATGATAAAATGTGTGTACCTACTTTTGTTGGAATTAATCCCTAGGTTTGCATTTCATGTCTTTTGTCAAAGTTCTAGCATACTTGATGATATATTCGTATCTCGAAGTTATCTACGATGGTTTAGCCATCTACTAGGGAAGGAAAATGGTAGTTCCGAGGGATATTGACATGTTTGATGCTATTATCTAAGACAACCAGGAATTTTATGTAGATGGGACTATGTAGTAGTTAATAAAGGAATGACGAAATAATATAAGTCAGAGCCTACCGAGTACCTGAAAACATTGGGAAAAACAAATATACCAACTTTGATATTATAGAGTTTTATGTGCCAACGAGTTCATAAAAATAGATGTAAACACATATTTGAAGTTGGTGGAGGAGGGGTGGAGCCTAGTACGTTGTTATTGAGAACAAATAGAATGCACTTGCCGCTTCATACTCAATGATAGAATAGAAATAGAGAGTGCCTTTAGTGAGATTCCTTCTTGAGATCTTTTTTATAGTAGGCGCTAGATATACAAGGTAATTCTTGGTTGTGCAGATGTCTTTCGACTGCTCTAAGTGCACCTCTTGCAAGCAAACGGGGCCAAACAACTTCCCAAAATAGATTGTTTAACTTCTCCTTACTTCTCCTGAAATTACCTATTTAGGAATTGACTATTAATTTTGTAGCAAGCATATAGTACAATTTATGACTTTAGGCATGTCGGCGGAAACCAATAGACCTTTGTTTATTTTGGTCGTGTCCTGAACAAATCCAGTCAAAGCATGCTTTCGTTCCCAACAACCTCAACGATTTATTTTGGGCTCAATGATGAAATTTGGAGTGAAGGCACATCTATCTATTACATATTATTATTAAATAAAAAAGATAAAAAAGAGATTACGTCTGTTCACATAGATTAAATTATAGTGGTCGTTCATTTTTTATATCAATGACTGAAATTTATAGGATATAAACTTACATACAATATTGACATGTGTGACCAGTGCAACATGTCACGTAAAAATATCTTGCTATTAAATCTGTCCGATATAACCCAGAGTACAAGGGTAGACCGGAGTGTATACAAGGAAACAGTCATGGTTTCCATCAAGGAGTCATTGGCAACCACGAATACGACTCGACATCCATGCAATCATAAAAACACAAGGATATGTAACCACACCACCCACAACTTCAAACTAGACGACATGCAAATAAAAGGGCTACGATCATAGCTTTACCTGGCGGCCATAACAACCCATATATACAGATCCTGCTCAGCACACAAGCACACGTGCATGAAGTATAAGTCAAAAAGTGCAACTCAAACACGCCATCAAGAAAAAAATTGAAGTCTTTTCTTTTTGAGAAACACCTGTAATTTTATTCATCCTCTTAACAATTACAGGTACACTGATTTGGATCTAAGATCTAAGAAAATAAAAAATAACTGCTATGACTAAGAATTACAATGAAATATCTTGAAAACACCTTCTTCGCGGTGTCAATCTCTACTAGAAGAAATACTCCAAAGACTTCGGTAAAGAGGCTGCAACAGGACTGGAGCAACGATGGTTTTTGAAAGCACCTTGAGTCGCACATCCAAAAAGATGGAAAGTCTTCATCGTTGAACGTACTTGGGCAGAGATGAACCCCTAGAAGTGCAGGCTGTAGATCAATAGTATCTTCACCATGGTATCGATGAAAGATTTCAACTTCAGAAAGAATCAAACCGACAAAAAAAGGTTGACACACCAATATAAACTCTCTAATTTCTTGGCATCGCCAAAAAAATAAGAGTAAATTAATTCTCATAAAATATGATAATCACTAGATGACGACAAACAATGTAGAACTCTTCAAGATGTGAGGTCCCCTCACCTCACAGCGCCAAGATGGCAGCCAAAGGTGAGGGGACCAAAAATTCCTGGCTGAGGCTGCAGCCTTAATGAAACCCTCAAATCAAAGTCTATTGGAGCGATGAAACTCGATGCCTCACAATTATCAACCAGCAAAAACAAACCCACGATGTGCAAGTTGAAACCGGACAAAGCCACACCCAACTGCTTCACGTGACGTGCTACTTGATGTCCGATGAAGCCACACTTAACAGCCAACAAGAACTACCACGCGATGTGCAGCTTGACGCCCGACAAAGCCACACCCAACTGCTTCACGTGAGATGCTACTTGATGTCTGACGAAACCACACTTAACTTCTTCTCACCTTAATCATCAAGTTTGTTCTTTCTGTTCTATTGAAGGAAAAATACTTTCGAAAAAGCCATGCTCAACTGCTTCATGTGGCACACAGCTCGACGAGCGACCAAACCACGCCGAACTTCTTCTCACGTGAATCATCAAGTTTGGTCTTTATTATTCAGTAAGCTCACTTATTCTGGATAAAAACTTCATACGTGCCTCATCAATTGACAACTATCTTTCATTTATTTTGAAGGCAAAAGGCTATGGTATACAAGAAGTTGAACGACTTATCGAGAAGGAGACAAAATTGGAACATAGAAGTGAAGGCAATAAGAATGTGGGATTGAGTCAATCCTATAATTGATTCGCTTATTAGCCTAGAAAAATGAGAAACGATCTTGATGGATGAACAAGTATATTCTGGTGATTGTTTTGACAGGGAAAAACAATCGATGCTACAATCTGGAAGAATCGCATAGACAATTTCAAACCAAAGATCAACGAGTGATCTATTTATGCATTCGGCACTTTTAAGGTTATGCAATCCACACAAAAAACAGCCCAATGAGTAATCCAATTGTAATATTTTTTGCATACAATACAAAGGTCGCCAAAAGTTTTTCTAAATCTAACATTCTTAAGAAATTTATCCCCACTAATTTCAACTAGTAGAATGCCCGTGCGTTGCCACGGGCATTTTACAACATTTAATGGTTCACTAGTAGAAAAATGACCTATTGTCCCCATTCATAAGGCCCATTTGTCCCGGTTCTTGAACCGGGACTAAAGGGTCGTTATTAAAGCCCAAGGCCTTTAGTCCCGGTTCTTACACGAACCGGGACCGATGGGCCTCCATGTGGCCGATGCTGCGAGTCCAGGCAGGAGGACCTTTGGTCCCGGTTGGTGGCACCAACCGGGACCAAAAGGCATCCACGCGTCATTTGTTCAGGGGTTAGGTTTTTTGTTTTTTTTCTGAAAAGGGGGGAGGATTTGGGGGTTTTGTATGGTTAATTAAGGTGTTTCATATATTATGTTAGGTAGCTAATTAATTAATAGAGAGAAGTGTCCTCTCTTATCTCCGTGCTTGGTCGACGCTACGTACTATATGTATAGAGAGGCCCTCGAAACGCTAGCTATTAATAAAATGAAGGAAACCTTTAAGGACAGAAGTTCGTCATGCATACCGAGAGAAGTGATCGACCTCTCCTTCTCTGAGAGATTGGTCGAACAACAAGTTTTCGTATTATCTATCCGACGCTACTGGCTACATACATATACAATATGTAAGATCTCTTACAATCCCCTAGCATCTGAAATCAAGTTCCACATGGTATTCTCCGGCTTTATTGATGACGTGGTCAAGAAAGAATCCCGCCAATTCCTCTTGAATTGCTTTCATGCGATCTTCTGGTAGGAGTTCATTCTGCATCTCCCACGTCTAATTTGAAGACGGGGGTTAATACATATATATGAATGAAACTCAACAGAAATGATGGTGTAATAAAATGAAATTCTGAATATTATTGCTTACGCACATCAAATTGTCTTTTAGAGTAGCCCCGCTTATCTTTGCAAGTCGCGTTGTAGATGAACTCGCACACGTAGTATCCACAGTAATCATTCACTTGTTCCTACCACAAGCACTTTACGAGAAATAGAGGTCAATCAAACTAATAATGAAGCATTATAAATGGCATTGATGAAAGTAGCTAGAATCAATGGGAGATGCGCGGAACTAGCTAGCTAGTAGTACTTACTTTCGGGTATGTATATCGTAGCTCCTTTGGCAGTCCTGGAGCTTCTCCGGTGAACTTTTTCCAAACCATGCTAGACAAAGAAAATAATTATTACTTGAGATATCAGGAAATGAACAAAAAGTTGCCGATATGGTGCGATAATGATCGATTGAACTTACTTGTTGAGAATTTTAGTCATGTCCGCATAGGTCTCGGGATCTTTTCATCTCGAGTCTAAAACGGTTACTAGTCCCTACTCAAGCTTAATCTCCAGGAGAATATAGTGGAAGCTGCGCACACATGCATAACTCATCAATTACATTACTATAACCTCGCTCGAGTAATAAAGGAAACAGAATATGCACAAGACAGTAACACTCACTTGAAGTTGTAAGGAAAGAGTATTTTATCTTTGTTTTGATTTATTATCAATGATTTGAGCAAGTTGGCCTCGGCATCTTTGGCGCTCTTTTTAACCTGAAATTCATCTATGAGATTTGTGTTAATGAACCCAATATCATACATTTTTGCTTTTCTGCACTCGACGAACTTCAATCTGCATAATATAGTGAGGATAATTATTAATACATGGAATGAAAGAGCTGAGCTATATATAGAGACTTAATGACAGAAGTAGTACTTACACACAGTAGAAAGTGACCGTTAATTTATCGAGAGCCTTTTGATTGAAAAACTGAAATAACTCTGTTGTGGGAACGAGTCCGACAATAATAAGGTATAGGGTAACGGAGCATGATCTATCGAGATGCATATGGGTAACATGGTGGTTTTAGCGAGTTCGAGCCTCTCACGGTGGAGATAACAGCCCTACATCTCGTGCCCCGGAGAGGCTTTGTATTATCTGAGTATGTATCCGGAGATTACAATGTGTGAGATAAGGGAACGGATCCCATGCCTGAGCTAAGTCCTAAGACTAATGGTGAAAAGAGAGAGAGAGAGAGGTGGAAGAAAAGCCCCCCTCGTGTAGTGGTGGGGGTGGCTTATATAGAGTGTGCCACCCCCTCACCTCCTATGTTACAGAGTGGGGCATGAATGTCATAATACCAGCCCACTACCAAGCCCTCACTATGAGAATGATGCCGACTGCTTTGCTGTATGCTGGTCTTCGTATATCCGAGTGAGTCATACGGTCGAGTGGATGGTATGCTGCTTGGTCGAGTGGATAGTATGTTGCTTGTCCGAGTGGATAGTATGACTTATAAAATTTATCTGGACCCACATGTTGTGTGGACCCCATGCTTTATGATATTTCGACCATTCGTGGGCCTACCTATTATGTGTATCCCCAACATTAGCCCTCGAATCGATTGTGATTTTGCAGAACGAGTTCGTGAAAGACACAATTTGGTCCGAGTGATTACGGAAATACTCGGTACTTGTCATCGTGCTTTCAGACAACCAAGGTTTGAACAAAATCTCAATGGATTCTGGTACTGTGCTTCCCGACTGATCTGGGGTAAGTGCCCGCAAGGAGCAACTTGGTGACATTCGATCATCTCTCGGAAGAGGTTAACTTGTGATCAGAGTATGGATGTGTCATTAAATCCGGGCAACAAGATTGGCGCATGGACTGTTCTCTCGGAGAGATGCCATTCTTATCCCGGAGTAACGTCAATACGAGTCGGTTCTTGATCCAAACTTATGAGTTTCACGCTTTGAGTCCTAGGAGAAGGCTCAATACAGGTCCATAGAGGAGCGATAAACTCACCTTATAGCAAATTTTTTTGGTAGACGATGGGAGCCTTTAGAACTTGTTTGTTTGTTGTTCATCACTCAGACTGGTCAGGTCATACCGAGTGGAGATTACTCCAGTGGGGGCACGCTGAGTGCACCCACTGGGTGTAGTCCCCGAGACCGCCATCGACTGCGGGCAGTCGGCGGGGGTCTGAGAAAAGTAAAAATCTTCTTGGCCGGTACCGATTGAACTTGTTCCTCTCCGGCTCAGAGGTCGAGTAGTACTTGAGAATATGGTATTGGTCTAGCTTGTTTCTCCTCGACTCGAAAGTCGAGTAATACTTGAGTGATCTGGAGCTGGTCTTGACCGAGCAAAAATGTTTCTTTCTGAGTTCTCTTCCAGTGGGGGCACGCTGAGTGCACCCACTGGGTGTAGTCCCCGAGCCTTTGTCGGACTAGATGAGTTGGGCAGAGGGTTTAAGTCTCCTGGTAAACCTCCATGCAGTCGACACGGTAAATATCTTTTAGGATGAAATTGAGTGAATCGGATGCATCTTCAGACGCTTGACATGGTAAATAAGCTCAGCCTGGAGCTGAGTCAGTTGGACTGATCTTCGTGCACTCGGCACGGAATAAATTCAGCCTGGAACTTGGTCAAGCAGGTGAATCTTCGTGCTCTCGGCACGGTGAATGAACTCGGCTTTGAAACTGCCGACTGTAGAAAAAAGCTGGACACTCCAGGGAGTGGTCGTTCCAGTAATACTTCTTATATTGACCGTTAGATTTTGCGTGAAAGGGGTATTTGTCCGAGTGTACGTGCTTCCCAACTGATCTGGGTATGTTGACTGCAAGGAAAAACTTGGTGGAATTCGTATGTCTCCCGGAGGAGATAGACTAGTGGTCTGACATCGACATGCCCTGAAACCCGAGTGGCGAGGCTAGTGTGTGGGCTGACTCCCCGGAGAGATGCCACTCATCATTCCGGGGGAACACCAGTGCATGCCATCTCTGAGTCCAAGTTTGTGAAACTGACGCCTTGGAGCCTAGGATAAGGGCCAAGTGTATCCATAGAGGACCATCGTTTCACCCTTTTGCAGTCCTGAAGATGACTTCAATAAATGACTTGGACGATCGTCCGAGTGAACGGTACCTACCCTTATAAATTTTTGGCGGAACGAGCATGTATGGTCAGAAAGATACTCCTGATGTGATCAATGGGTTGATCGAATGGGCGTAACCCCTGAGGGCAGCATGGCCAATGGCTGAGCGTAGCCCCCGAATGATGCTCGAAAGAGGTAAGCTTGCTACAGAGTGTGATATGAGGTTTGATCATATGAGTAACTTAGTCGTTCCCGTGTTGGGGGTGTAGAGGTAAAGACATGTCCAACTGATGGTGACGCGCGAGGTGGCTAAGGGGCGATGATGTGTACAACCGAGTGATGACGCGGGGGGCGGTCGAGTGGTGAAGACATGCACAACCGAGTGGCAACGCGCGGGGCGGCCGAGTGGTGAGGATGTGCACAACCGAGTGGCAATGCGCGGGGCGGCCGAGTGAGGATGCGCGAGGTGGCCGAGTGAAGGACTATGTGTCCAGCCAAGTGGTGGCGCGCGGGGCGGCAGTGTGATGAAGGCATGTACAACCGAGAGGCGACGCGCGGAGCGGCCAAGTGGTGAAGACGTGCGCAACCGAGTGGCGACGTGCGGGACGACTGAGTGAAGATACGTGAGGTGGCCGAGTGAAGGACTACGTGTCCAGCCAAGTGGATGAAATTGTCTTCGAAGGAGTTGGCCAGATGCTTTCGAAGTTAATGTAGCGACGAGGTTGATGTAGTGTGGTTGCGACGCAACAAGACCGGCGTGACAACTGAGTCTGAGTAGGAACGAAGATGGCGCGCAGAGCGTCTGGGTGATTATAAAACTTGTCAAAGTGTGGGTCGAATGCACTTGTTGAAGTGAAGGATCTAACTAGTGATGAAGCACTCGACCACTCAGGACAGTGTCATTCCAAATGAGTTGCAGCCCCCGAGTGTGGCGTAGCTCCCGAGCGTACTACAGGCTTCGACAACGGACATGTCGGAATACGGGAAATATAGTGTTGAATGGATAATTTGTAATTCATCGAGTCGGACTCGGGTAAGGATGAGGAGAAATTTCTGAGTGATACTCGAAAGAGGCAAACTCGCAAAGAGTGATGTGTGAAGTTTAATTATAAAAGGGACTTATCGGTCTCATGCCTGACGAGGTCTATATTATTGATGAAGAGGATTCCACAAAGGGGTTGGCCGGATGTGTTTGAAGCCAACAGAGCGACAAGGTCAGTGTTGTGCTGCGCTAGGACCAGTATGGTGACCGAGTCCGAGCAGCGATGAAGTTGGCGCATAGGGCCGTCGAGTGATCGCGTAACTTGTGTAAAAAATGGCACAAGTCAACAAAATAATTTCTTAAGGAAATTTGATGTGTGCTGAAATGATTTGTGTGAATAACACCCATAGACACCCGCTGGGAGTGCAAGGGGCTTGCTAGTTAACCAGCAAGAGTCTAAAGGAGCGAAGGATTCGTTCAAACTTGTCGAAGCGAGAGATCCTACTGAACTCGTTGGAATGCTGGCTAAAATAAAACGGAAGTGTAGTGTTTCGACTGAGTTGCAGCCCCGGAGGACCGATGCAAACTCGAAATGAAGAACGACACATGGTGTTCGTGAATGATGTGTGCGAAAAAATGGAAGTTGGACTCGGGAGTAACATAACCAGTACTAAGCAAGTATGTGGATATAAACAGCCGAGCGTACGTGATGTGTGAATTACGGGATACTCGGGAAGACGGAAATAACAGAATGTAAAATGACTTAGCTGTCTGAAGGCACGCGAGTGGCCGAGTGGTGATGAGGCGACCAACCGAGTGGCGACGCGCGGGGCGGCCGAGTGGTGACGAGGCGATGGTGACAGTCGACCTTCGTCTCGGTGTCCTTGCGGATAGGGATGGAGCGCACATTATACTTGTGATGCGGCTCCTTGAATTAGAGGTTTGCTCTTGTCTCAGTCGGATTTTGACTACTTAGGCGAGTCCTTGGACTGCAGCTAAGCCTCCGAGTGGGAGGCTTGCTCATCACTCGGTAGGATTTCAAACACTTAGGCGAGTACTGGACTGCAGCTAAGCCCCCGAGTGGGAGGTTTGCTCTCCACTCGGTAGGATTTTTTTTCAAACTTAGGCGAGTATTGGACTGCAGCTAAGCCCCCGAGTGGGAGGTTTGCTCTCCACTCGGTAGGATTTTTTTTCAAACTTAGGCGAGTACTGGACTGCAGCTAAGCCCCCGAGTGGGAGGTTTGCTCTCCACTAGGTAAGATTTTTTCAAACTTAGGCGAGTACTGGACTGCAGCTAAGCCCCCGAGTGGGAGGTTTGCTCTCCACTCGGTAGGATTTTTTCAAACTTAGGCGAGTACTGGACTGCAGCTAAGCCCCCGAGTGGGAGGTTTACTCTCCACTCGGTAGGATTTTTTCAAACATAGGCGAGTACTGGACTACAGCTAAGCCCCCGAGTGGGAGGTTTGCTCTCCACTCGGTAGGATTTTTTTTCAAACTTAGGCGAGTACTCCATTGCAGCTAAGCCCCCGAGTGGGAGGTTTGCTCTCCACTCGGTAGGATTTTTTTCAAACTTAGGCGAGTACTGGACTGCAGCTAAGCCCCCGAGTGGGAGGTTTGCTCTCCACTCGGTAGGATTTTTTCAAACTTAGGCGAGTACTGGACTGCAGCTAAGCCCCCGAGTGGGAGGTTTGCTCTCCACTCGGTAGGATTTTTTCAAACTTAGGCGAGTACTGGACTGCAGCTAAGCCCCCAAGTGGGAGGTTTACTCTCCACTCGGTAGGATTTTTTCAAACTTAGGCGAGTACTGGACCGCAGCTAAGCCCCCGAGTGGGAGGTTTGCTCTCCACTCGGTAGGATTTTTTCAAACTTAGGCGAGTCCTTGGACTGCAGCTAAGCTCCCGAGTGGGAGGTTTGCTCTCCACTCGATAGGATTTTTTCAAACTTAGGCGACTCCTTGGACTACAGCTAAGCCCCCAAGTGGGAGGTTTGCTCTTCACTCAGTAGGATTTCTTGAACTTAGGCGAAACAGATTCGAAGCTAAGTCACCACTGGGGGATTTTGGCGATGGCGACGCGCGGGGCGGCTGAGTGGTGATGAGGTGACCAACCGATGGCGACGCGCGGGGCGGCCGAGTGGTTATGAGGTGACCAACCGAGTGGCGACGTGCGGGGCGGCCGAGTGGTTATGAGGTGACCAACCGAGTGGCGACGCGCGGGGCGGCCGAGTGGTTATGAGGTGACCAACCGAGTGGCGACGCCCGGGGCGGCCTAGTGGTGACGAGGTGACCAACCGAGTGGCAACGCACGGAGCGGCCGAGTGGTGATGAGGTGACCAACCGAGTGGCAACGCGCGGAGCGGCCGAGTGGTGATGAGGTGACCAACCGAGTGGCGACGCGCGGAGCGGCCGAGTGGTGGTGAGGTGACCAACCGAGTGGCAACGCGCGGAGCGGCCGAGTGGTGATGAGGTGACCAACCAAGTGGCGACGCGTGGAGCGGCCGAGTGGTGATGAGGTGACCAACCGAGTGACGATGCGCGGGGCGGCCGAGTGATGAAGACGTGTCCCGCGGAGTGACGATGCGTGGGACGTCTGAGTGTTGTAGACGCGTCCCGCGGAGTGGCGAGACGCGGGGCGTCCGAGTGAAGTAGACTCTGAGTCAGGAAAGTTGATGATGACGTGAGTGGCTTCGTAACCGCGTGCAGGGCGGCCGAGTGGCGGCGCACGGGCGGCTGAGTGCCAGTGATCCTGTTCGGTTAGAGTGAACTAGCCCATCCGAGTGATTGCTGGAACTAAACGTCTATGTCCGACTGCCGCAATGGTCTGTTAACCATCCGAGCAAATTCATCCAAACATGCGTTCCCGTGAACTTAAGTCCCGTCCGAGTAAACCTAGGTTTGAATAGAAAAGGGACTGTTAAGCGATTGTCGAGTAATTTATGAGCTAAATTGTAAAATGATCAGAGAGGATAAGGTCCTCAATCCTGTGCTGAGTGGCTGGGGACTTGTTCCCTCGAGTTCATCGCCATGGAAGCGGATGCCGCTAGTTCGCAAAGGGAGGAGCCGCCGCGCGCTCGGGGCGTGGCCATCCTCCGGATTTCTGCCGCGTCGGGCCTGTGGAGCCAAAAAAAACAGAGTAAGAAACTCAGAAAGAATAGCTTGTGCCCGGAGGTAAGCGGAAGGGTGCAACAACTGCACTGCATCCGGCAGTCCACGCCGAAGGGAGCGGCAGCGCTGCCGGCCATCATGCTTTGTTGCTCGGGGGAGCCAGGCCGCCGGCCAATTTGAGGACGCCTGGCCCACGGCCAAGTGCTGATGTCGATGATGTTCTGGACGTTAGCTGGCCGAGTGAAAAAAAAAGGTGAACCGGCCGAGTGGATCCCGGGGCTGCACGACCGAGTAGGCACCGTCTGAGCGGACGCCTCATTCAAGTGCATCCGCTGGTCCGAGGGAACCAGAGCTGGCTGGCGATCCGGTCGGTGTGGAGCTGGCTACGCAGGCCGACGCGGAGAGCTGGGCTGAGAGGTGTTGGTGATGTTCGGTGTAGATGTGCCCATGAGCGCACGAGAGCTGGTCCGTTTGCTGGAGGCAGTTGGCTCTATCCTGCTTGCAAGCGGCCGGATCCAGCGGGCGTCTGACCTGCAGACCAAGGCCGAGCAGAGAGACGGACTCTTGCTCCAAAATGGATCAAAATTAGCAGTAAATGCCTAGTAATTAGATGTGATTGCATGGCTAACCAACGCGTTAAAAAAGGGAATTGCTCCCTTCTAGAATCTGCATGCAGGAGGCGTTAGCTAGCGGTAATTAAGCAACATGCGTTACGTTCGTGTATGTGAAGGAAGTTTCCTTCTTCCACGGGCCATTTATCTCCCTGCCGGTTTATTGCCAGATGGCCTTGCGCCCCGACTGCGGACGTTGCAGCAGGGTAGCAGACGCCAGCGGAGGAGTCGCCGCGCATGGGGGGTGCAGCCAGCCCTGACACCCGCACCGCATCGGGCCAGTGCCACCTCCGCGGAAGCCACGGCGGGGCCGCGATGCCTGTAGGAGGACTCGCCTTGTGCGGGTAGCGTGACGCGTCGTGCCGCCGTGTCGTGCCGTGCCGTGCGGGGCGCACCGTCCATGCGGCGCCCTGCTGTGCGGGAAGCCGGGCAGTTGGTCGCAGAGACCATGGCCAAGCGGACGATCGGAGGAAGGAGCGGGCCGACGATGATGGAGTCGATGGAGCGGTTGCCGCGGACGTAGACTTCACCGAACATTCATGCGGGAGCCAGATCGCCGATCGAGACTTCATGCAAGAAGAAGAGGAGGTCGTTCCGAAGGGCGTCGCTGCAGCATGCCGCATCCGGGCATGGGGAAGATGAGGCGGTCTTCCTCCTCGCCTGGTGCCCTCTCTTCTTCTTACTCTTGATCCATGATCGATCCAGCATGCCCACAGTGTCGAGTAAAAGATGTATCTTTACCCCCTTTTGTGATGCTTCAGAAGCTCGCTGTGGAGATGAACAACATGTGATATATCAAAGAAAATTAAACACAGAAGAATAACAAACCATTTGCATCATGGCCCGATAGACGCCAGGCCCCACGGTGGGTGCCAACTGTCGTGGGAACGATTCCGATAATAATAAGGTATAGGGTAACGGAGCATGATCTATCGAGATGCATATGGGTAACACAATGGTTTTAGCGAGTTCGGGCCTCTCGCGGTGGAGATAACAGCCCTACGTCTCGTGCTCCGGAGAGGCTTTGTATTATCTGAATATGTATCCGGAGATTACAATGTGTGAGATAAGAGAACGGATCCCATGTCTGAGCTAAGTCCTGAGACTAATGGTGAAAAGAGAGAGAGAGGTGGAAGAAAAGCCCCCTCGTCTAGTGGTGGGGGTGGCTTATATAGAGTGCGCCACCCCCTCACCTCCTATGTTATAAAGTGGGGCATGAATGTCATAATATCAGCCCACTACCAAGCCCTTACTATGAGAATGATGCCGACTGCTTTGTTGTATGCTGGTCTTCGTATATCCGAGTGAGTCGTACGGTCGAGTGGATGGTATGCTGCTTGGTCGAGTGGATAGTATGTTGCTTGTCCGAGTGGATAGTATGCCTGTATAAAATTTATCTGGACCCACATGTTGTGTGGACCCCATGCTTTATGATATTTTGACCATTCGTGGGCCTACCTATTATGTGTATCTCCAACAAACTCCTCAAATGGAACAGTCAACAAATCAATTCCAACGAGGTCGTGCTCCTCTTTAACTCTCAGATACAAAGTATTCGTCCCCCAGACTCTCTGCAGGTTTTCATGTACCAATCATGGAATCTTCGCATCATCGTTATTAGAGATTTTTCATCTTTGACAAGAGGCTTCCCGTAATGGTATTTGTGTTCTTCCACCTCCGAGAAATCATAATGTACATCGTCGGGCAGGTAATCTCCAAGATTTCTATAACCGGGCACCATCCTCGGATCATTAGCGACGATATCGCTAGACACCTTGAGCGGGGGGCACGATTGGTCCGCTTGTTCGCCGAGCTGGGCAATTTTTTTCCCAACTCGTCGTTCTGCTAACCTTCGATCACTGATAGTACTTCCCGGCCGCTCCGCTTCGATATATACCTTTGCAGTAATGCGCTCATAGTTGTTTTTCAGCGGAGACTTTGGTGGTTTCCTCAGGGCATCGATAGTGCGCTTTGCTTTCACCGGATCTACCTTCTCCTCCGGAGGTGGATGTCTCTTTGCTTTCACCCCTTCAAAGAAGTCCTTCACTTCTTTTTCCATGATCTTCGCATTTTCTTCCACGGTCCTCTCATATGGTAACTTCACTAGAGGCTTGAGAGGTGGACCGAATATGTATTGCCTCCCGCCTCTGGCTGTACTGCTAGATGCCGGAGCAGACGGAGCGGCTACGGCTGTCTTCTTTCGTGCTTGCTTACGAGGCGGAGGAGAAGGACTACAGCGCGCCGGAGCAGCCGTAGCGGCAGCGGTTCTCTTCTGCCCTTGCTGGCGAGGCAGAGAAGGAGGAGGCTGGCTGCTCGGGCGCGCCGGCGCAAGCGGAGAAGGAGGCGGGGTGCCGCCACGCGCCGGAGAAGGAGGCTGGGTGCCCTGATCACTCGCCGGAGGAGGAGGCGGAGTGCCCTGGCTCACCAGAGGAGGAGGAGGAGGCGGAGGCGTCCAGTTCGAAAGGTTGATGAGCTCCTTCCGCCATAGGCATGGAGTCTTCATAGAAGAACCCAGCCGAGTCTCCCCTTCACCAGTAGGCTGGTCAAGCTTGAGGTCCTCAAATCCGTCTATTATTTCATCCACCATCACCCTAGCATATCCTTCTGGAATCAGCCGGCAGTGAAAAGTTGCGCCAGGTTCAGGAGGTGCAACAGAGCCAACAGCCGCCTTGACTTTCAAATTCTTCCATTGCGTTATAAGGTGGCAATTTTGAGACTCCATGATTAAGTCCACGGGGTAGCTAGCAGGAGCCATGAAGACAGGCTCCAGCTGCTGCAGCTTGGTGGAAGCCACGCTGCTTCTCCGCTGAGATGGCGGGGTAGCTTCCGGGGAAGCTTCGGCAGGTCACTTGCTGCGATCTGCTTCTCGTTGCTCTATCGCTTGTACCCTTGCGTGCAGCGCCTGAATTTGGATCTGCTCAACTTTTTTCCTCCTCTCCTGGCATTTGTAACTGCATGTGTCCGGAAACCCGGCCTTCCACGAAACGGAGCCTGGCGTGCCTCGTCTCTGTCCAGGGTGCTCAGGATTCCTGAGGGCCATTGTGAGCTCGTCGTTCTCTCTGTCTGGAACGAACGTCCCTTGCTGCGCTGCCTCGATATACTCCTGAAGCCTCGTGACGGGTATTCTTAGTTGCTCGTCCGTCCAAACGCACTTCCTTGATACAGGGTCCAAGGATCCTCCAACCCCAAAGAACCAAGTCCGGCAACGGTCTGGCCAGTTCCTCGTCTCTGGTTCCACCCCTTTATCAATCAGGTCATTCTCAGCCTTGGTCCACAACGGTCGGGCTTTTAGGTAGCCACCTGACCCCGTGCGATGGTGATGCTTCTTCTTCGTAGCATTTTTCTTATTTGTCACTGACATCTTCTTACTCTTGTCCGATGTCTTGTGGGCCACAAATGCGGGACAGTGATCTCTGATCTTCTCATACCGGCCAGTGAATTCTGGTGTCTTGTCTTCGTCGACAAACGATGTTTTCAGCTCATTCTTCCACCTCCTGAATAGTTCTGCCATCTTCTTAAGAGCATGAGACTTGATTAATTGCTCTTTAACTGGCTTCTCCGGATCCTCCTCTGCCGGTAGGGTGAAATTTGCCTTCAGCACGGTCCAAAGATCATCTTTTTGCATATCGGAGACATAAGACACCTCAGGGTCTTCATTCTTAGGCTTTCACCATTGGTGGATACTGATCGGGATCTTGTCCCTAACAAGAACCCCGCACGGAGCAGCAAATGCTTCCTTTGTCCGGATGGGTTCAATCGGCATGCCATCGCGCGCGATTGCTGTGATCTCAAACTTTTCATCCGAGCGCAACTTTTTCTTCGGGCCTCGTCCCTTTACCGAAGTTGTGCTTGATCCGGAGGGCTAGAAAAAGAAGAAAGACGAGAGTTAATTAATATGTGTACATATACCAAAACAATGAATGCATCAATTAGCTAGTCCGCACATGCTTAACTAATATATATACCTGGACGAACTCAGTTCGGTCACCGGAGCCGTCATCACGGTCTCCTTCTTGCACCGGCATTGGGTCACCAGAGCCGTCATCATGGTCTCCTTCTTGCACCAGCATTGGGTCACCGGAGCCATCATAATCATAGCCTGCTTCTTCACCCTGTCCTTCCAGACCATCGGTTTCGTTGAGAAACGACATGACGACATCACTTCCTTGTGCGATTATGTCCCCCAACACCGCTTCTGTTGCTTCGTCTCGGGGGTCCATAGATTCTGCAAATATTTACAACATGGCAATTATTATTCAAACATGACAGATGGATCACAGCGGGCTTCTTCTTCTCTGCCTCCTTTAGATTCTTCTCGCTTCCCAGGATTGTGGTGTACTCAACATCTAGCCCAGCGACCCACTCATCATTTGAGTTTTCGAACATGCGTTTGAAGCGAGCAAGGCATTCTTTCACCGTTGCGGAAGAACAGGTGTAGATGACGTCGAACTCATCGTCGAGTGATGGTTCTAACCTTGTACTCATCGCTGATCTTGGAGATTTGGGACGCCATGGATTTGGGAGGAAGGTTAGGATTAGTGGAACTACCGTAATGTGAAAGGACGGGACGACTAGGAGCGGTTTATCAATTGTAAAAATGCCGAGTGGGGGGTGCGCATGCGAACGTCAGGGTAGTGGCTTGCCTGGTGGATAAATGGATTCATGCACAGTACTATGGGGGCCCAATTAGATGTCATGTCTAATCGACGCCCAATTAAATGGCTTTTGATGTCATGTCAAGCGTCGGGAAAATTACAGGTGATACGAAGCTTTCCATTCTCCCATGATACGGGTTGCTGGCAGCCCTTGGATCTGAGATCGAACGGTTGCATGGCATGATTCTAGACCTATGGGTGAATATCCTATCCTGGAGGGTTATTCTGCAAATTTTCAGCAACTTAGCATGCGGCCATTTGATCTCAGATTCAAGGGCTGCCAGCAGCCCGTATCATGGCCGCGCCTACCACGACCGTCGCCTCGCTCGCGCAGTCGCACTGGAGATTTAACACGGTGTGTTAGGCTATCTAATGTTGGCATGTCATACATAGTCATCACTTAGTCACTCATACAACAAGGTTAGCTATAAGGTTGGCTATAAGAGTATTTTTTTTGTCTACTCCTCTCTATCTCTTTCTTCGTAGTATTTATTGCATTTTCCAAGGAGTGACCTCTTTCAATGAAATGGTGCTTAGATGAGGTGCTATGGGCATTAAATGGCTTAGCAACTCAAGTCCCCAATGCATAGGTGCTTAGTTTTTTGTTGCTAAGTTTTCTTCATCTAGGTACACGTGCTTAGCACTGTTTCTTCCTGGGGTCACCAAACTAGTCTCTCTCTTCTTAATTAACTTGCCACATAAGACTTTATGCTTATGTGGCAGGCTTAGCACCTGTAGGATCAAGTACAAATAGTGAGCTATAAGCCCGCTTTACATGGCATTTTTGCATATGTGGGGGAAAGAGGCAAGGAAAAAGTGGAGGAGTGGGCTCTCAAGCAAGAGCCAGCCTCTACATGGTGGAGCATCGGGAGAGGCACCTGTATGGAGGTGATCAGGAATTGGGAGACTCACGTCGGTCGTAGCGCCGCAGTTAAAATGATAATGGCAAGTCAAATCACCGGACCCCACCTATCCAACAGTAACTCGCTATCAAATCACACAGCCCTACGTTTGCAGCAGCCTACTCCCTCATCTTCTCGCGTCTCTGTCGAACCGACTAGGCGGAACTGCCCCGCCTACCGCGCGGGAAAAGCCCCGCCCTCGACTTTTAAATAGTACAGTATACTAATTTTGTATCCATGGATTGCGCCATGGAGCAAAGCCTCAAGAAAACGGCGGTACACATTTACGGAGTGCAGTATATAGCACGCCCGTCGCGTTCGCGTCGCACCCCAGACGGTCGGTCGGTCTGGCACGCCGCTCTCCAAATGGAACGCGTGTCATATTGCGTTTGCATACACATGTGGGACCGCAATTGAGAACCGACCATAGGCACACTCCCCGGCCCCGCAAGTCGGGTGAGTTAATAGAAGAGATAGAGACGGGCAATAGTACTAGAGAAGTGTTGTACATACGTTGGTGGAGGCCTCGGCGTTGGTGCCTGGACGATCCCTACATGACACAGAAGATCAGTTCGTCCATGCATGTGACCACACTCCAGCAGACACGCCTGGATTGGCTATCGTCTACATATTGTGCAGGCTGTGTTGTACAGGGTTGTAGTTCTGGTGAGAAATCTAAAAAAAGGTTTCTTGTCATCTCGCAAAATTAGGTGTCATGTGCTTCGGATCACTGCGAGGGTTAAACAGCGACAACTGAGTTCCTCCAAGGCGCTAGTCATGGGGGCCACATGCACGAAGACTACTCAGCTTCCATCTATGTCAAGCCGGCTATGTTAATTAGGGCATCTATCAATGGACCCCTTTTCTACAAGTTTATCTTTAATTTGAGCTTTGATCCTCATCTAGTTTGTCCGTCGGGATTCATCTTGTCTCCTTTGGGCAGTGAGGTTATGGTTTCTTGTCATGTTATAATCTGGTGCTTCGGATGAAAATGAGGACAACTGCGCCTCCGGGGCACGTACATGAAGACAGTCATTGACGAGGTCAAGCCGGTTGCGGTAGACAAAAGAAAACTAGTAGTACTCCACTATATATAGGCAGGAGCCTCCGTGCTTGCTTGCTAGTGTTGCTCTCTTCACATTGTCTCGTCCTCTCCAGATCTAAACACGACAGCGGTGGCCTCTCTCTCTCTCTCTCTCTCTCTCTCTCTGCTCACCGCTGGTCACAGATCCAGCCGGATCCTCTCCGCCGGGGAAGGTGAGAATGTGCAACGTTCACGCAGTCGTCCTCGGCGACGGATCTTGCCCACTGCCGGCGCGTCCCGATCAGCGTGCCTTATCATTCTCTCCCAAGCACCGCTAGCTAGGGAGGGCCTCTGACCCCTTCTTCCTCGCTGCCGTAGTGTGTGCAGATCCGGCCTCCCGCCGCCCACCTAGCGACATCCCGGTGACCCTCAGGTATAACTTCCTTCAAAACCGGCCTTGCTCTACTTCCCGAGCTCCTGACATCGCTGCATTTGTATCTTTTACTATTTCCCTAGGCCCCTCGTAGATACTAGGATCGATCGGCTGTTTGAAAGCCACCTAAATTTTTATTGTTAAGAGGTAAAACTAGTTCATGCACTCGAATCTAGTACTACTTGGTTCAAACAAGGAAGAAAGGGGGTGGGGGTGGGGAAGATTTGTTACCTGAATCTAGGACTTGGTCGAAAGAGGAAATAATGGGGGCAAAAAGTAGCAGAGACTGGCTATCCAACTGGTCTCTAGGTCTAATAGGGAAATAAAGGGAAACGCAGTGCAAACTTAATATAAACCCGATCTATTGGTTGAAAAAGGAAAGAAAGTTGGGACTGGGGGACAAGTCAATAGAGTAAGTCCAGCACTAGATTTGCTAGCATCACACAGTATAAGGTGTCTATACCGAACAAAAACGGGACCAACCCAGATATCCTATTCTGATGTTTGTTGCCTCGAACCACTCTTATGTAATGCCACTGGTAAAATGTAGCAGTCGCACTGCTAAAAGTAAGTACATGTTAAACCAATATTGCTGGTAAAATGAAGCAATGGCACCATTAAAGTAATGTCGTATTTAACGGTTGTCATAGTTAATCCTAATGCCCACACTAATATCTAGCAATGTTGCTGCTTTAGAAATTGCTACTGTCCTTGTAGGATTGGCATTCAGATAAGGAACGTGCTTCTTTTCATTTGATGTATGTTTCATCACTTGTTTGTCACCCTCCTTTCCACCTTTTTGTGCAAACAGAGACATACATTTCACGCTTGATCTTAGTTCAACTGGACAAATGATATCCAAATTATAGTTGAACATTCCAGGAGCTTCACAACCAACCTTGATGTTGCTCAATTTTATTGCAACTAATGAAGAAGAAGCTCTGTGGGTTTCGTTTTCTGATGGAAATGGAACCGGGGCTGGAGCCCTTTTCTTAAAAAATGAAGAAGAAGCTGCTAGCTCATGGGACATTGCTTCATTTTAGGTGAACTGCACCAAAAGGTCCCATGAATTGAATCATCCATGTCGGTGACTGGTGTCATCCCTTCTACGATGGCGTTGACTGCAGACATGGTTCCTATCACGGGGTATGTTCCTTTTTGGTCTAACTGTTTACCAAAGATCCTGCATGTTGAGTCTGCTCTTGTGCTACTGTCTTGGCACTGCCATGATAAAGCAGTAATGTTATTATTCTATACCTTAATCTAGTGGCACTATTAATTTGAGGCAATGTTTTGGCACCGCTAGTGGCACTAATTTTTATATATATCGAAATAGGGGGTTTCCTCCGATTTCATTAAAGAAATCCAACCATAGAGAACCATTATCCAACAACATCTTAGTGTAAACGGGCAGTTATGCAACTACTACTAGAACGGACTGAGTACTAGCAGGAGACAAGTTCACCACATAAGCTAGGCAGGTAGGGGCGCAGCACCAGCTCGACCAAGTTTAGATTCAACCCAAATGCTACCACAGAAACATCAGAGGGGAAGATAGGGACTGAAAGAGCCAGCTTCAGCATCCCAGTCTAAGCACCCCCGGCCTCCATCCTTGCGACGCACGGTACACCTTGTTTGCCACCTGCTCGACCCTAGTGCCACTGATAAAATGAAGTAATAATACAGTTAAAATAAAGCGAGTGTCCTCTCTATCATTTCATTTCTAATGTAGATAAAGAAAGTGCTTCTCTTTGTTAGTATATGTTTCATCAACTAGTCCCATTGTTAATGTTTAAGCATTTCTGCAAACTGGGGTGCTTAATTTTAGTTGATCTGCACAAAAATAGAGATTGGAATGTCTCAAGGCCCTCCTTGTACTACGGATGTACACTAATGTTCGTCACTGGTAGAAGGTGCATCGGGGAGACTTGGGTCGATTTCCAGTATGAGGCGTATCGTATGAGGCGACGCAGGGCCCATCTCGCCCTCGCAGCATGACATACTATCATACTATCGCAATATTTTCTCTATTTATTATTGTATGTTTCATTAACTAGTGCCACTATAATGTAATCACGTCTTTTCATTATCTGTGCAAACAGGGTTATTCGGCTGCATTTTGGTGGAACTGCACAAATGTACGGATGGAACCGGCATATACGCAGAGTGCGAGGTGCCAAGTACAAATTACCGACACCAACCCTGCTCCATCTAAGCATTGGCATCCACCACCATCAATGGGATGTGTGGCGCTCACTGTGGATGGATCTTTCTCGGCAGCAAATCCTCTAACCAAATACTAGTAGCTTAGACTTCAAAAAATACTAGTAGCTTATATTGGCAATTTTCTAGGGTGTACTCTTTTCTGAAAGAAGCACCAATCTATTTTTATTTATTTGTACACGGTGTCACAACTTTGACCCAAAGGTCCAGAGCTATTTTAGGGTGATTGGTGTAGTACTCGGAGACTGATTGTAAGCATGATTTTTATTAGCTGTCAGACTGATTGTAAGCATGAGCAGATGGAAGATTAGGTTAGTGCGAAGCTTACCTTAAACCCTACCGACGCCGTTGAAACGAGGAGAGCGTCGAGGGAACCGTGGAGAATGGCGGGGAAGCAACGTCGTGCCATCCGGCCTCCTCTTGCAGTGGGAGAACGAATACTCCTGTGGCTCTGGCTGGCTCTGCACCCTCACGAACGGCACACTGTACTCGATCGATTCGTTATCCTCTGGGTGCTCGACCTTCGACCTGTACGCCCACCACCTCCGCCTGACTTTCGCCTCGGGCAAATATGTCTGCTCCATTGCCCAGAGGAGATACTCGATGAACTCGAAGGACTGTGGCGTGACTGTCGTCGAGGAGTACATCGCCGCCGTCTCGCTCTTTTGCATACATTTCCATATGGCCCTCACCGTCCTCGAAATCTCCCACTCATTGTCAAACCAAGTAAGGATCTCCTTCAACCTGGCTAACTTTGCCTGGTCGCCGCCGGCGATCTGCCTGATTCGCTGCTGCATCCTCTCCATAGATGTCCTTCTGAGTGGTCTGGTGCTAGCTTTGGAAGATGGGAGGAGAGGCGATGGTCTTGCAATAGAGAAGAGGGAGAGGCAAGACGGTGGTTTTGGAATGGAGATGATGGAGAGGAGAGGGGTGGTTTTGAAATGGAGAAGAGGGAGAGGTGAGACGGTGGTTTTGGAATGGAGATGATGGAGAGGAGAGGTTTCCCTGCCTTTCGGTCGCTGACAGGTGGGCCCCACGCTTGGTGGTACCCATGTGTCAGTGTCTCAATGGCCGGATGGGCTACGTTAGGGGATCCTCGTCCGAGGATAGAGGAGGTGGTTTTGCAATGGAGAAGAGGGAGAGGTGAGACGGTGGTGTTGGAATGGAGATGATGGAGAGGAGAGGAGGTGGTTTTCCAATGGAGAAGAGGGAGAGGAGCGTGCGACAGCGATTTAGGTTTGGATGAGAGGGTCGGCGCGCTATGACTGGATCAAAATCAAAATCAATTTACCCTTCAATTAAGAAAGCGACCCCACATTAACTAGTCTCTCTTTTATTCTGGGTCATAATTGACCATGATTTTCACAAATAAAATATATGTTATACGTTGCAAAAATAATATAATTTGAAAGTACATTCAGATACGAACCAAACAGTTCAATTTTTGGTGACATGCATTCCCATTTTGCTTGTCAAATACAGTACGTGGTCAAACTTTGACCCAAAATAAGCAAAACAAAAAAAAATACTTCCAAGACCAGTGCCGCTCCTCTCCTCTTAAAACACCGCCGCTCCTCTCTTGTTCCAATCTAAATCCAGCGGCGCTCCTCTCCTCTTCCATTTCAAAACCACCGCCCCTCCTCTCCTGTTCCGATCCAAAAGCAGCGTCGCTCCTCTCCCGTTCTAGTCCAAAACTAGCGCTGCTCCTCTCCTCTTCCATTCAAAAACCACCGTCGGCGAGTGAAGGTGTTGTGGAGAAGTAGATCGATGGAGGAGTACAACCGATACGCGAGGATCGCAGACGTCGACCCTATGAAGCTAGCTAGGATGTTGGAGATACAGTCTTGGTTTGACAACAAGGACCAACTAGCGGCGACGGCAACATACATGGCCAAATATCTACAACGGAGCGAAAAGGCAGTGATACTCCCGAAGGGAGTCGCGCGGGAGTACATAGAGTTGCTTCTCTGGGCCATGGAGCAAACAGATTCACCGAATCCGATCGTGAGGGAGCGGTGGTGGGAGTATCGATCCCAGATGGAGCATCCACCAGAGATTGAAGGATCGAGCATCTACAGGGTGCTGTTTGTGAGGGTGTCATGCCAGAGCGAGCCGGTGGAGTCTTCATCGACCAAACCCAGCTATAAGAGGAGAAAAGCAGTTGGCCCGATGACGCTTCCCCGCCATCCTCTCCCTCGCCGTTCACATCATCTCACGGGGCGGCTGTCTGCCTCCGAGGAATAGGAGGGGACTGCCCCCAGCCCAATAGTCGGGCTGGTTGTGAATTGTCAGGAGGAGCTTAGGGTTGTCAGTATTTGCAGGTTGTGAATTGTGTTTTGTGTTGTGTATTTTGAGAGTACTTTCATACATGAATGTCTTTTGAATTTCAGATTTGCAGTATTGAGCATATGAAGTATTTCATGAATTCTAGAGATCTATTTTTAGCACTTAAAAAATGTAGTTTCATAGGAGTATAAAAGTGCAGACAATGTGATTCTCAAAAGAAGAAACTGCATGTTTCAGTTTTAGATAAGACACTGCAAGTTCAGTTCCAGATAAGAAACTGCAACTTCCAGAGGTAGAGCATTTATATTAACATGGCTTTTTCAAACAGGGTTAACATCATGTTGGAAGTTTTATTCATGGTCGAAAATGGAACTACTAGCCAGTTAACATCATGATGATCAACATTCATGCATAGCACATCTTCATATGATGCACAGTCAAAAAGATATGCTATTTTCAAAATGCCCACACAACGTCGAGTGTGCAAAAAACAGAGAAAACAAGGGACGAAGTTTTGGCAAGTGTTGGACGTGGTGTGCGTAGATGACAATGGGGACCCATATGTCAATAATGGCAGAGGCAAAAAATTGGAGATATTTTCCCTACATCTGCTGGAATCAAACCCGGGTGGAACAGCTGTCGGGTAGTGTCACTTGGCCACTGGGCTAGTTCAGTACTTTCGTTACAAAGAAGGCACTGCCTTGGGTGGTCCGATCACCTCCTGCGCCTTTGTGCGCTCGCCGCAGCGCCGCTGTCTGCCATTGTGAACATGCTGAACAAACGAGAGGAATCTAGAGAGGACTGTACGTGGAGAGGCGGACAGTCGGGACCCACCAGGTCTATGGCCATACGCAAGCAAGTGCCTCATCGAAAAAAACTTCCACCTAATGCTATACTGACGTTGGGGCCCACGGGTTTGTCAACATGGTTACATTTTTTTAGGTGCTTCAACGTAGGAGATAAATTCACAACGAAGTTGTGGAGCTGACGGGTAGTATCATTTATTATCACTGGGGCAGCAAGTATCTGCTGGGTTTTGGGCTGCCCCATCTAGGCTTTCTTTTTTAACATGCGCGGCCCACGACATGTCGGTTTGTATTTTTTGAGGGCTGTCATGTATCGACCGGCCTATGGACCTCCCATCCGAGGTTTTATTTTTCCTAAAACATCGACATCCCAATTTATGTATTTTTTTTGAAGAAAACGCAGAGGTCTGTTCTATTTTTCTATATAAGAATAGGAACGCCTGGTCCAACTTTTGTTTCCCTTCTAACTATATTATATATATTTAAATTATTTTATATGTTATTACATATTATGTTATTGTCATCATATATTTAACAGATACTTACATATGTAAGAAACAAATATCCCACATCTTATTAACTTATAAAAATAATTTCTTAACAATAAAATACTCAATTTTTTGGCAACGAAAATCCTGGTGATTGTGTACAAAAGCTTGGTAAGATTTTAGGACCAATGTAATAATAAATCACTTATTATTTAAATATATTTATAACAAAATGCTCAACCCCTATTTATCTATTGATAAAATTGTTGCACCCAACCCAACATTATAATTAGAATCAACCCAGCAAAATCGTGTATTTCAAGAAAGTGCAAATGGACTGTAATTTTTTAGGAGATAAATAAATGGGCCGCATGGACGCTAATTTATTTGTTCACCCAGCCCAGCAAATGGACTGTAATTCTAAAAAAACAGATCAAATTGATTGTAAATTCTGAAAAATTGGGTTGAATACGTGCCACATTTTTTAAGGCTGAAATGTGGGCCAATAGGTCGAAACCAACGCAAGTCGTTGTCAACTTAGTCAACAAATGATTCTGAGATCGTTAGCCCTTGGATTTATATCCAACGACCGGCATCCATCTTCAATCTCTCGTCTTCTTCCTCCAGTGCCGTCGGGACCACCTGCTCCTGCCTCCTGCTGCTAGCAGCTCTGCTTAGCACGCTTCGTTATGAAGCGCTACCAAACCGTTGGCCAGGAAATCCCTCCACCCCTCGACACCTCATGTTCTTCTCCACCGACTGCCAAACCACACCGCACCAGAACCAGTTAACCCTCGTACACCTCTTCGTCTGCGACTCTACTCCCGCATCTTCCCATCTCTGGCTCGTTGCTGTCTGGGACCTCGCCGTTGTCCACCACTTTGGATGCGCTCGGCGCGGAGTAGTCAACATGGTCAACGAACGACATCCATCGGAAGTAGACAGTGCATGGAGAGGCTGACAGTTGGGTCCATGGCTGCACGCAAGGAAATGCCTCCTTATTACGCGCAAAATAATGATTCCTCCACCTGACAGCTGGGACCCATCAGAAGGGCCTATGTATTTCACGAAAAAAACATTCCCTCCGCTGATAGGTCAGACCCACTAGGTGTATCTTCGCACGCAAGGAAGTGCCTCCTTATTACACAAAAAAATGAATACCCCTGCTAGCTGGGACCCACCATAGTGGGAGGCTGACTTGTGGGCCTACTAAGTTGATGGGGATGGAGGGCTTTGTCAACTTAGTCAATATGAATGATTCTAGCTCCACTGACTGTACAATGTCCATCCAACGGTGGTAGTGCTTCTTGAACCTCTAGTCTTGTTGCTCTAGCCGCGTGCTCCTGCTTCCCGTGGCCGGCTGTGATGCCGCGGAGGCCTCACCGCCCCTTACTACTCCCACTGCTGGCCAGGCCCTACAGCGACGGCAGCCTCACACCACAGCCGAACCAGTGAACCCTCGTAGTCCTCTCCGCGTGGGCATCTACTGCCGCGTTTTCCCCGGCTTCGCGTCGTCCCCTTCCTAGGCCTCACTATCGTCCACCATCCTGGTTCTCTCGCCGCGACGTGGTCAACGTGGTCAAGGAACGACTTCCATCGGAAGAGTACTATATGTGGAGAGGCTGACAGCTGGGTCCACGGCCGCAGCAAGGAAGTGCCTCCTTATTTCGCACAAAATAATGATTCCTCCACCTGACAACAGGGACCCACCGGACGGGCCACCATATTTTGCGAAAAAATGTTTCCCCCGACTGCTGGGACCCACCAGCTACATCTTCACACGCAAGGAAGTGCGTCCATATTACAGGCAAAAAAATGATTCGCCCCCCTATCTACTGGGACCCACCAGCTACATCTTCGCACGCAAGGAAGTGCCTGACAGTCGGGACCCACCCGGTCGAAGCGTACGTAGCGTTGTCATTCTGGTCGTGAACGTGTATGTACATACTGGTCGGTGTAGAGGCACGCATGTGTGGTAGTAGAAGCGCGCATGTGTGGTAGTAGAGGCGCGCATGTAGCATGTACATGTACGTACAGCGGCCAGGGTGCAAGAAAGTAAATATGGCCACGTACGTACATACGGGCGGGGTCTCTGATACGTCTACAACGTATCTATAATTTTTGATTTCTCCATGCTATATTATCTACTGTTTTGGACATTATTGGGCTTTATTATCCACTTTTATATTATTTTTGGGACTAACCTATTAACCGGAGGCCCAGCCCAGAATTGCTGTTTTTTTGCCTATTTTAGGGTTTCGAAGAAAAGGAATATCAAACGGAGTCCAAATGGAATGAAACCTTCGGGAACGTGATTTTCTCATCGAATACAACTCAGGAGACTTGGAGCCTACGTCAAGATACGTAACAGGAGGCCATGAGGTAGGGGGACGCGCCTACCCCCCCCCCCCAGGCGTGCCCTCCACCCTCGTGGGGCCCCTGTTGCTCCACCGACGTACTTCTTCCTCCTATATATACCCACATACCCCCAAACGATCAGACACGGAGCCAAAACCCTAATTCCACCGCCGCAACTTTCTGTATCCACGAGATCCCATCTTGGGGCCTGTTCTGGAGCTCCACCGGAGGGGGCATCGATCACGGAGGGCTTCTACATCAACACCATAGCCCTTCCGATGAAGTGTGAGTAGTTTACCTCAGACCTACGGGTCCATAGTTAGTAGCTAGATGGCTTCTTCTCTCTTTTTGGATCTCAATACAATGTTCTCCCCCTCTCTTGTGGAGATCTATTCGATGTAATCTTCTTTTTGCGGTGTGTTTGTTGAGACCGATGAATTGTGGGTTTATGATCAAGTCTATCTATGAATAACATTTGAATCTTCTCTGAATTCTTTTATGTATGATTGGTTATCTTTGCAAGTCTCTTCGAATTATCAGTTTGGTTTGGCCTACTAGATTGATCTTTCTTGTAATGGGAGAAGTGCTTAGCTTTGGGTTCAATCTTGTGGTGTCCTTTCCGGTGATAGTAAGGGCAGCAAGGCACGTATTGTATTGTTGCCATCGAGGATAACAAGATGGGGTTTTCTTCATATTGCATGAGTCTATCCCTCTACATCATGTCATCTTGCTTGAGGCGTTACTCTATTTTTAACTTAATACTCTAGATGCATGCTGGATAGCGGTCGATGAGTGGAGTAATAGTAGTAGATGCAGGCAGGAGTCGGTCTACTTGTCTCGGACGTGATGCCTATATACATGATCATACCTAGATATTCTCATAACTATGCTCAATTCTGTCAGTTGCTCAACAGTAATTTGTTCACCCACCGTAGAATACTTATGCTCTCGAGAGAAGCCACTAGTGAAACCAATGGCCCCCGGGTCTATATTTATCATATCAATCTCCTACTACTTAGTTATTTACTTTGCTATTTACTTTGCCTTTATTTTACTTTGCATCTTTATCATAAAAATACAAAAATATTATCTTATCATATCTATCAGATCTCACTCTCGTAAGTGGCCCTATATGGATTGACAACCCCTATTTGCGTTGGTTGCGGGGATTTATTTGTTTTGTGCAGGTGCGAGGGACTCGCGCGTAGCCTCCTACTGGATTGATACCTTGGTTCTCAAAAAACTGAGGGAAATACTTACGCTACTTTGCTGCATCATCCCTTCCTCTTTGGGGAAAACCAACGCAGTGCTAAAAGAGGTAGAAAGAAGGATTTCTGGCGCCGTTGTCGGGGAGGTCTACGCAAAAGTCAACATACCAAGTACCCATCACATACCCTTATGTCCCGCATTACATTATTTGCCATTTGCCTCTCGTTTTCCTCTCCCCCCACTTCACCCTTGCCGTTTTATTTACCCTCTCTCTCCCTATCCTCCCTCTATTTGCCTCCTTTTTGTTCGCTTGCTTTTTTTTGCTTGTGTGTTAGTTTGCTTGCTTGTCGCGATGGATCAAGATAATACTATATTGTGTGACTTCACCAATACCAACAACAATGATTTTATTAGCACTCCGATTGCTCCTCTTACCAATGCTGAATCTTGTGAAATTAATGCTACTTTGCTGAATCTTGTTATGAAAGATCCGTTCTCCGTCCTTCCTAGTGAAGATGTCGCTACCCATCTAAATAGCTTCTTTGATTTGTGTGACATGCAAAAGAAGAAAGATGTGGATAATGATATTGTTAAATTGAAGCTATTTCCTTTTTCGCTTATAGATCGTGCTAAACCTTGGTTTTTGTCTTTTCCTAAAAATAGTATTGATTCATGAAATAAGTGCAAAGATGCTTTTATCTCTAAGTATTTTCCTCCCGCTAAGATCATCTCTCTTAGAAACGATATTATGAATTTTAAGCAACTTGATCATGAACATGTTGCACAAGCTTGGGAGAGAATGAAATTAATGATATGTAATTGCCCTACTCATGGTTTAAATTTGTGGATGATTGTTCAAAAATTTTATGCCGGATTGAATTTTGCTTCTAGAAATCTTTTAGATTCGGCCGCGGGAGGCACTTTTATGGAAATCACTTTAGGAGAAGCTACTAAACTCCTAGATAATATTATGGTTAATTATTCTCAATGACACACTGAAAGATCTACTAATAAAAAGGTGCATGCGATAGAAGAAATTAATGTTTTGAGTGGAAAGATGGATGAACTTATGAAATTATTTGCTAATAAGAGTGTTTCTTCTGATCCTAATGATATGTCCTTGTCTACTTTGATTGAGAATAATAATGAATCTACAGATGTGAATTTTGTTGGTAGGAACAATTTTGGTAACAACGCTTATAGAGGAAATTTCAATCCTAGGCCTTATCCTAGTAATCCCTCTAATAATTATGGTAATTCCTACAACAATTCTTATGGAAATTATAATAAGATGCCCTCTGATTTTGATTCTAATATTAAAGAATTTATTACTTTGTAAAAGAATTTTAATGCTATGATTGAAGAAAAATTGCTTAAGATTGATGATTTGGCTAGGAACGTTGATAGAATTGTTCTTGATGTTGATTCTTTGAAACTTAGGTCTCTTCCACCTAAGCATGATATCAATGAGTCTCTCAAAGCCATGATAATTTCCATTGATGAGTGCAAAGAAAGAACCGTTGGATGAGTGCTAAGAAAGATGCCTTTATAAAAGCGTGTTCTTCTAGTTCCTATGAAAATAATGATGAAGATCTAAAAGTTATTGATGTGTCCCCTATTAAATCTTTGTTTTGAAATATGAATCTTGATAATGATGGGACTAAATATGATCCACCTTTACCTAGAAGGTGTTCCAAGAATTCTGAATCTTTTGATCTTGATGCTAAATTTGATAAAAGTGGGATTGAAGAAATTAAAACCCTAGATGTTTCTAAACCCACTATTACGGATTTCAAGGAATTTAACTATGAAAATTGCTATTTGATTGATTGTATTTCCTTGTTACAATCCGTGCTAAATTCTCCTCACGCTTATAGTCAAAATAAAGTGTTTACTAAACATATCATTGATGCCTTGATGCAATCTTATGAAGAAAAACATGAATTGGAAGTTTCTATCCCTAAAGAACTTTATGATGAGTGGGAACCAAATATTAAAATTAAAATTAAAGATCATGAATGCTATGCTTTATGTGATTTGGGTGCTAGTGTTTCCACGATTCCAAAGACTTTGTGTGATTTGTTAGGTTTCCGTGATTTTGATGATTGCTCTCTAAACTTGCACCTTGCGGATTCCACTATTAAGAAACCTATGGGAAGAATTAATGATGTTATTATTGTTGCAAATAGGAATTATGTGCCCGTAGGTTTTATTGTTCTTGGCATAGATTGCAATCCTTCATGTCCTATTATTTTTGGTAGACCTTTCCTTAGAACGATTGGTGCAATTATTGATACGAAGGAAGGAAATATTAGATTCCAATTTCCATTAAGGAAAGGAATGTAAAACTTTCCTAGATAGAAAATTAAATTACCTTATGAATCTATTATGAGAGCCACTTATGGATTGCCTACCAAAGATGGCAATACCTAGATCTATTCTTGCTTGTTATGCCTAGCTAGGGGCATTAAACGATAGCGCTTGTTGGGAGGCAACCCAATTTTATTTTTATTCCTTGCTTTTTGATCCTGTTTAGTAATAAATAAATTATCTAGCCTCTGTTTTGGTTGTGTTTTTTTGTGTTTAATTACTGTTTGTGCCAAGTAGAACCGTTGGGAAGACTTGGGGAAAGTCTTGTTGAACTTGCTGTAAAAAACAGAAACTTTAGCGCTCACGAGAACTGCTGTAATTTTTATTTGGAGAGTGCTATTTAGTTAATTATTTTTGAAGATGATTAATAGATAAATTCCTCACGTCCATCAATTTATTTTAGAATTTTTGGGGTTCCAGATCTTGTGCTAGCTACAGATTACTACAGACTGTTCTGTTTTGGACAGATTCTGTTTTTCGTGTGTTGTTTGCTTATTTTGATGAATCTATGGCTAGTAAAATAGCTTATGAACCATAGAGAAGTTGGAATACAGTAGGTATAACACCCATATAAATAAATAATGATTTCATTACTGTACCTTGAAGTGATCTTTTATTCTCTTTCGCTAACGGAGCTCACGAGATTTTGTACTTTAAGTTTTGTGTTGTGAAGTTTCCAAGTTTTGGGTAAAGATTTGATGGATTATGGAAAAAGGAGTGGCAAGAGCCTAAGCTTGGGGATGCCCATGGCACCCCCAAGATAATCCAAGGACACCTTAAAGCCAAAGCTTGGGGATGCCCCAGAAGGCATCGTCCCGTCTTTCGTCTACTTCTATCAGTAACTTTACTTGGAGCTATATTTTTATTTACCACGTGATATGTGTTTTGCTTGGAGCGTCTTGTATGATTTGAGTCTTTGCTTGTCAGTTTACCACAATCATCCTTGCTGTACACACATTTTGAGAGAGCCATACATGACTTGTAATTTGTTAGAATACTCTATGTGCTTCGCTTATATCTTTTGAGTTATATAATTTTTCTCTAGTACTTCGCTTATATCTTTTAGAGCACAGTAGTGGATTTGTTTTATAGAAACTATTGATCTCTCATGCTTCACTTAGATTATTTTGAGAGTCTTAATAGCATGGTAATTTGCTTAAAATCCTAATATGCTTGGTATGCAAGATTAATAATAAAACTTTCTTATGAGTGTGTTGAATACTATGAGAAGTTTGATACTTGATAATTGTTTTGAGATATGGAGATGGTGATATTAAAGTTGTGCTAGTTGAGTAGTTGTGAATTTGAGAAATACTTGTGTTGAAGCTTGTGATTCCCGTAGCATGCACGTATGGTGAACCGTTATGTGATGAAGTCGGAGCATGATTTATTTTTTTATTGCCTTCCTTATGAGTGGCGGTCAGGGACGAGCGATGGTCTTTTCCTACCAATCTATCCCCCTAGGAGCACATGTGTAATACTTTGCTTTGATAACTTGTAGATTTTTGCAATAAGTATATGAGTTCTTTATGACTAATGTTGAGTCCATGGATTATACGCACTCTCACCCTTCCACCTTTGCTAGACTCTCTAATACCGCGCACCTTTCGCCGGTATCATACACCCGCCACATACCTTCCTCAAAACAGCCACCATACCTACCTATTATGGCATTTCCATAGCCATTCCGAGATATATTGCCATGCAGCTTTCCACTGTTCCGTTTATTATGACACACTCCATGATTGTCATATTGCTTAGCATGATCATGTAGTTGACATAGTATTTGTGGCAAAGCCACCATTCATAATTCTTTCATACTTGTCACTCATGCATCATTGCATATCCCGGTACACCACCGGAGGCATTCGTATAGAGTCATATTTTGTTCTAAGTATCGAGTTGTAATTGTTGAGTTGTAAGAAAAATAAAAGTGTGATGATCATCATTATTAGAGCATTGTCCCAGTGAGGAAAGGATGATGGAGACTATGATTCCCCCACAAGTCGGGATGAGACTCCGGACGAAAAAAAAGAGGACATAAAAAAAGAGAAAAGTCCCAAAAAGAAAAAAAATGAGAGAAAAAGAGAGAAGGGACAATGTTACTATCCTTTTACCACACTTGTGTTTCAAAGTAGCACCATGATCTTCATAGTAGAGAGTCTCTCATGTTATCACTTTCATATACTAGTGGGAATCTGTCATTATAGAACTTGGCTTGTATATTCCAATGATGGGCTTCCTCAAAATGCTCTAGGTCTTCATGAGCAAGCAAGTTGGATGCACACCCACTTAGTTTCTTTTTGAGCTTTCATATACTTATAGCTCTAGTGCATCCGTTGCATGGCAATCCCTACTCACTCACATTGATACTATTGATGGGCATCTCCATAGCCCGTTGATACGCCTAGTTGATGTGAGACTATCTTCTCCTTTTTGTCTTCTCCACAACCACCACTCTATTCCACCTATAGTGCTATATACATGGCTCACGCTCATGTATTTCGTGAAGATTGAAAAAGTTTTGAGAATGTCAAAAGTATGAAACAATTGCTTGGCTTGTCATCGGGGTTGTGCATGATTTAAATATTTCGTGTGGTGAAGATAGAGCATAGCCAGACTATATGATTTTGTAGGGATAACTTTCTTTAGCCATGTTATTTTGAGAAGACATAATTACTTTGTTAGTATGCTTGAAGTATTATCGTTTTTATGTCAATATGAACTTTTGTCTTGAATCTTTCAGATCTGAATATTCATACCACAATTAAGAAGAATTACATTAAATTTATGCCAAGTAGCACTCCGCATCAAAAATTCTGTTTTTATCATTTACCTACTCGAGGGCGAGCAAGAATTAAGCTTGGGGATGCTTGATACGTCTCCAACGTATCTATAATTTTTGATTGCACCATGCTATATTATCTATTGTTTGGACATTATTGGGCTTTATTATCCACTTTTATATTATTTTTGGGACTAACCTATTAACCGGAGGCAGCCCAGAATTGCCGTTTTTTGCTTGTTTTAGGGTTTCAAAGAAAAGGAATATCAAACGGAGTCCAAACGGAATGAAACCTTCGGGAACGTGATTTTCTCATCGAATACAACTCAGGAGACTTGGACCCTACGTCAAGACATGTAACAGGAGGCCACGAGGTAGGGGGCGCGCCTACCCCCCCCCCCCAGGCGCGCCCTCCACCCTCGTGGGCCCCCTGTTGCTCCACCGACGTAATTCTTCCTCCTATATATACCCACGTACCCCCAAACGATCAGACACAGAGCCAAAATACTAATTCCACCTCCGCAACTTTCTGTATTCACGAGATCCCATCTTGGGACCTGTTCCGGAGCTCCGCCGGAGGGGGCATCGATCACGGAGGGCTTCTACATCAACACCATAGCCCTTCCGATGAAGTGTGAGTAGTTTACCTCAGACCTACGGGTCCATAGTTAGTAGCTAGATGGCTTCTTCTCTCTTTTTGGATCTCAATACAATGTTCTCCCCCTCTCTTGTGGAGATCTATTCGATGTAATCTTCTTTTTGCGGTGTGTTTGTTGAGACCGATGAATTGTGGGTTTATGATCAAGTCTATCTATGAATAACATTTCAATCTTCTCTGAATTCTTTTATGTATGATTGGTTATCTTTGCAAGTCTCTTCGAATTATCAGTTTGGTTTAGCCTACTAGATTGATCTTTCTTGCAATGGGAGAAGTGCTTAGCTTTGGGTTCAATCTTGCGGTGTCCTTTCCCGGTGACAGTAAGGGCAGCAAGGCACGTATTGTATTGTTACCATCGAGGATAACAAGATGGGTTTTCTTCATATTGCATGAGTCTATCCCTCTACATCATGTCATCTTGCTTGAGGCGTTACTCTATTTTTAACTTAATACTCTAGATGCATGCTGGATAGCGGTCGATGAGTGGAGTAATAGTAGTAGATGCAGGCAGGAGTCGGTCTACTTGTCTCGGACGTGATGCCTATATACATGATCATACCTAGATATTCTCATAACTATGCTCAATTATGTCAGTTGCTCAACAATAGTTTGTTCACCCACCGTAGAATACTTATGCTCTTGAGAGAAGCCACTAGTGAAACCAATGGCCCCCGGATCTATCTTTATCATATCAATCTCCTACTACTTAGTTATTTACTTTGCTATTTACTTTGCCTTTATTTTACTTTGCATCTTTATCATAAAAATACAAAAATATTATCTTATCATATCTATCATATCTCACTCTCGTAAGTGGTCCTATAGGGATTGACAACCCCTATTTGCGTTGCTTGCGAGGATTTATTTGTTTTGGGCAGGTGCGAGGGACTCGCGCGTAGCCTCCTACTGGATTGATACCCTTGTTCTCAAAAAACTGAGGGAAATACTTACGATACTTTGCTGCATCATCCCTTCCTCTTCAGGGAAAACCAATGTAGTGCTAAAAGAGGTAGCAGTCTCGAACGCCTACTCACGCATGCGTATGGCCAGGGCTCGTGTACATTGTTGTGGCTGGGTCGGAACGGAATAACTGCGTTGTCGTCGTGTTCATGGGGAGGCAATGGAATGCATCATGTTCATCGGGAGGCAACGGAACGCGTGTTGTTCATCGGGAGCCAACCGGCTTGGACGGAATAGGCGATGGAAACAAGGCCTGGCGTACCGTAGAATGGAGGAAACGGCCTTGTGTTCGACCGGCCACGGTGGAAACGCGATCCTGTTCATTGGGAGGGGTCTGGCGTACCGCAAAACGGAGGAAACAGACTTCTCTTGGACCTCCTATAGTCGAAACGGGGCCCTGTTGATCTGGAGGGGTGTGGCATACCGCAAAACAGGGGAAACGGACTTGTGTTGGAGCGCTACAGTCAAAAGGGGGGTCCTGTTCATCGGGAGGGGTGTGGCATACCGCAAAACGGGACTCCACAGGATACTGTTCATCTCCACCGTCGACCTCCTCCAGCCTCCACCTGCGACTGTTCATCCACGGGCTCCTGTTCATCCAGCCTCCATCGGCTACTGTTCAACCAGCCCTCTCAACAGGGTCCTGTTCAACCACCCCTCACGGGCTACTGTTCATCCAGCCCTCCACCGACTACTGTTCATCCAGCCCTCCACCGGCTACTGTTCAACCAGCCCTCCACGGGGTCCTGTTCATCAACCGGCTCAATCGATCGGGGTACTATTCATCCACCGGCTCGATCGATCGGGGTACTGTTCACCCAGCGGCAACGGCCTCTACTACCACGGGTTCCTGTTCATCCAACCCCCACCGGGAACTGTTCATCCAAACCCCCCAACAACGCTCACTGTTCATCCAGAGGCAGCATCGATCGGCTTCAGTTAGCAGCAATAGCGAAGGAATCGCTCGATCGGGTTCAGTTAACAGCCATCGATCGATCGCTCGGGTTCAGTAACGCGTAGCCTGCTGTGCAATCGCTCGGGTTCAGTTAGAGCGCAACGCCTCGCACACACGCGCGTACGTACGAGAGAAACGTGCATCGCTCGGCCCCGACCACCCACCGTAACCGGGAACTCCCCCGATATTTTCCTCGCCCTCGCTTCTACCACGGTTTTTTCCATCATGGACGACCCAAAGAATGTCATGCAGCTGCGTCTCCGGCCCGTCCAGGACAAAAAGCCCATTTTCTGTCATGATTTTTTGTCATAGAAGTAGGACCCCACCACATCTATGATGATACCAGGTTTTGTCAGAATTATCGTCATAGAAGTGTCATAAGTATGACAGGAAAAAAATTCATTCGGCCAAAATGTCACGGATGTGTCTTTTTTGTAGTGTCATCAAGAAATTCACCTAGTGGCACAGTATTATCAAGCAAAGAAGTGGTATCATCATAAGCATCATGCATAACAGAAGTGGCATCATCAATAACATGCGACATATGATAACCCACAAGTATAGGGGATCGCAGCAGTTTTCGAGGGTAGAGTATTCAACCCAAATTTATTGATTCGACACAAGGGGAGCCAAAGAATATTCTCAAGTATTAGCAGCTGAGTTGTCAATTCAACCACACCGGGAAACTTAATATCTGCAGCAAGGTATTTAGTAGCAAAGTAATATGATAGTAGTGGTAATGGTAGCAAAAGGCAACAGTAGCAAAAGTAATATTTTTGGGTTTTGTAGTGATTGTAATAGTAGCAACGGAAAAGTAAATAAGCGAAGAACAATATATGAAAAGCTCATACGCATTGGATCGATGATAGAGAATTATGCCGGATGCGATCGATCATGTAACAGTCATAACCTAGGGTGACACAGAACTAGCTCCAGTTCATCAATGTAAGGTAGCCATGTATTCCGAATATAGTCATACGTGCTTATGGAAAAGAACTTGCATGACATCTTTTGTCCTACCCTCCCGTGGCAGTGGGGTCCTAATGGAAATTAAGGGATATTAAGGCCTCCTTTTAATAGAGTACCGGACCAAAGCATTAACAATAGTGAATACATTAACTCCTCAAACTACGGTCATCACCGGGAGTGGTCCTGACTATTGTCACTTCGGAGTTGCCGGATCATAACACATACTAGGTGACTATAGACTTGCAAGATAGGATCAAGAACTCTCATATATTGATGAAAACATAACAGGTTCAGATATGAAATCATGGCACTCGGGCCCTAGTGACAAGCATTAAGCATAGCAAAGTCATAGCAACATCAATCTCATAACATAGTGGATACTAGGGATCAAACCCTAACAAAACTAACGCGGTTACATGATAAATCTCATCCAACCCATCACCGTCTAGCAAGCCTACGATGGAATTACTCACGCACCGCGGTTGATTTTCAGGTCATTCCGAGAACTTTTATTTTTGCACAAAAATAACACCATGGCAATTCTGCTAAAAACAACGTCAGTCCGGGTTAGTTCCATTCAAATCATGCAAGTTAGAGTCCAAAACAAGGGCAAAAGTGTTTGGAAAAGTAGATACGATGGAGACGTATCAACTCCCCCAAGCTTAAACCTTTGCTTGTCCTCAAGAAATTCAGTTGATAAACTGAAAGTGATAAAGAAAAACTTTTACAAACTCTGTTTGCTCTTGTTGTTGTAAATATGTAAGGCCAGCATTCAAGGTTTTAGCAAAGATTATGAACTAACCATATTCACAATAACATTTAGGTCTCATGTTTACTCATGTCAATGGCATAAGAAACTAGCGAGCAATAATAATAAATCTAGGATGACAACACTTTCTCAAAACAATCATGATATGATCTAACAAGATGGTATCTCGCTAGCCCTTTCTGAGACCGCAAAACATAAATGCAGAGCGCCTTTAAAGATCAAGGACTAACTAGACATTGTAATTCATGGTAAAAGAGATCCAGTCAAGTCATACTCAATGTAAACTAACAGTAATGGATGCAAATGACAGCGGTGCTCTCCAACTAGTGCTTTTTAATAAGAGGATGATGACTCAACATAGAAGTAAATAGATAGGCCCTTCGCAGAGGGAAGCAGGGATTTGTAGAGGTGCCAGAGCTCGGTTTTGAAATAGATATGAATAATATTTTGAATGATATACTTTCATTGTCAACATAACAACCGAGAGATCTCGATATCTTCCATGCTACACACATTATAGGCGGTTCCCAAACAGAATGGTGAAGTTTATACTCCCCCTCCACCAACAAGCATCAATCCATGGCTTGCTCGAAACAACGAATGCCTCCAACTAACAAGAGTCCCGGCGGAGTTTTGTTTGCAGTTATTTTGATTTGATTTGCATAAAGCATGGGACTGGGCATCCCGGTGACCAGCCATTTTCTCGTGAGTGAGGAGCGGAGTCCACTCCTCTTGAGAATAACCCGCCTAGCATGGAAGGTACAGACAGCCCTAGTAGATACATAAGCTATTCGAGCATACAAAACAGAATGTTTATTTGAAGGTTTAGAGTTTGGCACATTCAAATTTACTTGGAACGGCAGGTAGATACTGTATATAGGTAGGTATGGTGGACTCATATGGAACAACTTTGGGGTTTATGGAATTGGATGCACAAGCAGTATTCCCGCTTAGTACAGGTGAAGGCTAGCAAAAGACTGGGAAGCGACCAGCTAGAGAGCGGCAACAGTCATGAACATGCATTAAAATTAATCAACACCGAATGCAAGCATGAGTAGGATATAATGCACCATGAACATAAATATCTTAGAGGCTATGTTGATTTTGTTTCAACTACATGCGTGAACATGTGCCAAGTCAAGCCACTCGAATCGTTCAAAAGAGGATACCACCCTATCATACCACATCACAACCATTTTAATAGCATGTTGGCACGCAAGGTAAACCATTATAAACTCCTAGCTAATTAAGCATGGCATAAGCAACTACAATCTCTAATTGTCATTGCAAACATGTTTATTCGTAATAGGCTGAATCAGGAATGATGAACTAATCATATGTACAAAAACAAGAGAGGTCGAGTTCATACCAGCTTTTCTCATCTCAATAACTTCATCATATAATCATTATTATTGCCTTTCACTTGCATGACCGAATAGTGTGGATAATAATAATAGTGCACGTGCATTGGACTAAGCTGGAATCTGCAAGAATTCAATTCAAGAGAGAAGACAAGGTAATATTGGCTCTTTGTTAGATCAACAATAATGCATACGAGAGCCACTCAACATTTTTATTATGGTCTTCTCCTCTCGACCCCCAAAGAACAAGAAGAGAAACAAAACTATTTACACGGGAAAGCTCCCAACAAGCAAAAGAAGAACGACAAATCTTTTTGGGTTTTCTTTTTAATTACTACTACTACAAGCATGGAAAGTAAACTAACTAAAAAGCTACAACTATTTTTTTGTTTTTCTTAAGGTTTATCAAACACAAGAAGAAAGCATAAAAAGGGAAATAAACTAACATAGATATTACAATGAAAAAGTATGAGCACCGACAACTAGCATGAGTGTGTGAACATGAATGTAATGTCGGTGAGAAATACGTAATCCCCCAAGCTTAGGCTTTTGGCCTAAGTTGGTCTATGGCCACGGCTGGCTTGGCGGATATCCAAGGTTGTACTTGGGGTCGTACTGAGATGCAGCGGCAATTTCCTGATGAGTTGCAGCTTGGAGGAGAGCTGTCTCCGCCCTCCTCTTGTACTCGGTCGCCTCCTCCCTAGTTATAACATATCTCCTCTTTGCCTGAGAGTCAAAGAAAGTGGGGGCAGGGAGAGCAACGTGATAGGTGCGTCGTCTGTCAAAGATTAGTCGGTACTGGAGGAACTGATCGTTCCTCTCAACAAACTGATGATGAACGATAGCCTCATAATCTAAATAAGAAGGAGGCAACTCAATATCATGTCCACGTATGGGTATCTCAAGAAAGTTAGCTATACGGGTTGCATAAATTCCACCAAAGAAATCCCCAATAATTCTATTATTATGCAACCTGCGCGCAACAATGGCTCCCAAATTATAATGTTTATCTCCTAAAACAGCGCTTCTGAGAATGCTAAGATCAGGCACACACATGTGACATGCTTCATATTTACCATTAATGCATCTACCTATGAAGAGAGCAAAATAATGTATAGCAGGAAAATGAATGCACCCTATGGTAGATTGCGTCACATCCCTACATTCCCCCACAGTTATACTAGCAAGAAAATCTCTAAATTCAGACTTGCGAGGTTCACTAACATCACCCCACTGTGGAGGTTTACATGCAGTGTTAAAATCTTCTAAGTCCATGGTATAAGATCTATCATAAAGATCGAACAGGACAGTTTGAGAATTGTGTGATGATGAAAATTTAAACCTTCTCACAAATGAATCGGTTAAGTAGAGGTACTGGCGACACTTATCTGCCTCGAAGCTCTCAAGATCAGCATTATGCACATAAGCTTCAATTTCCTCCTTGATTCCCGCTCGAACCATGAAGTCCTCTGACGGCCATTCACAGGACCGCACTTGAGCATCCCTTGGTGGTTCCTCGTCCGCATCGCGTATTGCGAGTCTGGGTCCTTGCTTCCTTGAAGGACCACCTTGGTACATTTTCCTAAACATATTTATTCCTCTGAAAAATTTCTGAAAGTTTTAGTAACTTCAAAATAAAAGTGAACCAAACTCAACAAAATTGATAACAACTACTCCTACAAGTGCCTAGAGGCAATATCATGCATCAAAACTACTTTTGACCACATAAATTTGACATGCAAGATCAAGAATAGGGTCACCTAGCAGCAAAAATATGCAATGAATAAAGCACTAGAACAAAAACTAATTGGATCATTGGAGGAGTCACATACCAAAGAACAATCCCCCAAAGCAGTTTTGTGAATGGAGCTTTGAGCAAGGAGATCGAAAATGGCAGCAAGATGAGCTTGGACTCGGGTTTGAGCTAGATAGTGATGTTTTTGGGAGGAAGGAGTGTGTGGTAGCTGGAATAAGTGGAGGGGAGCCACCGTGGGCCCACGAGGCAGGGGGGCGCGCCCTCCACCCTCGTGGCCAGGTGCTTGCTCCACCTGCTGTGTTCTCAGTGCCAGATATTCTCAAATATTCTAGAAAAAAACATATTTAAATTTCAGGGCATTTGGAGAACTTTTATTTTAGGGGTATTTTTTATTGCATTGCTAATTCAGAAAACAGACCGAAATTACTATTTTTGCTTTATTTAATATAAATAACAGAAAGTAAAAAGAGGGTACAGAGAGTTGTGTTTTCTAACTTCATCCATCCCATGCTCATCAAAAGGAATCCACTAACAACGTTGATCAGGTCTTGTTAACAAACTCATTTCGAATAACATGAAACCGGAGAATTTTCGAATAACGCTAGGTTACCTCAACGGGGATATGCATGTCCCCAACAATAAGAATATCATATTTCTTCTTGACAGTAGGAGGAGGAAATTCAAAACCTCCAATAGTGATTGTTGAAATTTTTCCAATAGAAATGATACTGTGGACTTGAGGTTGTTTCCTCAGAAAGTGTACCGTATGCCCATTACCATTAACATGAAAAGTGACATTGCCTTTTGTGCAATCAATAACAGCCCCTGCAGTATTCAGAAAGGGTCTTCCAAGAATAATGGACATACTATCATCCTCGGGAATATCAAGAATAACAAAGTCCGTTAAAATAGTAACGTTTGCAACTACAACAGGCATATCCTCACAAATACCGACAAGTATAGCAGTTGATTTGTTAGCCATTTGCAAAGATATTTCAGTAGGTGTCAACTTATTCAAATCAAGTCTACGGTATAAAGAGAGAGGCATAACACTAACACCGGCTCCAAGATCACATAAAGCAGTATTAACATAGTTTCTTTTAATGGAGCATGGTATAGTTGGTACTCCTGGATCTCCAAGTTTCTTTGGTATTCCACCCTTAAAAGTATAATTAGCAAGCATGGTGGAAATTTCAGCTTCCGGTATCTTTCTTTTATTAGTAACAATTTCATTCATATATTTAGCATAAGGATTCATTTTAAGCATATCGGTCAAACGCATACGCAAAAAGATAGGTCTAATCATTTCAGCAAAGCGCTCAGAATCCTCATCATCCTTTTTCTTGGATGGTTTAGGAGGAAAAGGAATGGGTTCCCATGGTTCTTCCTAGCAACAAAGTCTCTCTTATCATAACGTTGATTCTTTGATTGTGGGTTATCAAGATCAACAGCAAGTTCAATCTCTACATCATTGTCATTACTAGGTTGAGCATCAACATGAACATCATCATTAACATTATCACTAGGTTCATGTTCATTACCAAATTGTGTTTCAGCATCAGAAATAGAAATACCATTGGGATTCTCAGGTGTGTCTACAACAGGTTCACTAGAAGCATGCAAAGTCCTATCATTTTTCTTTTTCTTCCTTTTAGAAGGACTAGGTGCATCAATATTAGTTCTCTGAGAATCTTGCTCAATTCTCTTAGGATGGCCCTCAGGATACAAAGGTTCATGAGTCCTCTTTACCTCCTCTAGTTGCAACTCTAACAGCAAAGTCATTATTTTTACTATTCAATTCATTGAGCAAATCATTCTGAGCTTTAAGTACTTGTTCTACTTGAGTGGTAACCATAGAAGCATGTTTACTAATAAGTTTAAGTTCACCTTTAACATTAGCCATATAATCAATCAAGTGTTCAATCATGTAAGCATTTTGTTTCAATTGTCTACCAACATAAGCATTAAAATCTTCTTGCTTAACCATAAAGTTATCAAATTCATCCAAACATTGGCTAGCAAACTTAGTAAGAGGGATTTCAGCTTTATCATATCTATAAAGAGAATTTACCTTTACTACCTATGTCGGGTTATCGAGACCATGTGTTTCTTCAACAGGCGGCAAATTAAGACCATGTATTTCTTCAATAGGAGGTAAATTCTTAACATCTTCAGCTTTAATACCTTTTTCTTTCATAGATTTCTTTGCCTCTTGCATATCTTCAGGACTGAGAAATAGAATACCCCTTTTCTTTGGAGTTGGCTCAGGAGTTGGTTCAGGAAGTGTCCAATTATTTTCATTGGTCAACATATTATTCAATAGAATTTCAGCTTGATCAATTGTTCTTTCCCTGAAAACACAACCAGCACAACTATCCAAGTAATCTCTAGAAGCATCGATTAGTCCATTATAAAAGATATCAAGTATTTCATTTTTCTTGAGAGGGTGACCAGGCAAAGCATTAAGTAATTGGAGAAGCCTCCCCAAGCTTGTGGGAGACTCTCTTCTTCAATTTGCACAAAAATACATATCTCCCTTAAAGCAGCTTGTTTCTTATGAGCGGGGAAATATTTAGCAGAGAAGTCGTAAATCATATCCTGGGACTATGCACACAACCAGGATCAAGAGAATTAAACCATATCTTAGCATCACCCTTTAATGAGAATGGAAATAATTTAAGGATATAATAGTAGCGAGTTTTCTCATCATTAGTGAACAGGGTAGCTATATCGTTTAATTTCGTAAGATGTGCCACAACAGTTTCATATTCATAGCCATAGAAAGGATCAGATTCAACCAAAGTAATTAACTAAGGATCAACAGAGAAATCATAATCCTTATCAGTAACAAAGATAGGTGAAGTAGCATAAGCAGGATCATATTTCATTCTACCATTTAGAGATTTTTGTTTCAGCTTAGCTAATAGTTTCTTAAGATCACTTCTATCATTGCAGGCAAGAAAGTCTCTAGCAGTTTCTTCATCCATAACATAACCCTCAGGAACAACAGGCAATTCATATCTAGGGGAGAATCTTCATCATCACTTTCATCAATATTATCTGTTTTAATAATTTCATTCTCTCTAGCCGTAGCAAGTTGTTCATCGAGAAATTCACCAAGTGGCACAGTAGTATGAAGCATAGAAGTAGTTCCATCATAAGTATCATGCATAGCAGAAGTGGCATCATCAATAACATGTGACATATCAGAATTAATGGCATGTGTAGGTGTCGCAAGTTTACTCATAACAGAAGGTGAATCAAGTGCAGAGCTAGATGGCAGTTCCTTACTGAAGGAAATATGCCCTAGAGGCAATAATAAAGTTATTATTTATTTCCTTATATCATGATAAAAGTTTATTATTCATGCTAGAATTGTATTAACCGGAAACATAATACATGTGTGAATACATAGACAAACAGAGTGTCACTAGTATGCCTCTACTTGACTAGCTCGTTGATCAAAGATGGTTATGTTTCCTAACCATGGACAAAGGGTTGTTATTTGATTAACGGGATCACATCATTAGTTGAATGATCTGATTGACATGACCCATTCCATTAGCTTAGCACCCGATCGTTTAGTATGTTGCTATTACTTTCTTCATGACTTGTACATGTTCCTATGACTATGAGATTATGCAACTCCCGTTTGCAAGAGGAACACTTTGTGTGCTACCAAACATCACAACGTAACTGGGTGATTATAAAGGAGCTCTACAGGTGTCTCCAAAGGTACATGTTGGGTTGGCGTATTTCGAGATTAGGATTTGTCACTCCGATTGTCGGAGAGGTATCTCTGGGCCATCTCGGTAATGCACATCACCTAAGCCTTGCAAGCATTGCAACTAATGAGTTAGTTGCGGGATGATGTATTACAGAACAAGTAAAGAGACTTGCCGGTAATGAGATTGAACTAGGTATAGGATACCGACGATCGAATCTCGGGCAAGTAACATACCGATGACAAAGGGAACAACGTATGTTGTTATGCGGTCTGACCGATAAAAGATCTTCGTAGAATATGTAGGAGCCAATATGAGCATCCAGGTTCCGCTATTGGTTATTGACCGGAGACATGTCTCGGTCATGTCTACATTGTTCTCGAACCCGTAGGGTCCGCATGCTTAAGGTTACGATGACAGTTATATTATGAGTTTAGGCATTTTGATGTACCGAAGGTTGTTCGGAGTCCCAGATGTGATCACGGACATGACGAGGAGTCTTGAAATGGTCGAGACATAAAGATTGATATATTGGAAGCCTATGTTTGGATATCGGAAATGTTCCGGGTGAAATCGGGATTTTACCGGATTACCGGAAGGTTACCGGAACCCCCCGGGAGGTATATGGGCCTTAATGGGCCTTAGTGGAAGAGAGGAGAGGTGGCCATAGATGGGTCGCGCGCCCCTCCCCCCCCCCTTGGTCCGAATAGGACAAGGAGAGGGGGCCGGCCCCCCTTCCTCCTCTCTCTCCTCTTTTCCCCCCCTCCGCGAATCCTATTCCAACTAGGAAAGGGGGGGGTCCTACTCCCAGAAGGAGTAGGACTCCTCCTGGCGAGCCTCCTCTTGGCCGGCCAGGCCCCCCTCCCTTGAGCCTTTATATACGGAGGCAGGGGCACCCCCAGAGACACAAGTTGATCCACGTGATCATATTCTTAGCCGTGTGTGGTGCCCCCTTCCACCATAGTCCTCGATAATATTGTAGCGGTGCTTAGGCGAAGCCCTGCGACAGTAGTACATCAAGATCGTCACCACGCCATCATGCTGACGGAACTCTTCCCCGACACTTTGCTGGATCGGAGTCCGGGGATCGTCATCGAGCTGAACGTGTGCTAGAACTCAGAGGTGCCGTAGTTTCGGTGCTTGATCGGTCAGGCCGTGAAGACGTACGACTACATCAACCAAGTTAACGCTTCCGTTGTCGATCTACAAGGGTACGTAGATCACACTCTCCCCCTCTTGTTGCTATGCATCACCATGATCTTGCGTGTGCGTAGGAAAATTTTTGAAATTACTACGTTCCCCAACACTTACCTCCCCTCGTAGTTGAGGGATAGATCTTGGTTCTTTGATCTTTCAAGTTCTTCATAATGATAAGCAGATATAAATCCCAAGTGACTCAAAGAATAGAGCTATGCTCCCCGGAAATGGCGCTAGAAAATGTTCTTGATAACCCACAAGTATAGGGGATCGCAACAGTTTTCGAGGGTAGAGTATTCAACCCAAATTTATTGATTCGACACAAGGGGAGCCAAAGAATATTCTCAAATATTAGCAGCTGAGTTGTCAATTCAACCACGCCTGGAAACTTAATATTTGCAGCAAGGTATTTAGTAGCAAAGTAATATGACAGTAGTGGTAACGGTAGCAAAAGGTAACATTAGCAGAAGTAATATTTTTGGGGTTTTGTAGTGATTGTAACAGTAGCAACGGAAAAGTAAATAAGCGAAGAACAATATATGAAAAGCTCGTAGGCATTGGATCGGTGATAGAGAATTATGCCGGATGCGATCGATCATGTAACAGTCATAACCTAGGGTGACACAGAGCTAGCTCCACTTCATCAATGTAATATAGGCATGTATTCCGAATATAGTCATACGTGCTTATGGAAAAGAACTTGCATGACATCTTTTGTCCTACCCTCCCATGGCAGCGGGGTCCTAATGAAAACTAAGGGATATTAAGGTCTCCTTTTAATAGAGTGCCGGACCAAAGCATTAACACATAGTGAATACATGAACTCCTCAAACTACGGTCAATACCGGGAGTGGTCCCAACTATTGTCACTTCGGGGTTGCTTGATCATAACACATAGTAGGTCACTATAGACTTGCAAGATAGAATCAAGAACTCTCATATATTGATGAGAACATAATAGGTTCAGATCTGAAATCATGGCACTCGGGCCCTAGTGACAAGCATTAAGCATAGCAAAGTCATAACAACATCAATCTCAGAACATAGTGGATACTAGGGATCAAACCCTAACAAAACTAACTTGATTACATGATAAATCTCATCCAACCCATCACCGTCCAGCAAGCCTACGATGGAATTACTCATGCACGGCGGTGCGCATCGTGAAATTGGTGATGGAGGAAGGTTGATGATGATGATGGCGACGGATTCCCCTCTCCGTAGCCCCGAACGGACTCCAGATCAGCCCTCCCGGGAGAGTTTAGGGCTTGGCGGCGGCTCCGTATCGTAAAACACGATGAATCCTTCTCTCTGATTTTTTCTCCCCGAAAGTGAATATATTGAGTCAAGGTTGAGGTCGGTGGAGCGTCAGGGGGCCCATGAGGCAGGGGGCGCGCCCAGGGGGTAGGACGCGCCGCCCACCCTCGTGGACAGGTGGAGGCCCCCCTGACGTGGATTCTTCTTCTAGTATTTTTTTATATATTCCAAAATAATTCTCTGTTGATTTTCAGGTCATTCCGAGAACTTTTATTTCTGCACAAAAATAACACCATCGCAATTCTGCTGAAAACAGCGTCAGTTCGGGTTAGTTCCATTCAAATCATGCAAGTTAGAGTCCAAAACAAGGGCAAAAGTGTTTGGAGAAGTAGATACGATGGAGACGTATCAACATATTAGAATCAATAGCAAGTGTAGTTGTCTCAAGTTTACTCAAAACAGAATGTGAATCAAGTGCACAGGTAGATGGCAGTTCCTTACCTCCCCTCATAGTAGAGGGGTGGATCTTGGTTTTGTTGTCTCTCAGATTCCTCATAGTGATCAACAGATATAAATCCCAAGTGACTCAGAGAATAGAGCTATGCCCGACGGCAACGGTGCTAGAAAAAGGTCTTGATAACCCACAAGTATAGGGGATCGCAACAGTTTTCTAGGGTAGAGTATTCAACCCAAATTTATTGATTGGACACAAGGGGAGCCAAGGAATATTCTCGAGTATTAGCAGCTGAGTTTTCAATTCAACCACACCTGAAAGACTTAATATCTGCAGCAAAGTATTTAGTAGCAAAGTAGTATGGAAGTAACGGTAATGGTGGCAAAAGTAATAGTAGCAGTTTTGTAGCAATTATAACAATGGCAATGGAAAAGTAACGAAGCAAAGATCAATATGAAAAGAACTCATAGGCAATGGATCAATGATGGATAATTATGTCGGGTGGCATGCATCATGCAACAGTTATAACCTAGGGTGACACAGAACTAGCTCCAATTCATCAATATAATGTAGGCATGTATTCCGTATATAGTCATACGTGCTTATGGAAAAGAACTTGCATGACATATTTTGTCCTACCCTCCCGTGGCAGTGGGGTCCTAGTGGAATCTAAGGGATATTAAGGCCTCCTTTTAATAGATAACCAAAACAAAGCATTACCACTTAGTGAATACATGAACTCCTCAAACTACGGTAATCACCAGAAAGAATCCCAATTGTTGTCACCTTGGGGTATGCAGACCATAACTCGTAATAGGTGCCTACAACTTGCAAGATCGGATCAAGAACACAAATATATTAATGAAAAAAATAATAGGTTCATATCTGAAATCATGGCACTCGGGCCCTAGTGACAAGCATTAAGCATAGCAAAGTCATTGCAACATCAATCTCAGAACATAGTGGATACTAGGGATCAAAACCTAACAAAACTAACTCGATTACATGATAAATCTCATCCAACCCATCAACGTCCAGCAAGCCTACGATGGAATTACTCATGCATGTCGGTGAGCATCATGAAATTGGTGATGGGGGAAGGTTGGTGATGATGGTGGCGATGGATCCCCCTCTCCGGAGCCCCGAACGGACTCCAGATCAGCCCCCATGAAGAACAGGAGGAGCCAGCTCCATATTGTAAAACGCGATGAATCCTTCTCTTGGATTTTTTTCTCTGCAGATGTCAATATATAGAGTTGGAGTTAGGGTCGGAGGAGGTCCAGGGGACCCACAAGGTAGGGGGAGCCCACGGGGTAGGGCGCACCCTCCACCCTTATGGACTACTGGTGGGTCCCCTCTGGTTGATTATTTGGCCAATATTTTTTATATATTCCAAAAATATTCTCCATAAATTTTTGGGTCATTCCGAGAACTTTTATTTCTGTACAAAAATAATACCAAGGCAATTCTGCTTAAAACAGCATTAGTCCGGGTTAGTTCCATTCAAATCATGCAAATTAGAGTCCAAAAGAAGGGCAAAAGAGTTTGGAAAAGTAGATACGATGGAGATGTATCAGTAAGCAACTCAAGTTATGCTAGTGTATGGATAATTCATTATTGTTGCCTTATAAGATGTCTATGTATAGTTACAAAGTAGAGACATGTAGGTTTGTCAAGAAGACGTGGTTTCACATGAGTATTACAAGTATTTCACTATTGTTTATTATAGATTTCTATCCGATTTTCATGAAAGGGATGTAGTAATGTCTTAAACTAGTGTCTATTCGTTGCTACAATCATGTAGAATGTTCAGAGAAAATTCCATAAATATCAGCATACAACCAAGTGGTTTCATTACTTTTTCTATAACAATTAGCTATCTACGTCGGGTCATCCACCAGCTTTGGAAGGTGCTCGGATCCCCGATGCGGCTGGTATGACTTATTGTTGTGTTGTCCCAATGCAATATTGGGCCATACGACAAGGATGGAATGCGGCAGTGGGTGGAATAAGCATAGGACTTTGATCTAGTTTTAATTTGGAAGGTGGAAATGGAAACGACAATGGAGCGAGTATTTTGTAGTAGATCTCAGTTGTGTCATATGATATGGGCTGTGTCCCATTCATTCATCCGAATGTTCTCCATATTTCTGAGTTCATCCTGTAAAAAATTAACCTAGGGTGATGATATCGAAAACAAAACCTTGGGTGATGCTCAAAAGACAAGTTTTTTGGGCAAGAGACATCACCTACCATTTTCACATATTTGTGTGATTTATACTCTTGAAATGAAGTTGGAGGGGTGTGATAGAATCAATGATAAAATGTGTGTTCCTACTTTTTGTTGGAATTGAACCCTAGGTTTGCACCTTCGTGATAGATTCATCGCTTCGAGTCATCGACAATGGTTTAGCCATCTACCAGGGAAGGAAATTTGTTGGTCCGAGGGAGATTGACATGTTTGTAAGTTATACCATTGATGCTATCAACTAAGAGAAAGATGAACTTGATGTAGAAGGAACAATGTAGTAGTGAATAAAGAAATGATGGAATGACATTAGTCGGAGCCTACGAGATACTCAAAAACAATGCAAAAAACATATGAATACTAACTTTGATATTATAGAGTTTTATGTGCCAGTGAGTCATGAAAATTGATGTAAAACACATATTTAAAGTTGGTGGGTGAGGGTTGGAGCCTCGTACACTGTTATCATGGATAGATGGATTGCACTGACCACTTCTGCATCAGTCATAGATAGAAATATTGAGTGCCTTCGATGATCTTCCATCTTGAGATTTTTTATAGCAGGCACTAGATATACAAGTCAATTCTTGGTTGTGCGGGCATCTTTTGGCTGCTGTGAACATCACATCTTCCAGGCAAACGGGGCCAAACAGCTTCCCTGAATAGATAACTTCGCCTTAGTTCTCCTGAAATCACATGTTAACGCGTTGACTATGTCTTTTGTAGCAAGCGTGGAAAATTTTAATGAATTTATGCATGTTTGGGGAAACCGATAGACCTTTGTTTGATTTGGATGTGTCCTGAACAAATCTTGTTAAACCATGCTTCCCTTATGATGTAGGGTAGAGACCCTAATCGCCCGATCTTTCAAGAAAGGAGCGGATCCCGGGGAAAACACGAAGAACACGAGGATGAACGGAAGGAAAACACAAGAGGAAATCACTAAACCGACATGAATAAGTCACACATGGGCTAGATCCTCGAGTACATAGAACGATACACGAATCCACGGACAACTAGGGACGATACACGGTAACCGGTTCTTCTCCGTGAGGAGGTCTTGAATCCACAAGGGGATCTTCCCGTAAAGGGGTCTTGAATCCAAGGTGGATCTTCTCCGTAGGGGCTGCGGTCTCTCTCATGGACTAGATCCGATATGCATGAGCAATGCTCTATCTCTCAAATGAGCTAAACCAATGCTAACCCTAGCTAGGATGAATGGGGGGTCTATTTATAGTCTAAGTGCAAAGGGGACGAAGTGAAGGGGTACATGGGCCTCGGGCCTGAACACTGTGCGCAGACGGGTACCGGACGTCCGCTGGGGACCGGTTGTCCGGTGTCTCAGGAGCTGCCGGACGTCCGGTGTCCTCCGGTCGTCCGCTGGTTCCGTTCTGTGATGGGGGTGCTGGACGTCCGGAGGCTCCGGACTTCCGCTGATGTTGGCTCGAGTGCGGTCGCGCCGGTCGTCCGGTCGGAGCCAGACGTCCGCTCATTGGCCTCGGCTGCAGGGGCACCGGTCGTCCGGTCTGGACCGGACGTCCGCTCGCTGGGGCTCGGCTGACGCTTCAAGCGCCGGACATCCGGTCCCGGCCGGTCGTCCGGTGGCTGGGACTTTTCCTGCAGCCCTTCTTCTTCTCCGTCTTCTCGTCCATCTTCCTCTTCTTCTTGTCCTTGCTCCTTAGCTTCTCCATTGTACCTGAGTATGAACAAAGTATCCATATGAGGTAGTAGCCATGCTTCATGTGCATCGAAGTGGAATTGTGAGCGGAGAGATGTCACCTCGGTTTCAAGGGCTCTTGCACGTGATCGAATCATGGGTCCGGTAGGCACTTGATGAGACGATGGTAGGTCCATGGGGATGACCTTGGGATGCTCTGCATCATCTCCCCTCCCTTGGGGAAGATCTGTCCTCGGATCAAAATCTTCATCACCATGGAAGGGAGAGAGATCTTTGACGTTGAAGATGTCGCTAACGTTGTACTTGTCACGCAGGAGGTTGATCTTGTAAGCGTTGTCGTTGTAGCATGCAAGCACCTTGAAGGGTCCATCCGCTCGTGGTCGAAGCTTGGATTTGCATTGTTGTGGGAAGCGGTCCTTGCGAAGGTGTAGCCACACTCGATCACCAATGTTGAAGACCATAGGTTGCTTGTTGAAGTTGAGCTTGGTCGCAAGGCGTTGAACTTGGCGCTCGATGGTGTTTCTTGTATCTTCATGCATCTTCTTGAGATGTGTTACACGCGCACTTGCGTCCAAATTGATGCGCTCTTGGAGTGGTAGAGGAAGAATGTCCAATGGTGACAATGGGTTGAATCCGTAAACGACCTCGAAAGGAGACTTGCCGGTTGTTGAGTGTCTTGCTCGGTTGTAGGCGAACTCGGCGATAGGTAGGCACTCCTCCCACTCCTTGATGTTCTTCTTGATGAGTACTCGAAGTAGAGCGGAGAGTGTGCGGTTTGTCACCTCCATTTGGCCGTTGGTTTGAGGATGGTACGCCATGGAGAAGAGTACCTTGATTCCGAGCTTGGCGCATAGGATCTTCCAAAAGTAGCTAAGGAACTTGATGTCGTGGTCCGAGACAATTGTCTTTGGCACACCATGGAGACGCAATATTTCCCTACAAAAGATATTAGCAACATGTGAAGCATCGTCTATCTTGTGACAAGGAATAAAATGTGCCATGTTTGAGAAACGGTCCACAACGACAAATATGGAATCTTTCCCATTGCGAGTTCTAGGCAAACCAAGTACAAAGTCCATGCTAATGTCTTCCCATTGTTGGTATGGAATCGGTAGAGGCATATAGAGACCATGAGATTGAGCTTTGGACTTAGCTTTGCGGCATGTCGAACATCAGCTGGTGAAGCGATTGACGTCCCGAAACATCTTTGGCCAAAAGTAGCTCTTCGAGAGCGTGGCGAACGTCTTGTCTCGTCCGAAATGTCCCATTAAGCCTCCTCCATGTGATTCTTGTAAAAGCAAAAAATGAAGGGACGACTTGGGGATCTAAAGTTTGTTAGCTCTCATAAGATAGCCGTCTTTGATGTAATAGTGTTCCCACGATGTATTCGACAAACACTTGGCATAAGGAGTGGCAAAAGTTTCATCATGCGCATACAATTCTTTGATATGCTCGAAGCCAATGACATCTAACTCAAGTTGGGTGACTAGCATGCATATGCGGGAAAGATCATCCGCTACGATGTTTTCTTTACCCTTGATGTACTTGATGACATAGGGAAAAGACTCAATGAATTCACTCCATTTAGCATGACGCTTGTTCAACTTAGTTTGACCCTTGAGATACTTGAGAGTCTCATGATAGGTATGAATGATAAACTCATGGGGACGAAGGTAATGTTCCCATTCATCTAAAACGCGGACTAAAGCATATAGCTCTTTGTCATAGATGGGATAGTTGAGTTGCGCTCCGGAAAGTTTCTCACTAAAGTAAGCTATGGGGCGCTTCTCTTGCATTAACACACCTCCTATGCCATTACCGCTAGCATCGCAATGAATCTCAAAAGGCTTGTCGAAGTTGGGTAAAGCAAGCACGGGAGCATGAGTAAGAAAATTCTTAAGCTCATTGAATGCAGTATCTGTGGATGGTCCCCAAATGAAAGGCGCATTCTTCTTGCTCAAAGCATGCAAGGGCGAAGCAATGGTGCTAAAATCCTTCACAAAGCGACAATAAAAACTCGCAAGACCAAGAAAACTATGCACTTGATGCAAGTTGGTTGGTTGCGGCCAAGTATTAATAGCATTGATCTTGGACTCATCTACATGAACACCCTTAGAAGAAACAACAAAACCCAAGAAAACGAGCTTATCAACACCAAAAAGGCATTTCTGCATATTAGCATAGAGACGCTCTTTTCTAAGAGTTTGCAAAACGGTGCGGACATGGGTGACATGCTCTTTGATAGATTTGCTAAACACAAGAATGTCATCGAAGTAAACCACAACAAATATACCAATGTAAGGGCGAAAGACATGATTCATAAGGCGCATAAAAGTGCCCGGTGCTTCCGAGAGACCCATAGGCATGACTAACCACTCATACAAACCAAACTTGGTTTTGAATGCGGTTTTCCATTCATCACCCTCTTGTATGCGGATTTGATAGTAACCACTCTTAAGATCAATTTTGGAAAATATAGTGGCCCCACTAAGCTCATCTAGCATATCATCTAGGCGTGGAATGGGATACCTATAACGAACGGTGATAGCATTGATAGGTCTACAATCGGAGCACATGCGAAAACTACCATCACGTTTTGGCACAAGAATGACCGGTACGGCACAAGGGCTCAAACTTTCACGCACATGTCCATGGTCTATGAGATGCTTTACTTGCCTTTGGATTTCTTTGGTTTCTTCGGGGTTGACGCGGTATGGAGCTTTGTTCGGAAGCGGTGCTCCGGGGATGAGGTCGATGCGGTGCTCAATGCCTCGTAGTGGAGGTAGTCCCGGAGGTAGCTCATCGGGGAAAACATCTTGAAATTCCTGCAAAAGAGAATACAACACTAGAGGAAGAGTGTGAGAAGTTTTAGTTTGTGGTGTATTGTCCTTGCACACAAGGACGTAGTGTAGGACACTAGATGGGTTCTCACACATTTCTCTCATCTCACGTTTGGTGGCAAATAGAACTAGGTTCTTGTTTTCGCTCATCGTGGAGGCACTCAAGTTGGGCTTGTGGCGCTCACTCTCTTTTTGGTGGCTCACTCTCTCACCATTCTCTCCACAATGGGTGGCTTGCTTATGGGCGATCACTTGGCTTGGAGACATAGGTCGTAACACAAACTCCTTTCTTTGCATCTTGAAGCTATAGTGGTTTGTACGCCCATTGTGGACGACTCCTCTATCGAATTGCCATGGCCGTCCAAGGAGAAGATGGCAAACGGTCATTGGGATGACGTCGCACTCCAAGGTTTCTTCGTAGGCGCCAATTTTGATGGAGACTTGTACTCGGTGCTCGACTTGGATAGTGTCGGAGTCACTAAGCCATTGCACTTTGTATGGATGTGGATGCTTCGTCTTGGGCAATTGGAGCTTGGAGCAAAGTTCTTCACTTGCGAGATTGTGACAACTCCCTCCATCGATGATGACCTTGACGGATCGTCCATTGATGCCGGCCTTGGTGTGGAATATGGTGCATCTTTGGTCTTCTTCTTGGTGATGTTGGAGAGTCAAGACTTTGGAGACAACAAGTGCGGGACTTGAGTCTTCATCACAAAAGACTTGTTCTTCTTCATTGTTCACTTGGCGGTGCATGGCGACTTGCTCAAGGGCTTCCATTTCTCCTTCGCTCATGGAATCATAAGTGCCATCGTTATTAAAGATCATGGTGCGCTTGTTGGTGCACTCATAGGACTTGTGGCCTCGGCCTCCACAAGTGAAACACTTGAATGAACTCGTCTTGACGGTCTCATCGGTTGGGGTAGATGATGATGAAGCTCTTGGCTTGAAGTTGCTCGTAGGAGGATGGCTTGTAGCTGACGAAGCTTTCTTGGAAGTCGGCTTGTCGATGTTGGAAGTAGAGGGTCTTGTAATCGGTGTTGGAGTTGTTGAAGCTTGGTTATTGGAGAAGCCGTAGGACTTGGATGAGAACTTGGCATACTTGAAATCATCTTGCACTTGGCGTTCCGCTTTGGTAGCTTGGTGCACTAGCTCGATGAGATTTGAGTATGGTTGGAAGTCGACGATCTTCTTGATAGGATGATTGAGTCCATTCAAGAAACATGCCATAGTTTGCTCATCATCTTCCATCACATTGGCTCTTATCATTGCAATCTCCATCTCCTTGTAGTATTCTTCAACGCTCTTGGTTCCTTGCTTGAGTTGTTGGAGTTTCTTGAAGAGGTCCCGGTTGTAGTAGGTAGGCACGAAGCGTGCTCTCATGACATCCTTCATTTGTGCCCAAGTAGTGATGGGTGGTTCGCCTCTTGCCTTGCGGCGCTCTATGATTTGTTCCCACCAAATGAGGACATAGTCTTGGAACTCAAGGGATGCCATCATGATCTTCTTCTCTTCTTCATAATTGTGCAAACGGAAGATCTTGTCAACTTTCAATGCCCATGAAAGGTATTCTTCGGGATCGTTGCTTCCGTTGAACTTGGGCATGGTGAACTTGAGCTTGTCGTAGCGTTGCTCTTCATTGTGTTGGGGTCGGGGATGATGACACCCATGTTGTAGATGATTGTCCAACTCGTGGTGCTCTTGACGCGGAGGATTGTCAACCTCGTGTTGCTCTTGTCGCGGAGGATTCCCATTGTTTTCATGCTCTTGATGAACTTGATGGTCTTGGCGAGCTTGTGGAGGAGCGCGTCGAGCTCGAGGGGGAACTAGACGATGTAGGCGAGCTTGAAATCGTCGTTCATGAAGTTCTTCGCGAAGTTCTTCCTCTTGTTCACGTGCTTGTCGGCCTCGGTCGGCAACGGCTCGACTCGCATCACGTAGAGCTTGTTGCGCCTCAAGTGCTTGAGCATCATGGAGTTGTTGTTCTTGACGTTGAGCCTCGGCATCTTGTGCATTTTGGTGTAGACGCGCGCGTTCTTCCTCTTCATGTTAGCGTTGTTGTTGTCGTTCTCGAGCTAGCGCAAAGGCTTCTTCGGCTTGACATCGTCGGCGCTCGTGAGAGTTGGTGTCCCGAAGTGGATTGAGGTTTGCTTGATGGTCGGTGTGTGCGGCTCGACGAAGAGTGTTCGATGTCGGTGTACTTGAGCCGGAGAGGGTAAAGTCGGAATGGCGACTTGAACGGCTCCTTCTTGAAGTGGAAGAAGAGCGGTTGAGCAAAAAAGCGCGAATCTCGTCCATCCTTGCGTCATTCTCTTGCTTGTGATCGTCGAGCTTGTGGTCGAAGTAGTCCCTTGTACGTTGCTCGGAAAGTCGCAAGTCGGCGGCAAGGTTGTCGATGCGTTCACTCATAGCTTGTTGCTCTTGATGCAAAGCACGTTGTGCACCAAAGAGGTGACTCTTGGTGACGAAGGAGTTCATGTCGTTGTCTTGATCCATGAAGAGTGGGTTGGTAGAAGTACTTGGCCTATCCATCATTCCAAGACAAATGTGAGTGGTAGAAAGAGAAGAACGAATACCAAATGTACCTTGACCAAAGTTGAAAGTGAATCGATGATCACTCCAATGTAGGACAAGGAAATAGCCCAATTGGTACAAATTCTTGTCGGTTTCTCACACCTACACAAATAAAAGCTTATGGTGGAGCTTGGTTAGGATGGTGGCACAATTTTTAATGTGAATGTAAGCAAGATTCAATAATGTTGGAGAAGATTCGCAAGATGCAATGTAACAAGTAGACCAAGCATATACGGTACACGGAAACACACACGCAAAAAGATAAGTGGGGTTGTGCAACCAAGGGTGAGCCAAAATGTGGAATCCACAAAAATGCTCTTGTTGCACAACACTAGAGAGACGCTAGCACGATTGCATGATAGGCGGATACAAGAACTTGTGCACAACCTACTTAGCAAAAATGCAATGACTTCTATCCCAAATATGTTTTATGCAAGGTGTTGCTATGATATGATCCAAGATGATCGAGTATGACAATCTTAATGTTGTATGATGCTATGGTTCTTGCTTAAAATCTCTTTGCTTATCTTTCTTCTTTGCTTAAAAGCTTGGTTGGCTCTTTGATGTTTGAGCTCTTTTCTCTTGCAATGCTTGACGAACCAAGATAGCAAGTGAGTATGCTTTGATAACTTTGTGACACAAGAGATGATACCAATATAGGGAACAATGATGTATGTATGTATGCTATGGGAAGTATGATCACTAATGTGCACAAGTCTCGTTGCCGGCAATACTCAATGGCTAGTCTCGATGGGTAAGCAACGCAAAAGGAGTAAGGCAATGATGGCTATCAATGTAATGGCAAGAGTGATATGTCCAATACCAATATGAGGTTACCGGTCTTGCTTCCGGTATGGTGTCAAAATGGTGGCACGAATACCAAGTCGTAGTCGAGGTGGTTGACGGTGTCCTGGACTAGGGGGTACTCACCACGTCGTCTCCCGATCTATTAGATTGGGCCGAGGACCCCCGTGGCCGTATACTCATGGGCCAGTTCGGACGGCTACCGCATACAAGGAATATTCCACAAGACTTGGCGATCAAGACAAGGACTTCTCCCCACCGGCGTATTCGGCTAGGACTCTTGTTATCCTAGGCCTCCGGTGCATTATATAAACCGAGGCCAGGCTAGTCGATAGATATACAATATATACAACAATCATACCATAGGCTAGCTTATAGGGTTTAGCCTCCTTGATATCGTGGTAGATCTATTCTTGTACTACCCATATCATCAATATTAATCAAGCAGGACGTAGGGTTTTACCTCCATCAAGAGGGCCCGAATCTGGGTAAAACATCGTGTCCCCTGCATCCTGTTACCATCCGGCCTAGACGCACAGTTCGGGACCCCCTACCCGAGATCCGCCGGTTTTGACACCGACATTGGTGCTTTCATTGAGGGTTCCGATGTGTGATCGACAAAAGGATCAATGGCTCGCCTGCAGATCAACTGCGACTTCGGCATCTTCGTCACCAGCTCGATTGGTCACCTTGGTTCGACCAAGAATTGCGCCCCATGTTCGGATCACCATGTCCGGACGAGGGCCTTCATCAAACATCAACTCCGATCTTTATCAAGATCACGGAGGAATCATCTATGGAGCTCGGGGGCTCAACGTCAACATTGCCCTCAAGCGACCGTGCTGTTTTTCTGGACAGCGAACTCGTATCTGCCACCACCACCTCCTCGAGTATCGCTTTGACGATCGCTTTGATGGAATTGTGTGGAATTAAGTCTACAACAACCCTGAAAAATTTCGTCGAGTTCCGATGGAGGAATCTCTGGCAATCCACGATATACCGGAGCCCTATCAAATCTGGACGGAAATTTGGATGAGTTTAGGGCGTGGTGTCCAGCTTTTAGCTCGGACGTCCTTTGGAAGATCCAACCGTTGATCGGCTGCGGAATTCCTATATCTACCACCTGTCAAAATTTCGGCTCGATCCGACCGTCCAAACTCCGGGAACCTTCCGATTAGTGCATCACTTTTCGGATCTGTTTTCTGCGCGAAAACGAATCCGACCCGAGTTCATCTTTTTTATGAACAGGATTTCGGACATCCCTTTTGAAGGAAGTTTTTTATGGCGTATTGTGTTTTGTTCCCGAACACATCCCACTAACTGTAAGATCTTTTGAACATGATCTTCAACATCATGCTGGTATCAAACCAGTCCGGCAATATTACTCCACGGCTGCCGACCTGCGCTAGACACGGCGTCACTTTGTTGAGCCGAGCTCAACTTCTTTGGATCATCATCTCGGCAAGCCGAACAAGAGCCCGGCATCGCGAAGGATAAATCATCACCAACATCGTCGCGCCATGGATTACACGGAGCGGGCATACCGGCATCGCCGCACGGTCGCTTCATCAAGCCGGCATCGACCACGTCACGACCTGCATCGACAGGGCCGCACTATTGCTTCTTCAAGCTGGTGTCCATCACGCCGACCTACTTCGACTCATCGGCTGACATCGAGGCTTCGACATCTCGGCTGGACCGGGGGCTTCGCCATCTCTTCATCAACCTACTCCGGACACTTCGGCGTCATTAGCCGACCAGCTCCGTCACGTTAGCTGGGCCGAGGGCTTTGCCTCGGCGAGTCAACCTTTACCAGCATTTCCATGTCGTCGTTTTATCGTCCATCAGGCAATGGGTGTGCGGAGCGGGTCCCAATTTTAGGAATCACCTTCCTTCGGATTGCTACAACAAATAAACCAGGTGCTATTAATCCCAGTATTTTTTGCTTGTTTGGGTTCATTTCTCCCAAGGAATTATTACTCTGGTTTGTCTGTCATATGTACACAGGTCTATCAAATGGTGGCTGCATTAACGACAGTCACATGGTGGTTCGGTCAGTTTCCGTACATAGTCCGGCGAACGCTTCACTCGGAGCTCGGACCGACCTGCGAATTCAGGCTTTGCCACGCCTTTACCGCATCACGCCGACGCCCTGCATCGACTTGACTTCGGCGCCAGGCCATATTTCTTTTATTACTCACTTTGCATAAATTATTTATTATGCAACAATTTTTTTTAATTATCATTATTACTATTATCTCCGGTTTGCACTATTTTTTGTGCACAGGAAAATGATTCGGGGACTTTGGCGTCACTCTGCCGGTCTGCATTGATCGTGTTATGTCACCACTTCGGCGTGTCAAGCTCTCTGCTCCGCCACCTCGGGACCGTCTTGAGGGATGGAACCTTGCCCCGCATCAAGCTCGGACCGCGTCATCAATACCGAACACATTAACCAGCTAAGTCGCTTTCATGCTCAAAGCTTTAATTTCTAACTTGCGTTCGGTTCGACCAAGCATTATATTTTTTTGGAAAAAAGTTGCTTCTAAAAAATTTCCTTGTCCAAACTTTGTTTGTGATGCATAAATTCAAATACCTCGTTTACTTGGGGGCTTCCTTTATGAAGTTTTTCCTGTTGCATATGATTATACTTGTACGGCTTCGTTCCTTGTTCGTGTATTACACCACAATATGCACCACATTGACTTAAGCGATTTGCAAGCTGGGTTGCCTCGCTCCTGTGTTTACCCCTACGTTCCCGATTGTTCGGCTAGGGAGTAAAGGGAGCACCTCTGCGATTGTCACGATCGGGTCACCCGAGCCGGACCTCAGATTGGGTGAAGCCGAAAGCTAGCGCTCTTATAGTTATTCAATGATGGTCGGCACACAACGGAACTCATGAGTACAAAAAATCTATTGCACAAGTCTCATAATAACAATGAGCACCGAAGAAAGGTATCGGTGGGGGTACTATTTTCTTCGAAGATGCTTCTTACTCTTCGCAGTAATATAGCATAAGTTCCCTGAGCGCGCTTTGTCTGTTACAGCCTTATGGCCTGATTGCCTGGTTATTGGAAACACCGTCGATATTCTCGACCGATGGAGTACATAACACTTTTCGGTCCTTAAGCGAAGAGGGAGAAGTCGACGGTCGGTTAAGACGCGTTTAAAGTTCGGTTGAACATAGATATGATATAAGTACTTCGGTACATGCAATCATTCTTCTACCCAAGTCACTTGGAGGCTCTTAAGTTTATTTGAGCCGTTTTATAATAAGTTTTCTTCTTCTCAGTCGTTGCAAAGTTCTATTATTATTATTTATCACTCCTTTTTTCGACGCGAGTGTGCGGTCACTAGCCGGGGAGCCTAATTTCTCTCTCAAAGCCGCTAGAGTTTAGTTTGCTAAACTGGCCTAATGAGAAGTACTCCGCCCTCGGGATAGGAGGTTGAAGCCGTAGGCTGACCCGCTCGAAGTCTTGAGATAGGATGTGTCATGTTAAAGGACGACAGAAGCACTTCTTTTTTCTAAGACCAATTTTCGGATTGGCACCGAACACTTGATCTTGTTCGGACGTCATGTTTTTACTGACGTTTCTTGGTTTTCCAAGATTTTTGGCACTTTTAAACTATTTGTGCTTTTCCAGCATTAGTCTCGCAGTGCAACGCCGGACACCTTTAGGGATTCGGCAAAAACATTCTCAGATATTGCTATATATGCATCGGTTTCGAATTGTGTCTTCGGTCAATAGTTGGGTTGCCCGGCTCCTGCACTTGCTTCCTACGTTCCGTTTTGTTCGGCTAGGCGTGCAAAGGGAGAACCACTGCGATTGTGCTTCCAGCTCACATGGTTAAGCACCTTAGTGGAGAAATCCGAAAACTGACTGTCACAATAAGCATAAACTGGTCAGCGATCCGATGACTATGACGGGCCATTCATAACATTGGCTGAAGTGTTTACGGCTTGACCTCGACTGTCGCCGAACACTACCGGGGGCTATTAACTGGCCTCCCAAACTAAATCCTCGATATTTTTCTCTTACATTCGAGCTGAGGTTTCATGATCATGCTTAGCATGACAACCCAAAGAAAGGAACCGATAGCGGGACTATTTTCTTTGGAATACATTTCTTCTGTTAAACAGTAATATAACATATCTTTCTGCGTACCTTTGTTTATAAAACCGTGTGGCCAGATTGCCTTGTTTGTCGTAAATCTTTGCCCTCATAAAGGCTTTATAAAGTAGGACAAACACTCCTCGGCTACTGGCCAAGGAGGTGGAAGCCGATGGTCGGTCAACAAAGTTTTGTACAATGCGGATCCGAGCATTAACAACGTAAAGTACTTGGATACATAGAGTCATTACACATAATTTGTGATTTTACTATGGATATTGATCCTTAATTCGGCCACCCGTGCCCGCATTAAGGCTCGGGGGCTACTGGGCTTCGAGCTTATTATTTACAAATATTAAAGGGGCACATCGATCTCCTGATCTGGTGTTGCCACCCGACCAGTGTCTCGGGGGCTACTGCATTGCTTGTCCAATGCAGAAAATTTTATGTGCAATATAGTTTCCGAGGTGATTTTGATCCTCAGGTTGGTCGGCCGCACCCAACCTGAGTCTTGAGGACTGAGCACACCGCTTTTGTGTCCCGAAGTATTCTGCCGAGCTAGGACTTGATCCTCAGGCCGATTTTGCAAATCAACCTGAGTCTCAGCGGCTACTGGGATCAGCGGTCTTATGTCATCCTTCATGTGCATCTCGGGTGTTAGACCGATACACACCTTGAGGGCTACTGGCTATATATCTCGGCAGAGAATAAATTGCATCAATAAAAAATATTGACAAAAAATCGGCCCATAGTCGGGGTGGTGCACCACCTCGGAAGCAGTCCAGCATAAAGCTCGGCGCGCTAGTGGCTGGCTCCATAGAGGGCATTTTCGGCATTAAGCACGGCTAAACTCCTTCAACTTTTTTGAACCAAGGTGATATGACACCTCGGATATAGTCCGACATTGGAGCCTGGACACAGTCCGGCGTTGGAGCTCGGATATATTTCAGCGTTGGAGCTCGGATATACAGTTCGGCGTTGGAGCTCGGATACATTCCGGCGCTAGAGCTGGGAAGCGGTCCGGCGTTGGTGCTCGGCTGCAAAAGATACCTCGAATGCAGTCCGGCGTTGGAGCTCGGACGCAAGAGGACCCTGGCTCCCAGGAACAACTTCAAACCCGAGGTGTGGCATAAAAATAAACAAGGCATTGATAAAGGCCGGAAACTTAAAGGGGCTCCTCGGATACCTGACGTGTAAACTCGTCGAATGCATTTTGGCGATCCTCAAGATCGAAGATAAAGAAGATTTGTTGAACCAGTTTTCAAGACCGGCAACCGAAGACGAAGAACAGTTCAGAAGAATCGAGGAGCGTCCCTAACTTGAAGACCGGTTCAGGGGGCTACTGACGGTGTCCTGGACTAGGGGGTACTCACCACGTCGTCTCCCGATCTATTAGATTGGGCCGAGGACCCCCGTGGCCGTATACTCATGGGCCAGTTCGGACGGCTACCGCATACAAGGAAGATTCCACAAGACTTGGCGATCAAGACAAGGACTTCTCCCCACCAGCGTATTCGGCTAGGACTCTTGTTATCCTAGGCCTCCGGTGCATTATATAAACCGAGGCCAGGCTAGTCAATAGATATACAATATATACAACAATCATACCATAGGCTAGCTTCTAGGGTTTAGCCTCCTTGATCTCGTGGTAGATCTACTCTTGTACTATCCATATCATCAATATTAATCAAGCAGGACGTAGGGTTTTACCTCCATCAAGAGGGCCCGAACCTGGGTAAAACATCGTGTTCCCTGCCTCCTGTTACCATCCGGCCTAGATGCACAGTTCGGGACCCCCTACCCGAGATCCGCCGGTTTTGACACCGACAGTGGTCATTGTTGATGACGCGTCCGTGGCGAAAATGAGCGGCGGTGATGTCGATGTCGAACGTACCTAGATAGCCGAAACACAAAAGGATACGGTACCGCAACTCAAATTCTCAAAACCAAGTGTGAGCAAAATCGTCGGAGTAGGTAGCGGTTAGGTGGTGGTGTGGGTTGGGATATTGGCAAAGTTTGCGGAAAGTCGGTGGTGGTGTAGCGGATGATGTGGTGGAAAGAGCGGTCGTCCGAAAATGGACGGATGTCCGGTCGCCGGTCGTCCGGTAAGGTCGGACGTCCGGTGCTTCCTGGGTCGCCGGATGTCCGGTGAAGTGACGGTCGTCCGGTGGTCGGGGTCAACGCGAAATTTAAGATCCGGGAGGCGGTCTTGGGCGGAATATGGGAGGGATTTCAAGGTGGAGATGGTGGGGGAAGGCTAGATCCACTTGCAACACAACAAATTCACGGATCAAAACCAACAAAACATCATCAAAACTCACAAAACACAAGAAAATTTTTTGGGGCTATTTTTGTGGGGATTTTCGGATTAGGACGAAAAACAACAAAATCAAGCTAGAAAAGAAAGAGGGGGGCTCCGAAATCGTGATAAACCTTGTTCTAGATACCAAGATGATGTAGGGTAGAGACCCTAATCGCCCGATCTTTCACGAAAGGAGCGGATGCCGGGGAAACCGCGAAGAACACGAGGATGAACGGAAGGAAAACACAAGAGGAAATCACTAAGTCGACATGAATAAGTCACACATGGGCTAGATCCTCGAGTACATAGAACGATACACGAATCCATGGACAACTAGGGACGATACACGGTAACCGGTTCTTCTCCGTGAGGAGGTCTTGAATCCACAAGGGGATCTTCCCGTAAAGGGGTCTTGAATCCAAGGTGGATCTTCTCCGTAGAGGGGCCGCGGTCTCTCTCGTGGACTAGATCCGATATGGATGAGCAATGCTCTATCTCTCAAATGAGCTAAACCAATGCTAACCCTAGCTAGGATGAATGGGGGGTCTATTTATAGTCTAAGTGCAAAGGGGACGAAGTGAAGGGGTACATGGGCCTCGGGCCCGAACACTGTGCGCAGACAGGTACCGGACGTCCGCTAGGGACCAGTCGTCCGGTGTCTCAGGAGCTGTCGGACGTCCGGTGTCCTTCGGTCGTCCGCTGGTTCCGTTCTGTGATGGGGGTGCCGGGCGTCCGGAGGCTCCGGACTTCCACTGATGTTGGCTTGGGTGCGGTCACGCCGGTCGTCCGGTCGGGGCCAGACGTCCGCTAATTGGCCTCGGGTGTAGGGGCACCGGTCGTCCGGTCTGGACCGGACGTCCGCTCTCTGGGGCTCGACTGACGCTTCACGCACCGGACGTCCGGTCCCGGCTGGTCGTCCGGTGGCTGGGACTTTTCCTGCAGCCCTTCTTCTTCTTCGTCTTCTCGTCCATCTTCCTCTTCTTCTTGTCCTTGCTCCTTAGCTTCTCCATTGTACCTGAGTATGCACAAAGTATCCATATGAGGTAGTAGCCATGCTTCATGTGCATCGAAGTGGAATTGTGAGAGGAGAGATGTCACCTCGGTTTCAAGGGCTCTTACACGTGATCGAGTCATGGGTCCGGTAGGCACTTGATGAGACGATGGTAGGTCCATGGGGATGACCTTGGGATGCTCCGCATCGCCTTACCAATCCCAACAACCTCAGCAGAACTTTTTGGTCGAATGGTGGAGTTCAAAGTGATGACACATTCCTCTAAAGATGTTAGTTCACAGCCCAGAGACCTTAAAACTTGAAATATGAAAAAGTAATTTAGCTCATATAGTCCTGATGTATGAAACAAATATGCGAACCTTAGTTAATTGGAAACACTAGGTGTGTGGAAAAGATTGATTGTACAATCATGATTAGTGAAGCATGTTAATAAATTGGTGAAGAGGCATCAAACTAAAATTTGTTTTATCTTGTGTTGTTACACCAAGGAACATATATGGCTTGATATCTCAATGACCAAAATCTTTGCAACAATTAAGATGTCATATGATAGGAAATACCATAAACTCAAGTAAGCAACTCAAGTTAGAATAGTGTATACTAGTGCATTGATAAGTCATAGCTGCCACGTGATAATAAAGTCCATGTGTAGTTACAAAAAATAACAACTCATGTATATCTTATAATGAACCGCGCACAGACATGTTGATTTGTCAAGCCAAAGTGGTTTCACATGACTATTAAAGGTATTTCACCTTTGTTTTTTATAGATTTTTTTATCATATTTTCATGAAATGTACGTAACATTGTTTAACAAGTGTTTATTCCTCCCTACAATCATGTAGAATGTTCTAGACAAATTCCATAAATATTCACATACAACCGCGTTGATTTCATTATTTTCTCAAAAACAATTAGCTATCTTTGACTACTTATCCACCGACTTTTGGAGATACACGGGTCCCTGACGCGGCATGTATGACTTACTATTTTGTGTGCCAAGATGCGAGACTGGGTAAGATAAAGGGGATGTAATGCGACAGATGGTGGAATAACCCTAGGATTTCGATCTAGTTCTAGTTTGGAAGGTGGGAATGGAAATGACAGTGGGGCTAGTATTTTTGAGTAGATCTTAGTTACCTCGTATCATATGGGCCGCATCCTATTCTTTCATCATAATGTTCTCCAAATTTCTAAGTTCATCCTTTATTTTAAATTCAACCTAGGGTGATGATATCGAAAAACCCTTGGGTGATGCTCGAAAGACATGATTTTCAGCCAACGGACATCACATACCATTTTAACATGTTTGTGTGATTCAAACTCTTGAAATGAAGTTAGTGGGGGGCTTGCTAGAAGATATGATAAAATTTGTGTATGTCTTTTTTTGGGAATTAAACCCTATGTTTGCATTTCATGTCTCTTGTCAAAGCTTTAGAAAATTTGGTGATAGATTCATCGCTTGGAGTCATCTACAATGGATTAGCCCTCTACGGGGGACAAAAACTAGTGTTCCAAGGGAGATTGACATGTTTGTAAGTTATAGCTTTGATGCTATCAACTAAGATAAAGAGGAACTTGATGTAGAAGGAGCAATGTAGTAGTGAATAAAAAAATAAAGGAATGACATGTGTCGGAGTCTAGGAGATAATAAAAAATAATGTGAAAAACACATGAATACTAACTTTGATATTATATAGTTTTATGTGCCAATGAGTTCATGAAAATAGCAGTAAAACACATATTTGAAGTTGGCGGAGGAGGGTTGGAGCCTCGTACGCTATTATTAAGGATAGATGGACTGCACTGACCACTTCATCACCAATGAGAGGATCGAAATAGTGAGTGCCTTCAGTGAGCTTCCATCTTGAGAATTTTTTGATAGTAGACACTATATATACAAGGTAATTCTTTGTTGTGCTAGCGTCTTCTGACTGCTCTAAGCTCCGCCACTCTTGCAAGTACGTGGGGCCAAATAGCTTCCAAAGATAGACAACTTTGCCTTACTTCTCCTGAAATCACCTATTAAGGCATTGAATATGTCTTTTGTAGCAAAAATGGAACATTTTTATGCCTTTAGGCGTGTTTAAGGAAACCGATAGACCTTTGTTTGTTTTGGATGTGTCTTGAACAAATCCAGTCAAATCATGCTTCCCTTATCAATCCCAACAAGCTCAACACATGTTTTGGGTCCAATGGTGGATTTCAGAGTGAAGACACATTCCTCTAGAGATGTTAGTTAAAAGTCCAAATTTCTTAAAACATGAAATATTAAAAAGTAATTCAGCTCATATAGTCGTGATGTATGAAACAAATATGAGAACGTTGGTTAATTGGCAACACTAAGTGTGTGGAAAAGATTGATTGTATAATCATGAAGTGAATCATGCTAAAAAATGGTGAAGATTCATCAAACTAAAATTTGCCTATTATTTCTTAGTAGATCTAAATTGTCTCATATGATACGGGTCGCGTCCTGTTCTGTCATCCAAATGTTCTCCATATTTTTGAGTTCATCGTTTATTTTAAATTCAACCTAGGGTGATGATATTGAAAAAACCTTGGGTGATGCTCGAGAGAGATGATTTCTGGCCCAAGTGACATCACCTACCATTTCCACATATTGGTGTGATTCACACTCTTGAAATAAAGTTAGAGGGGGTTTGCTAGAAGCAATGATAAAATGGGTGTACCTTTTTTGTTGTAATTAAACCCTATGTTTGCATTTCATGTCTTTTGTCAAAGTTCTAGTATACTTGATGATATATTCGTTGCTCGGAGTCATCTACGATGGTTTAGCCATCTACAAGGGAAGGAAAATGGTAGTTCTAAGGGACATTGACATGTTTGATGCTATCATCTAAGACAGGCAGGAACTTGATGTAGATGGGACTATGTAGTAGTTAATAAAGGAATGGTGGAATAATATAAGTGAAAGCCTGCTGGATACCCGAAAACATTGGGAAAAACAAATGAATACCAACTTTGATATTATAGGGTTTTATGTGCAAACGATTTTATGAAATAGATGTAAACACATATTTGAAGTTGGTGGAGGAGGGGTGGAGCCTAGTACATTGTTATTAAGGACAAATAGAATGCATTTGCCACTTCATACTCAGTGATAGAGTAGGATAGAGAGTGGCTTTAGTGAGATTCCTTCTTGAGATTTTTTATAGTAGGTGCTAGATATACAAGGTAACTGTTGGTTGTGTATATGTCTTTTGACTGCTCTAAGTGCACCTCCTGCAAGCCAACGGGGCCAAACATCTTCCCAAAATAGATCATTTAACTTCTCCTTACTTCTCCTGAAATTACCTATTTAGGTGTTGACTATTAATTTTGTGGCAAGCATGGAACAATTTATGCCTTTAGGCATGTTGGCGGAAACTGATAGACCTTCATTTTTTTTGGCTGTGGATGAGGGTTGGAGCCCCGTACGCTGTTATTAAGGATAGATGATTGCACTGACCACTTCATCATAAGTCATAAAATTTTAATATTGAGTGCCTTCAGTGAGCTTCCATCTTGAGATTTTTTTATAGCAGGCACTAGATATACAAGGTAATTCTTGGTTGTGTGGGTATCTTTTGGCTGCTATGAGCGCCACCATCTTGCAAGAAAACGACGCCAAACAGCTTCCCAAGATTAATAACTCCACCTTACTTGTCCTTAATTAAATCACCCTGTTAAGGTGTTGACTATGTCTTTTGTAGCAAGCATGGATTTTTTTATGCCTTTAGGCATGTGTGTGGAAACCGATAGATCTTTTTTTTTTGTTTTGGATGTGTCCTGTACAAATCCAGTCATATTATGCTTCCCTTCACCAATCTAGACAACCTCAATAGAAGTTTTTGGTCAAATGGTGGATTTCACAGTGAAGAGACATTCCTCTAAAGATGTTAGTTCCAATCCGAAAGACCTTAAACTTGTAAGATGCAGAAGTGATTAAGATCACATAGCCGTGATGTATGAAACAAATATGTGAACATTGGTTAATTAGCAACACTAGGTGTGTGGAAAAGGTTGACTGTAAAAATCATGATTAGTGAATCATACTAATAAATTGGTGAAGAAGCATCAAGCTAGAATTTGACAGTTCTGTTGTGTTATTACATGAGGGAACATATTTTCCTCGATATCTCAATCACCAAATTCATAGAAACATTTAAGATGTCATATGATAGGAAATCCTATCAAGTTAAGTAAGCAACTCAAGTTAGACTAGTGTATACTAGTGTATTGAAAATTCATAGATGTCGCATGATAAAAAATTCCATGTATAGTTACCAAGGAGAACAACTCATGTATATCAAATAATGGACCGTGTAGAGACATGTTGGCTTGTCATGCAGAAGTTGTTTGACATGAGTATTACAAGCATTTCACCTATGTTTGTTATAGATTTTTATGCTAGTTTCATGAAAGGGATGTAACAATGTTTTAAACAAGTGTTTATTTGTCATTACAATCATGTAGAATGTTCTGGATAAATTACATAAATATATGCATACAACCGTGTCGGTTTCATTATTTTTTCAATAAACAATTACCTATCTCCGCCAGGTCATCCACCGGCTTTGCGAGACTCTCCGGTCCCCAATGTGGCCGGTATGAATTACCACTGTGTTGTGCCAAGACGCGAGATTGGGCCAGATGACGGGAATGGAATGCAACGGATGGTGGAATAACCCAAAGATTTCTATCTAGTTTTAGTTTGAAAGGTGGAAATGGAATTGACAATGAAGCGAGTATTTTTTAGTAGATTTCAAATGTCTCGTATGACATGGGTTGCATCTTATTCTATCATTCGAATGTTCTCCATATTTGCGAGTTCATCCTTTCTTTTAAATTCAACCTATGGCGATGAATCAAAAAAACCTTGGGTGATGCTCGAAAGAGATGATTTTTGTCCAGGAGACATCACCTATCATTTTCACATATTTGTGTGATTCACACTCTTGAAATGAAATGAGAGGGGGATCTGCCAGAAGCAATGATAAAATGGGTGTACCTACTTTTGTTGGAATTAATCCCTAGGTTTGCATTTCATGTGTCATGACAAAGCTTTAGTATACTTGGTGATAGATTCGTCACTTGGAGTCATCTGCGATGGTTTAGCCGTTGGAAAGGGAAAATGTTGGTCCGAGGGAGATTGACATGTTTGTAAGTTATAGCATTGATGCTATCAACTAAGACAAAGAGGTACTTAATGTCAATAAAGAAATGATGGAATGACATAAGTCGGAGCCTAAGAGATACTAAAAAACAATGCGAAAAACACATGAATACTAACTTTGATATTATAGAGTTTTATGTGCCAATGGGTCATGAAGATATATGTAAAACACATATTTGATGTTGGCGGATGAGGGTTGGAGCCTCATACGTTGTTATTAAGGATAGATGGATTGCACTGACCACTTCATCATCAGTCATAGAATCAAAATATTGAGTGCCTTTAGCGAGCTTCCATCTGGAGATTTTTTTTATAGCAGACACTAGATATACAAGGTAATTCTTGGTTGTGCGGGCATCTTTTGGCTGCTCTGAGCGCCACCATCTTTCAACCAAATGGGGCCAAACAGCTTCCCAAAATAGATAACTTCACCTTACTTCTCCTGAAATAACATGTTAAGGTGTTGGCTATGTCTTTTGTAGCAAGCATGGAACATCTTTATGCATTTACACATGTTTGGGGAAACCGATAGACCTTTGTTTGTTTTGGATGTGTCCTGGACAAATCTAGTCGAATCATGCTTCCCTTTAGCAATCACAACAACCTCTACATAACTTTTTTTTCAACTGGTGGATTCCAGAGTGAAGACACATTCCTCTAAAGATGTTAGTTCAGAGTCCAAAGACCTTAAAACTTGAAATATGAAAAAAAAATCAGCTCATATGGTCATGATGTATGAAACAAATATGTGAACGTTGGTTAATTAGCAACCCTAGGTGTGTGGAAAAGGTTGAGTGTACAATCATGATTAGTGAATCATGCTAATAAATTGGTGAAGAGGCATCAAACTAAAATTTAGCTGATATCTTGTGTTATTAAACTAAGAAATCTATTTGGCTAGATATCACAATCACCAAATTCTTAGCAACATTAAAGATATCATATGATAGGAAATACAATAAAATTAAGTAAGCAACTCAAGTTATACTAGTGTATACTAGTGTATGGAAACCTATGGTTATTATAGATCTTTATCCTATTTTCACGAAAGGGATGTAACAATGTTTTAAACAAGTGTCTATTCCTCGCTACAATCATTTAGAATGTTTTGGACAAATTCCATAAATATTCGCATACAACCACATTAGTTTCATTATTTTTCCAAAAGCAATTAGATATCTCCGCCGTGCCATCCACCGGCTTTGGGAGTAGCTCGGTTACCCCCACGCGGCTAGTACTAATTACCGTTGTGTTGTCCCAAGATGTGAGATTGGGTCAGATGAAGTGGATGGAATGCGGCAGAGCACGGAATAACCCTAGGATTTCGATCTACTTTTAGTTTTGAAGGTTGAAATGGGAACAACAATGGAGCGAGTATTTTTGAGTAGATCTCAGTTGTCTTCTATGATATGAGTTGCATCGCATTCTGTCATCCGAATGTTCTCCATATTTCCTAGTTCATCCTTTTTTTTAAATACAACCTAGGATGATGATCTCTAAAAAACCTTGGGTGATGCTCTAAAGACATGATTTTTCGCCAAGAGACATCACCTACCATTTCACATATTTCTCTAATTCACACTCCTGAAATAAAATCAGAGGGGGCTTTGCTAGAAGCCGTGATAAAACTTGTGCACCTCTTTTTGTTGGAATTAAACCATAGGTTGGCATTGCATGTCACTTATCATAGTTTTATTATACTTGGTGATAGATTCGTCGCTTCGAGTCATCTACGATGGTTAAATCATTTACTAGGGAAGTAAAATTGGTTTTCCAAGGGAGATTGACTTGTTTGTAAGTCATTGCGTTGATGTTGTTTGCTAATTAAGACAAAGAGGAACCTTATGTAGATGGAACTATGTAGTATTCAATAAATGAATGATGGAATGACATGGGTCGAAGCCTACTAGATACACAAAAACATTGCGAAAAACACATGAATACCAAATTTCATATGATAGATTTTTATGTGCAGCCGAGTTCATGAAAATAGAGGTAAAGCACATGTTCGAAGTTGGCGGAGCAAGGGTTGAACCTAGTAAGTTGTTACTAAGAACAGATAGAATGCACTGGCCACTTCACAGTGATAGAATCAAAATAGTGAGTGCCTTTAGTGAGCTTCCTTCTTGAGAATTTTTGTTAGGAAGCACTAGATATACAAGGTAATTCTTGGATGTTGGACGTCTTTTGGCTGCTCTGAGTGCCACCTTCTTGCAAGCAAATAGGGCCAAACAGCTTCCCAAAATCTATCATTTAAATCACCTTAGTTCTCCTGGAATCACCTGTTAAAGCGTTGGCTACATCTTTTCAAGCAAGCATGGAACAATTCATACATTTTGGCATATTGGCGGAAAACGATAGATCTTTGTTTGTTTTGCATGTGTCTTGAACAAATCCAGTTAAATTATGCTTCCCTTTACCAATCCGAAAGACCTCAACAAAAGTTTTTGTTGCAATAATGGATTTGAGAGTGAAGACATGTTCCTCTGAAGATGTTAGGTTGGATCCCAAAGACTTGAAAACCTCAAATATATAAAAGTAATTCATATAGCCGTGATGTATGAAACAAATGTGCGGTTGTCGGTTAATTGGCAACACTTCGTGTGCGAAAAGGTTGGCTATACAATCATGATTTGTGAATCATGCTAATAAATTACTGAAGAAGCATCAAACTGAAGTTGTTCTCTTGTGTTATTACACCAGGCAGCATATTTGCCTCTTCATCTCAATCACCAAATTAATAGCAACATTTAAGATGTCATATGATAGGAAATACAATTAAATTTGGTAAGCAACTCAAGTTATACTAGTGTACGGATAATTCATTGTTGTTGCCTTATAAAATGTTTATGTATAGTTACAAAGCAGAGACATGTAGGTTTATTAAGCAGACGTGGTTTCACATGAGCATTACAAGTATTTCACTCTTGTTTGTTATAGATTTCTATCCAATTTTCATGAAAGGGATGTAATAATGTTTTAAACAAGTGTCTATTCCTTGCTACAATCATGTAGAATGTTTTGGGCAAATTCCATAAATATCCGCATGCAACCAAGTGGTTACATTACTTTTTCTAAAACAATTAGCTATCTAAGTCGGGTCATCCACCGGATTTGGAAGGCGCTTGGGTCCCTGATGCAGCTGGTATGACTTACCGTTGTGTTGTGCCAATGCAAGATGCAAGATTGGGCCAGACGATGGGGATGGAGTGCGGCAGAGGGTGGAATAAGCATAGGATTTTGATCTAGTTTTAATTTTGAAGGTGGAAATAGAAACGACAATGGAGCGAGTATTTGTGAGTAGATCTTAGTTGTCTCATATGATATGGGTCGTGTCCCATTCATTCATCTAAATGTTCTCCATATTTCCGAGTCCATCCTTTAAAAAAACAACCTAGGGTGATGATATAAAAAACCTTGGGTGATGCTCGAAAGACATGATTTTTGGCCAAGAGACATCACCTACCATTTTCACATATTTGTGTGACTCACATTCTTGAAATAAAGTTAGACGGGGTTTGCTAGAATCAATGATAAATTGCGTGTACCTATTTTTGTTCGAATTAAACCCTAGGTTTGCACCTTTGTGATAGATTCGTCGCTTGGAGTCATCGACGATGGTTTAGCCATCTACCAGGGAAGGAAAATTGTTGGTCCAAGGGAGATTGACATGTTTGTAAGTTATAGCATTGATGCTATCAACTAAGACAAAGAGGAACTTGAAGTAAGGAACAATGTAGTAGTCAATAAAGAAATGATGGAATGCCATGAGTTAGAGCCAACGAGATACTAAAAAACAATGCGAAGAACACATGAATACTAACTTTGATATTATAGAGTTTTATGTGCTAATGAGTCATGAAAATATATGTAAAACACATATTTGAAGTTGGCGGATAAGGGTTGGATCCTCGTACACTGTTATTAGGATAGATGGATTGCACTGACCACTTCTGCATCAGTCATAGAATTGAAATATTGAGTGCCTTCGGTGATCTTCCATATTGAGTTTTTTATAGCAGGCACTAGATATACAATGTAATTCTTGGTCGTGCAGGCGTACGTTGGCTGCTATGAGCGTCACATCTTACAAACAATCGGGGCCAAACAGCCTCACAGAATAGATAACTTCGCCTTACTTCTCCTGAAATCACATGTTATGGCGTTTTCTATGTCTTTTGTAGCATGCATGGAACATTTTTATGCATTTAGGCATGTTTGGGGACACCGATAGGCCTTTATTTGTTTTGGATGTGTCCTGAACAACTTTTGTCAAATCACGCTTCCCTTTACCAATCTCAACAACCTCAGCATAACTTTTTGGTCAAATGGTGGATTTCGGCGTGAAGACACATTCCTATAAAGATGTTAGTTCAGAGCGCAAAGACCTTAAAACTTGAAATATGAAAAAGCAAGCCAGCTCATATAGTCGTCATGTATGAAACAAATATGAGAAAGTTAGTTAACTGGCAACACTAGATGTGTGGAAAAGGTTGATTGTACAATCATGTGTAGTTACAAAGAAGAAGAACACATGTGTATCTTATAATGAACCGCGCAGAGACATGTTGACTTGTCAAGCCGAAGTGGTTTCGCATGACTATTACAAGTATTCCACCTACGTTTGTTACAGAATGTTTATCCTATTTTCCTGAAATGGAAGTAACAATGTTTTAAACAAGTGTTTATTCCTCGCTACAATCATGTAGAATGTTCTGGACAAATTCCATAAATATTCACATACAACCGCGTTGATTTCATTTTTTTTCAAAAACAATTAGTTATCTCCGACTGGCCATCCACCGACTTTTGGAGGTGCTCGGGTCCCCGATGCAGCTCGTATGACTTACCGTTGTGTTGTGTCAAGATGTGAGATTGGGTTAGACAGAGGGGATGGAACGCGGCAGATGGTGGAATAACCCTAGGATTTCGATCTAGTTTTAGTTTGGAAGGTTGAAATGGAACCAACAATGGAGTTAGTATTTTTTTTAGTAGATCTCAGTTATCTCGTATCATATGGGTCGTGTACTATTCTATCATCTGAATGTTCTCCAAATTTCTAAGTTCATCCTTTATTTTAAATTCGAACTAGGGTGACGATATCGAAAAAACCTTGGGTGATACTTGAAAGACATGATTTTTAGCCAACAGACATCACCTGCCATTTAAACATATTTGTGTGATTCACACTCTTGAAATGAAGTTTGTGGGGGTTTGCTAGAAGATATGATAAAATTTGTGTACGTATTTTTGGAATTAAACCCTATATATGTTTGCATTTCATGTCTCTTGTCAAGGCTTTAGTATATTTGGTGATAGTTTCGTCGCTTGGAGTCATCAACAATGGTTTAGCCCTCTATGGGGGACAAAAATTTATTGTTCCTAGGGAGATTGACATGTTTGTAAGGTATAGCATTGATGCTATCAGCTAAGACAAAGAGGAACTTGATGTAGAAGGAACGATGTAGTAGTGAATAAAAAAATGAAGGAATGACATGAGTCGCAGTCTAGGAGATACTCAAAAACAATGCAAAAAATACATGAATACAATCTTTGATATTATAGAGTTTTATGTGCCAATGAGTTCATGAAAATAGATGTAAAACACATATTTGAAGTTGGCGGAGGAGGGTTGGAGCCTCGCACGTTATTATTAAGGATAGATGGATTGCACTGACCACTTCATCATAAGTGATAGGATCGAAATAGTGAGTGCCTTCAGTGAGCTTCCATCTTGAGAGTTTTTAATGGCAGGCACTAAATATACAAGGTAATTCCTGGTTCTGCAGGCGTCTTTTGACTGCTCCAAGCGTCTCCATCTTGCAAGTAAGTGGGGCCAAACAGCTTCCAAAGATAGATAACTTCGCATTACTTCTCCTGAAATCACCTGTTAAGGCGTTGAATATGTCTTTTGTAGCAAAAATGGAACATTTTTATGCCTTTAGGCGTGTTTGCAGAAACCGATAGACCTTTGTTTGTTTTGGATGTGTCCTGACAAATCCAATCAAGGCATGCTTCCCTTTACCAATCCTAACAAGATCAACGAATGTTTTTGGTCCAATGGTGGATTTCAGAGTGAAGACACATTCCTCTAGAGATGTTAGTTAAAATCCCAAATACCTTAAAACATGAAATACTAAAAAGTAATTCAGCAAATATAGTTGTGATGTGTGAAACAAATATGAGAATGTTGGTTAATTGGCAACACTAGGTGTGTAGAAAAGGTTGATTGTACAATCATGAAGTGAATCATGCTAAAAAAATTGGTGAAGATTCATCAAACTAAAATTTGGCTATTATTTTTTACTTGATCTCAATTGTCTCTTATGGTATGGGTCGCGTCCTTTTCTGTCATCCAAATGTTCTCCATATTTCGGAGTTCATCGTTTATTTGAAATTCAACCTAGGGTGATGATATCAAAAAAACCTTGGGCGATGCTCGAGAGAGATGATTTTTGGCCCAAGAGACATCACCTACCATTTTCACATATTAGTGTGATTCACATGCTTGAAATAAAGTTAGAGAGGGTTTGCAAGAAGCAATGATAAAATGTGTGTACCTACTTTTGTTGGAATTAATCCCTAGGTTTGCATTTCATGTCTTTTGTCAAAGTTCTAGCATACTTGATGATATATTCGTATCTCGAAGTTATCTACAATGGTTTAGCCATCTACTAGGGAAGGAAAATGGTAGTTCCGAGGGATATTGACATGTTTGATGCTATTATCTAAGACAACCAGGAATTTTATGTAGATGGGACTATGTAGTAGTTAATAAAGGAATGACGAAATAATATAAGTCAGAGCCTACCGAGTACCTGAAAACATTGGGAAAAACAAATATACCAACTTTGATATTATAGAGTTTTATGTGCCAACGAGTTCATAAAAATAGATGTAAACACATATTTGAAGTTGGTGGAGGAGGGGTGGAGCCTAGTACGTTGTTATTGAGAACAAATAGAATGCACTTGCCGCTTCATACTCAATGATAGAATAGAAATAGAGAGTGCCTTTAGTGAGATTCCTTCTTGAGATCTTTTTTATAGTAGGCGCTAGATATACAAGGTAATTCTTGGTTGTGCAGATGTCTTTCGACTGCTCTAAGTGCACCTCTTGCAAGCAAACGGGGCCAAACAACTTCCCAAAATAGATTGTTTAACTTCTCCTTACTTCTCCTGAAATTACCTATTTAGAAATTGACTATTAATTTTGTAGCAAGCATATAGTACAATTTATGACTTTAGGCATGTCGGCGGAAACCAATAGACCTTTGTTTATTTTGGTCGTGTCCTGAACAAATCCAGTCAAAGCATGCTTTCGTTCCCAACAACCTCAACGATTTATTTTGGGCTCAATGATGAAATTTGGAGTGAAGGCACATCTATCTATTACATATTATTATTAAATAAAAAAGATAAACAAGAGATTACGTCTGTTCACATAGATTAAATTATAGTGGTCGTTCATTTTTTATATCAATGACTGAAATTTATAGGATATAAAATTACATACAATATTGACATGTGTGACCAGTGCAACATGTCACGTAAAAATATCTTGCTATTAAATCTGTCCGATATAACCCAGAGTACAAGGATAGACCGGAGTGTATACAAGGAAACAGTCATGGTTTCCATCAAGGAGTCATTGGCAACCACGAATACGACTCGACATCCATGCAATCATAAAAACACAAGGATATGTAACCACACCACCCACAACTTCAAACTAGACGACATGCAAATAAAAGGGCTACGATCATAGCTTTACCTGGCGGCCATAACAACCCATATATACAGATCCTGCTCAGCACACAAGCACACGTGCATGAAGTATAAGTCAAAAAGTGCAACTCAAACACGCCATCAAGAAAAAAATTGAAGTCTTTTCTTTTTGAGAAACACCTGTAATTTTATTCATCCTCTTAACAATTACAGGTACACTGATTTGGATCTAAGATCTAAGAAAATAAAAAATAACTGCTATGACTAAGAATTACAATGAAATATCTTGAAAACACCTTCTTCGCGGTGTCAATCTCTACTAGAAGAAATACTCCAAAGACTTCGGTAAAGAGGCTGCAACAGGACTGGAGCAACGATGGTTTTTGAAAGCACCTTGAGTCGCACATCCAAAAAGATGGAAAGTCTTGATCGTTGAACGTACTTGGGCAGAGATGAACCCCTAGAAGTGCAGGCCGTCGGATCAATAGTATTCTCACCATGGTATCGATGAAAGATTTCAACTTCAGAAAGAATCAAACCGACAAAAAAAGGTTGACACACCAATATAAACTCTCTAATTTCTTGGCATCGCCAAAAAAATGAGAGTAAATTAATTCTCATAAAATATGATGATCACTAGATGACGACAAACAATGTAGAACTCTTCAAGATGTGAGGTCCCCTCACCTCATAGCGCCAAGATGGCAGCCAAAGGTGAGGGGACCAAAAATTCCTGGCTGAGGCTGCAGCCTTAATGAAACCCTCAAATCAAAGTCTATTGGAGCGATGAAACTCGATGCCTCACAATTATCAACCAGCAAAAACAAACCCACGATGTGCAAGTTGAAACCGGACAAAGCCACACCCAACTGCTTCACGTGACGTGCTACTTGATGTCCGATGAAGCCACACTTAACAGCCAACAAGAACTACCACGCGATGTGCAGCTTGACGCCCGACAAAGCCACACCCAACTGCTTCACGTGAGATGCTACTTGATGTCTGACGAAACCACACTTAACTTCTTCTCACCTTAATCATCAAGTTTGTTCTTTCTGTTCTATTGAAGGAAAAATACTTTCGAAAAAGCCATGCTCAACTGCTTCATGTGGCACACAGCTCGACGAGCGACCAAACCACGCCGAACTTCTTCTCACGTGAATCATCAAGTTTGGTCTTTATTATTCAGTAAGCTCACTTATTCTGGATAAAAACTTCATACGTGCCTCATCAATTGACAACTATCTTTCATTTATTTTGAAGGCAAAAGGCTATGGTATACAAGAAGTTGAACGACTTATCGAGAAGGAGACAAAATTGGAACATAGAAGTGAAGGCAATAAGAATGTGGGATTGAGTCAATCCTATAATTGATTCGCTTATTAGCCTAGAAAAATGAGAAACGATCTTGATGGATGAACAAGTATATTCTGGTGATTGTTTTGACAGGGAAAAACAATCGATGCTACAATCTGGAAGAATCGCATAGACAATTTCAAACCAAAGATCAACGAGTGATCTATTTATGCATTCGGCACTTTTAAGGTTATGCAATCCACACAAAAAACAGCCCAATGAGTAATCCAATTGTAATATTTTTTGCATACAATACAAAGGTCGCCAAAAGTTTTTCTAAATCTAACATTCTTAAGAAGTTTATCCCCACTAATTTCAACTAGTAGAATGCCTGTGCATTGCCACGGGCATTTTACAACATTTAATGGTTCACTAGTAGAAAAATGGCCTATTGTCCCGGTTCGTAAGGCCCATTTGTCCCGGTTCTTGAACCGGGACTAAAGGGTCGTTATTAAAGCCCAAGGACTTTAGTCCCGGTTCTTACACGAACCGGGACCGATGGGCCTCCATGTGGCCGATGCTGCGAGTCCAGGCAGGAGGACCTTTGGTCCCGGTTGGTGGCACCAACCGGGACCAAAAGGCATCCACGCGTCAGTTGTTCAGGGGTTAGGTTTTTTGTTTTTTTTCTGAAAAGGGGGGAGGATTTGGGGGTTTTGTATGGTTAATTAAGGTGTTTCATATATTATGTTAGGTAGCTAATTAATTAATAGAGAGAAGTGTCCTCTCTTATCTCCGTGCTTGGTCGACGCTACGTACTATATGTATAGAGAGGCCCTCGAAACGCTAGCTATTAATAAAATGAAGGAAACCTTTAAGGACAGAAGTTCGTCATGCATACCGAGAGAAGTGATCGACCTCTCCTTCTCCGAGAGATTGGTCGAACAACAAGTTTTCGTATTATCTATCCGACGCTACTGGCTACATACATATACAATATGTAAGATCTCTTACAATCCCCTAGCATCTGAAATCAAGTTCCACATGGTATTCTCCGGCTTTATTGATGACGTGGTCAAGAAAGAATCCCGCCAATTCCTCTTGAATTGCTTTCATGCGATCTTCTGGTAGGAGTTCATTCTGCATCTCCCACGTCTAATTTGAAGACGGGGGTTAATACATATATATGAATGAAACTCAACAGAAATGATGGTGTAATAAAATGAAATTCTGAATATTATTGCTTACGCACATCAAATTGTCTTTTAGAGTAGCCCCGCTTATCTTTGCAAGTCGCGTTGTAGATGAACTCGCACACGTAGTATCCACAGTAATCATTCCCTTGTTCCTGCCACAAGCACTTTACGAGAAATAGAGGTCAATCAAACTAATAATGAAGCATTATAAATGGCATTGATGAAAGTAGCTAGAATCAATGGGAGATGCGCGGAACTAGCTAGCTAGTAGTACTTACTTTCGGGTATGTATATCGTAGCTCCTTTGGCAGTCCTGGAGCTTCTCCGGTGAACTTTTTCCAAACCATGCTAGACAAAGAAAATAATTATTACTTGAGATATCAGGAAATGAACAAAAAGTTGCCGATATGGTGCGATAATGATCGATTGAACTTACTTGTTGAGAATTTTAGTCATGTCCGCATAGGTCTCGGGATCTTTTCATCTCGAGTCTAAAACGGTTACTAGTCCCTACTCAAGCTTAATCTCCAGGAGAATATAGTGGAAGCTGCGGACACATGCATAACTCATCAATTACATTACTATAACCTCGCTCGAGTAATAAGGGAAACAGAATATGCACAAGACAGTAACACTCACTTGAAGTTGTAAGGAAAAAGTATTTTATCTTTGTTTTGATTTATTATCAATGATTTGAGCAAGTTGGCCTCGGCATCTTTGGCGCTCTTTTTAACCTGAAATTCATCTATGAGATTTGTGTTAATGAACCCAATATCATACATTTTTGCTTTTCCGCACTCGACGAACTTCAATCTGCATAATATAGTGAGGATAATTATTAATACATGGAATGAAAGAGTTGAGCTATATATAGAGACTTAATGACAGAAGTAGTACTTACAGACAGTAGAAAGTGACCGTTAATTTATCGAGAGCCTTTTGATTGAAAAACTGAAAGAACTCTGTTGTGGGAACGATTCCGACAATAATAAGGTATAGGGTAACGGAGCATGATCTATCGATATGCATATGGGTAACACGGTGGTTTTAGCGAGTTCGGGCCTCTCACGGTGGAGATAACAGCCCTACATCTCGTGCCCCGGAGAGGCTTTGTATTATCTGAGTATGTATCCGGAGATTACAATGTGTGAGATAAGGAAACGGATCCCATGCCTGAGCTAAGTCCTGAGACTAATGGTGAAAAGAGAGAGAGAGGTGGAAGAAAAGCCCCCTCGTCTAGTGGTGGGGGTGGCTTATATAGAATGCGCCACCCCCTCACCTCCTATGTTACAAAGTGGGGCATGAATGTCATAATACCAGCCCACTACCAAGCCCTCACTATGAGAATGATGCCGACTGCTTTGCTGTATGCTGGTCTTCGTATATCCGAGTGAGTCGTACGGTCGAGTGGATGGTATGCTGCTTGGTCGAGTGGATAGTATGCTGCTTGTCCGAGTGGATAGTATGCCTTATAAAATTTATCTGGACCCACATGTTGTGTGGACCCCATGCTTTATGATATTTCGACCATTCGTGGGCCTACCTATTATGTGTATCCCCAACATTAGCCCGCGAATCGATTGTGATTTTGCAGAACGAGTTCGTGAAAGACACAATTTGGTCCGAGTGATTACGGAAATACTCGGTACTTGTCATCGTGCTTTCAGACAACCAAGGTTTGAACAAAATCTCAATGGATTCTGGTACTGTGCTTCCTGACTGATCTGGGGTAAGTGCCCGCAAGGAGCAACTTGGTGACATTCGATCATCTCTCGGAAGAGGTTAACTTGTGATCAGAGTATGGATGTGTCATTAAATCCGGGCAACAAGATTGGCGCATGAACTGTTCTCTCGGAGAGATGCCATTCTTATCCCGGAGGAACGTCAATACGAGTCGGTTCTTGATCCAAACTTATGAGTTTCACGCTTTGAGTCCTAGGAGAAGGCTCAAGACAGGTCCACAGAGGAGCGTTAAACTCACCTTATAGCAAATTTTTTTGGTAGACGATGGGAGCCTTTAGAACTTGTTTGTTTGTTGTTCATCACTCAGACTGGTCAGGTCGTACTGAGTGGAGATTACTCCAGTGGGGGCACGCTGAGTGCACCCACTGGGTGTAGTCCCCGAGACCGCCGTCGACTGCGGGCAGTCGGCGGGGGTCTGAGAAAAGTAAAAATCTTCTTGGCCGGTACCGATTGAACTTGTTCCTCTCCGGCTCAGAGGTCGAGTAGTACTTGAGAATATGGTATTGGTCTAGCTTGTTTCTCCTCGACTCGAAAGTCGAGTAATACTTGAGTGATCTGGAGCTGGTCTTGACCGAGCAAAAATGTTTCTTTCTGAGTTCTCTTCCAGTGGGGGCACGCTGAGTGCACCCACTGGGTGTAGTCCCCGAGCCTTTGTCGGACTAGATGAGTTGGGCAGAGGGTTTAAGTCTCCTGGTAAACCTCCATGCAGTCGACACGGTAAATATCTTTTAGGATGAAATTGAGTGATTCGGATGCATCTTCAGACGCTTGACATGGTAAATAAGCTCAGCCTGGAGCTGAGTCAGTTGGACTGATCTTCGTGCACTCGGCACGGAATAAATTCAGCCTGGAACTTGGTCAAGCAGGTGAATCTTCGTGCTCTCGGCACGGTGAATGAACTCGTCTTTGAAACTGCCGACTGTAGAAAAAAGCTGGACACTCCAGGGAGTGGTCGTTCCAGTAATACTTCTTATATTGACCGTTAGATTTTGCGTGAAAGGGGTATTTGTCCGAGTGTACGTGCTTCCCAACTGATCTGGGTATGTTGACTGCAAGGAAAAACTTGGTGGCATTCGTATGTCTCCCAGAGGAGATAGACTAGTGGTCTGACATCGACATGCCATGAAACCCGAGTGGCGAGGCTAGTGTGTGGGCTGACTCCCCGGAGAGATGCCACTCATCATTCCGGGGGAACACCAGTGCATGCCATCTCTGAGTCCAAGTTTGTGAAACTGACGCCTTGGAGCCTAGGATAAGGGCCAAGTGTATCCATAGAGGACCATCGTTTCACCCTTTTGCAGTCCTGAAGATGACTTCAATAAATGACTTGGACGATCGTCCGAGTGAACGGTACCTACCCTTATAAATTTTCGGTGGAACGAGCATGTATGGTCAGAAAGATACTCCTGATGTGATCAATGGGTTGATCGAATGGGCGTAACCCCTGAGGGCAGCATGGCCAATGGCTGAGCGTAGCCCCCGAATGATGCTCGAAAGAGGTAAGCTTGCTACAGAGTGTGATATGAGGTTTGATCATATGAGTAACTTAGTCGTTCCCGTGTTGGGGGTGTAGAGGTAAAGACATGTCCAACTGATGGTGACGCACGAGGTGGCTAAGGGGCGATGATGTGTACAACCGAGTGATGACGCGGGGGGCGATCGAGTGGTGAAGACATGCACAACTGAGTGGCAACGCGCGGGGCGGCCGAGTGGTGAAGATGTGCACAACCGAGTGGCGACGCGCGGGGCGGCCGAGTGAGGATGCGCGAGGTGGCCGAGTGAAGGACTATGTGTCCAGCCAAGTGGTGGCGCGCGGGGCGGCCGTGTGACGAAGGCATGTACAACCGAGAGGCGACGCGCGGAGCGGCCACGTGGTGAAGACGTGCGCAACCGAGTGGCGACGTGCGGGACGACTGAGTGAAGATACGTGAGGTGGCCGAGTGAAGGACTACGTGTCCAGCCAAGTGGATGAAATTGTCTTCGAAGGAGTTGGCCAGATGCTTTCGAAGTTAATGTAGCGACGAGGTTGATGTGGTGTGGTTGCGACGCAACAAGACCGGCGTGACAACTGAGTCTGAGTAGGAATGAAGATGGCGCGCAGAGTGTCTGGGTGATTATAAAACTTGTCAAAGTGTGGGTCGAATGCACTTGTTGAAGTGAAGGATCTAACTAGTGATGAAGCACTCGACCACTCAGGAGAGTGTCATTCCAAATGAGTTGCAGCCTCCGAGTGTGGCGTAGCTCCCGAGCGTACTATAGGCTTCAACAACGGACATGTCGGAATACGGGAAATATAGTGTTGAATGGATAATTTGTAATTCATCGAGTCGGACTCGGGTAAGGATGAGGAGAAATTTCTGAGTGATACTCGAAAGAGGCAAACTCGCAAAGAGTGATGTGTGAAGTTTAATTATAAAAGGGACTTATCTGTCTCATGCCTGACGACGTCTATATTATCGATGAAGAGGATTCCACAAAGGGGTTGGCCGGATGTGTTTGAAGCCAACAGAGCGACAAGGTCAGTGTTGTGCTGCGCTAGGACCAGTATGGTGACCGAGTCCGAGCAGCGATGAAGTTGGCGCATAGGGCCGTCGAGTGATCGCGTAACTTGTGTAAAAAATGGCACAAGTCAACAAAATAATTTCTTAAGGAAATTTGATGTGTGCTGAAATGATTTGTGTGAATAACACCCATAGACACCCGCTGGGAGTGCAAGGGGCTTGCTAGTTAACCAGCAAGAGTCTAAAGGAGCGAAGGATTCGTTCAAACTTGTCGAAGCGAGAGATCCTACTGAACTCGTTGGAATACTGGCTAAAATAAAACGGAAGTGTAGTGTTTCGACTGAGTTGCAGCCCCGGAGGACCGATGCAAACTCGAAATGAAGAACGACACATGGTGTTCGTGAATGATGTGTGCGAAAAAATGGAAGTTGGACTCGGGAGTAACATAACCAGTACTAAGCAAGTATGTGAAAATAAACAGCCGAGCGTACGTGATGTGTGAATTACGGGATACTCGGGAAGACGGAAATAACAGAATGTAAAATGACTTAGCTGTCTGAAGGCACGCGAGTGGCCGAGTGGTGATGAGGCGACCAACCGAGTGGCGACGCGCGGGGCGGCCGAGTGGTGACGAGGCGATGGTGACAGTCGACCTTCGTCTCGGTGTCCTTGCGGATAGGGATGGAGTGCACATTATACTTGTGATGCGGCTCCTTGAATTAGAGGTTTTCTCTTGTCTCAGTCGGATTTTGACTACTTAGGCGAGTCCTTGGACTGCAGCTAAGCCTCCGAGTGGGAGGCTTGCTCATCACTCGGTAGGATTTCAAACACTTGGGCGAGTACTGGACTGCAGCTAAGCCCCCGAGTGGGAGGTTTGCTCTCCACTCGGTAGGATTTTTTTCAAACTTAGGCGAGTATTGGACTGCAGCTAAGCCCCCGAGTGGGAGGTTTGCTCTCCACTCGGTAGGATTTTTTTTCAAACTTAGGCGAGTAGTGGACTGCAGCTAAGCCCCCGAGTGGGAGGTTTGCTCTCCACTCGGTAGGATTTTTTTTCAAACTTAGGCGAGTACTGGACTGCAGCTAAGCCCCCGAGTGGGAGGTTTGCTCTCCACTAGGTAGGATTTTTTCAAACTTAGGCGAGTACTGGACTGCAGCTAAGCCCCCGAGTGGGAGGTTTGCTCTCCACTCGGTAGGATTTTTTTAAACTTAGGCGAGTACTGGACTGCAGCTAAGCCCCCGAGTGGGAGGTTTACTCTCCACTCGGTAGGATTTTTTTAAACTTAGGCGAGTACTGGACTACAGCTAAGCCCCCTAGTGGGAGGTTTGCTCTCCACTCGGTAGGATTTTTTCAAACTTAGGCGAGTACTGGACTGCAGCTAAGCCCCCGAGTGGGAGGTTTACTCTCCACTCGGTAGGATTTTTTCAAACTTAGACGAGTACTGGACTGCAGCTAAGCCCCCGAGTGGGAGGTTTACTCTCCACTCGGTAGGATTTTTTCAAACTTAGGCGAGTACTGGACCGCAGCTAAGCCCCCGAGTGGGAGGTTTGCTCTCCACTCGGTAGGATTTTTTCAAACTTAGGCGAGTCCTTGGACTGCAGCTAAGCTCCCGAGTGGGAGGTTTGCTCTCCACTCGATAGGATTTTCAAACTTAGGCGAGTCCTTGGACTGCAGCTAAGCCCCCAAGTGGGAGGTTTGCTCTTCACTCGGTAGGATTTCTTGAACTTAGGCGAAACAGATTCGCAGCTAAGTCACCCACTGGGGGATTTTGGCGATGGCGACACGCGGGGCGGCCGAGTGGTGATGAGGTGACCAACCGATGGCGACGCGCGGGGCGGCCGAGTGGTTATGAGGTGACCAACCGAGTGGCGACGTGCGGGGCGGCCGAGTGGTTATGAGGTGACCAACCGAGTGGCGACGCGCGGGGTGGCCGAGTGGTTATGAGGTGACCAACCGAGTGGCGACGCGCGGGGCGGCCTAGTGGTGATGAGGTGACCAACCGAGTGGCAATGCACGGAGCGGCCGAGTGGTGATGAGGTGACCAACCGAGTGGCAACGCGCGGAGCGGCCGAGTGGTGATGAGGTGACCAACCGAGTGGCGAGGCGTGGAGCGGACGAGTGGTGGTGAGGTGACCAACCAAGTGGCGACGCGCGGAGCGGCCGAGTGGTGATGAGGTGACCAACCGAGTGACGATGCGCGGGGCGGCCGAGTGATGAAGACGTGTCCCGCGGAGTGACGATGCGTGGGACGTCTGAGTGTTGTAGACACGTCCCGCGGAGTGGCGAGACGCGGGGCGTCCGAGTGAAGTAGACTCTGAGTCAGGAAAGTTGATGATGACGTGAGTGGCTTCGTAACCGTGTGCAGGGCGGCCGAGTGGCGGCGCACGGGCGGCTGAGTGCCAGTGATCCTGTTCGGTTAGAGTGAACTAGCCCATCCGAGTGATTGCTGGAACTAAACGTCTATGTCCGACTGCCGCAATGGTCTGTTAACCATCCGAGCAAATTCATCCAAACATGCGTTCCCATGAACTTAAGTCCCGTCCGAGTAAACCTAGGTTTGAACAGAAAAGGGACTGTTAAGCGACTGTCGAGTAATTTATGAGCTAAATTGTAAAATGATCAGAGAGGATAAGGTCCTCAATCCTATGCTGAGTGGCTGGGGACTTGTTCCCTCGAGTTCATCGCCATGGAAGCGGATGCCGCCAGTTCGCAAAGGGAGGAGCCGCCGCGCGCTCGGGGCGTGGCCATCCTCCGGATTTCTGCCGCGTCGGGCCTGCGGAGCCAAAAAACAGAGTAAGAAACTCAGAAAGAATAGCTTGTGCCCGGAGGTAAGCGGAAGGGTGCAACAACTGCACTGCATCCGGCAGTCCACGCCGAAGGGAGCAGCAGCGCTGTCGGCCATCATGCTTTGTTGCTCGGGGGAGCCAGGCCGCCGGCCAATTTGAGGACGCCTGGCCCCAAGTGCTGATGTCGATGATGTTCTGGACGTTAGCTGGCCGAGTGAAAAAAAAAGGTGAACCGGCCGAGTGGATCCCGGGGCTGCATGACCGAGTAGGCGCTGTCTGAGCGGACGCCTCATTCAAGTGCACCCGCTGGTCCGAGGGAACCAGAGCTGGCTGGCGATCCGGTCGGTGTGGAGCTGGCTACGCAGGCCGACGCGGAGTGCTGGGCTGAGAGGTGTTGGTGATGTTCGGTGTAGATGTGCCCATGAGCGCACGAGAGCTGATCCGTTTGCTGGAGGCAGTTGGCTCTATCCTGCTTGCAAGCGGCCGGATCCAGCGGGCGTCTGACCTGCAGACCAAGGCCGAGCAGAGAGACGGACTCTTGCTCCAAAATGGATCAAAATTAGCAGTAAATGCCTAGTAATTAGATGTGATTGCATGGCTAACCAACGCGTTAAAAAAGGGAATTGCTCCCGTCCAGAATCTGCATGCAGGAGGCGTTAGCTAGCGGTAATTAAGCAAGATGCGTTACCGTTCGTGTATGTGAAGGAAGTTTCCTTCTTCCACGGGCCATTTATCTCCCTGCCGGTTTATTGCCAGATGGCATTGCGCCCCGACTACGGACGTTGCAGCAGGGTAGCAGACGCCGGCGGGAGGAGTCGCCGCACATGGGGGGTGCGGCCAGCCCTGACACCCGCACCGCGTTGGGCCAGTGCCACCTCCGCGGAAGCCACAGCGGGGCCGCGATGCCTGTAGGAGGACTCGCCTTGTGCGGGTAGCGTGACGCGTCGTGCCGCCGTGTCGTGCCGTGCCGTGCGGGGCGCACCGTCCATGCGGCGCCCTGCTGTGCGGGAAGCCGGGCAGTTGGTCGCAGAGACCATGGCCAAGCGGACGATCGGAGGAAGGAGCAGGCCGACGATGCTGGAGTCGATGGAGCGGTTGCCGCGGACGTAGACTTCACCGAACATTCATGCGGGAGCCAGATCGCCGATCGAGACTTCATGCAAGAAGAAGAGGAGGTCGTTCCGAAGGGCATCGCTGCAGCATGCCGCGTCCGGGCATGGGGAAGATGAGGCGGTCTTCCTCCTCGCCTGGTGCCCTCTCTTCTTCTTACTCTTGATCCATGATCGATCCGGCATGCCCACAGTGTCGAGTAAAAGATGTATCTTTACCCCCTTTTTGTGATGCTTCAGAAGCTCGCTGTGGAGATGAACAACATGTGATATATCACAGAAAATTAAACACAGAAGAATAACAAACCATTTGCATCATGGCCCGATAGACGCCAGGCCCCACAGTGGGCGCCAACTGTCGTGGGAACGATTCCGATAATAATAAGGTATAGGGTAACGGAGCATGATCTATCGAGATGCATATGGGTAACACGGTGGTTTTAGCGAGTTCGGGCCTCTCACGGTGGAGATAACAGCCCTACGTCTTGTGCTCCAGAGAGGCTTTGTATTATCTGAGTATGTATCCGGAGATTACAATGTGTGAGATAAGGGAACGGATCCCATGCCTGAGCTAAGTCCTGAGACTAATGGTAAAAAGAGAGAGAGAGGTGGAAGAAAAGCCCCCTCGTCTAGTGGTGGGGGTGGCTTATATAGAGTGCGCCACCCCCTCACCTCCTATGTTACAAAGTGGGGCATGAATGTCATAATATCAGCCCACTACCAAGCCCTCACTATGAGAATGATGCCGACTGCTTTGTTGTATGCTGGTCTTCGTATATCCGAGTGACTCGTATGGTCGAGTGGATGGTATGCTGCTTGGTCCAGTGGATAGTATGCTTCTTGTCCGAGTGGATAGTATGCCTGTATAAAATTTATCTGGACCCACATGTTGTGTGGACCCCATGCTTTATGATATTTCGACCATTCGTGGGCCTACCTATTATGTGTATCCCCAACAAACTCCTCAAATGGAACAGTCAACAAATCAATTCCAACGAGGTCGTGCTCCTCTTTAACTCTCAGATACAAAGTATTCGTCCCCCAGACTCTCTGCAGGTTTTCATGTACCAATCATGGAATCTTCGCATCATCGTTATTAGAGATTTTTCATCTTTGACAAGAGGCTTCCCGTAATGGTATTTGTGTTCTTCCACCTCCAAGAAATCATAATGTACATCATCGGGCAGGTAATCTCCAAGATTGCTATAACCGGGCACCATCCTCGGATCATTAGCGACGATATCGCTAGACACCTTGAGCGGGGGGCACGATTGGTCCGCTTGTTCGCCGAGCTGGGCAATTTTTTTCCCAACTCGTCATTCTGCTAACCTTTGATCACTGATAGTACTTCCCGGCCGCTCCGCTTCGATATATACCTTTGCAGTAATGCGCTCATAGTTGTTTTTCAGCGGAGACTTTGGTGGTTTCCTCGGGGCATCGATAGTGCGCTTTGCTTTCACCGGATCTACCTTCTCCTCCGGAGGTGGATGTCTCTTTGCTTTCACCCCTTCAAAGAAGTCCTTCACTTATTTTTCCATGATCTTCGCATTTTCTTCCATGGTCCTCTCGTATGGTAACTTCACTAGAGGCTTGAGAGGTGGACCGAATATGTATTGCCTCCCGCCTCTGGCTGTACTGCTAGATGCCGGAGCAGACGGAGCGGCTACGGCTGTCTTCTTTCGTGCTTGCTTACGAGGCGGAGGAGAAGGACTACAGCGCGCCGGAGCAGCCGTAGCGGCGGCGGGTCTCTTCTGCCCTTGCTGGCGAGGCGGAGAAGGAGGAGGCTGGCTGCTCGGGCGCGCCGGCGCAAGCGGAGAAGGAGGCGGGGTGCCGCCACGCGCCGGAGAAGGAGGCTGGGTGCCCTGATCACTTGCCAGAGGAGGAGGCGGAGGAGGAGGCGGAGTGCCCTGACTCGCCGGAGGAGGAGAAGGAGGCGGAGGCGTCCAGTTCGAAAGGTTGATGAGCTCCTTCCGCCATAGGCATGGAGTCTTCATAGAAGAACCCAGCCGAGTCTCCCCTTCACCAGTAGGGTGGTCAAGCTTGAGGTCCTCAAATCCGTCTGTTATTTCATCCACCATCACCCTAGCATATCCTTCTGGAATCAGCCGGCAGTGAAAAGTTGCGCCAGGTTTAGGAGGTGCAACAGAGCCAACAGCCGCCTTGACTTTCAAATTCTTCCATTGCGTCATAAGGTGGCAATTTTGAGACTCTGTGATTAAGTCCACGGGGTAGCTAGCAGGAGCCGTGAAGACAGGCTCCAGCTGCTGCAGCTCGGTGGAAGCCACGCTGCTTCTCCGCTGAGATGGCGGGGTAGCTTCCGGGGAAGCTTTGGCGGGTCACTTGCTGCGATCTGCTTCTCGTTGCTCTATCGCTTGTACCCTTGCGTGCAGCGCCTGAATTTGGATCTGCTCAACTTTCTTCCTCCTCTCCTGGCATTTGTAACTGCCTGTGTCCGGAAACCCGGCCTTCCACGAAACGGAGCCTGGCGTGCCTCGTCTCCGTCCAGGGTGCTCAGGATTCCTGAGGGCCATTGTGAGCTCGTCGTTCTCTCTGTCTTGAACGAACGTCCCTTGCTGCGCTGCCTTGATATACTCCTGAAGCCTCGTGACGGGTATTCTTAGTTGCTCGTCCGTCCAAACGCACTTCCCTGATACAGGGTCCAAGGATCCGCCAACCCCAAAGAACCAAGTCCGGCAACGATCTGGCCAGTTCCTCGTCTCTGGTTCCACCCCTTTATCAATCAGGTCATTCTTAGCCTTGGTCCACAACAGTCGGGCTTTGAGGTAGCCACCTGACCCCATGCGATGGTGATGCTTCTTCTTCGTAGCATTTTCCTTATTTGTCACTGACATCTTCTTACTCTTGTCTGATGTCTTGTGGGCCACAAATGCGGGACAGTGATCTCTGATCTTCTCATACCGGCCAGTGAATTCTGGTGTCTTGTCTTCGTCGACAAACGATGTTTTCAGCTCATTCTTCCACCTCCTGAATAGTTCTGCCATCTTCTTAAGAGCATGAAACTTGATTAATTGCTCTTTAACTGGCTTCTCCGGATCCTCCTCTGCTGGTAGGGTGAAATTTGCCTTCAGCACGGTCCAAAGATCATCTTTTTGCATATCGGAGACATAAGACACCTCAGGGTCTTCATTCTTAGGCTTTCACCATTGGTGGATACTGATCGGGATCTTGTCCCTAACAAGAACCCCGCACGGAGCAGCAAATGCTTCCTTTGTCCGGATGGGTTCAATCGGCATGCCATCGCGCGCGATTGCTGTGATCTCAAACTTTTCATCCAAGCGTAACTTTTTCTTCGGGCCTCGTCCCTTTACCGAAGTTGTGCTTGATCCGGAGGGCTAGAAAAAAAGAAGAAAGATGAGAGTTAATTAATATGTGTACATATAGCAAAACAATGAATGCATCAATTAGCTAGTCCGCACATGCTTAACTAATATATATACCTGGCCGGACTCGGTTCGGTCACCGGAGCCGTCATCACGGTCTCCTTCTTGCACCGGCATTGGGTCACCGGAGCCGTCATCATGGTCTCCTTCTTGCACCGGCATTGGGTCACCGGAGCCATCATAATCATAGCCTGCTTCTTCACCCTGTCCTTCCAGACCATCGGTTTCGTTGAGAAACGACATGACGGCATCACTTCCTTGTGCGATTATGTCCCCCAACACCGCTTCTGTTGCTTCGTCTCGGGGGTCCATAGATTCTGCAAATATTTACAACATGGCAATTATTATTCAAACATGATAGATGGATATATAGTGGCAAACGTAGAACTAGCTAGCTAATCACAATAAGGAATCATATTAGTGGCCTCGACACTGCTTCTCTAGGGTTTGGGGTGGCCTCAGCAACGCTTCAAGGGTTTGGCGTGGCCTCGACAACGCTTCAAGGGTTTGGGGTGGCCTCGACAATGCTTCAAGGGTATGGGGTGGCCTCGATGACAACGCTCTTTTAACTTGGTAAATTTTGGTGGCCTCGAGAGAGTTTGTCGGGTAGGGGCACGGCAGGAGGGGGTAGGAGACCGACATCGTTTTTTTCTAGGGTTTGCGTGTCCTCAAAAGTTTTGGTCGAGCGAGAGGGTCGGGGGGTGCTCCCGTGGTATAAGTTATCATGGTCGAGAGGGGGTATATCGACAACAACGACATACGACGACCCCTCAACCCTCGAACCCTCGGCGACCCTCGACCCTCTACCCTAGCTAGTTCCCGACCCTCGCCCCTCGAACCCTCGGCGACCCCTCCCCCCTCATGTCGAAGTTATCGGGGAGGGGGTATATCGATAACGACATACCTGATAAAAAACGAAAGAAAGAAGAACAAAAAAAGAAGAAAAAAAAAAGAGGAGAAGAAGAAAAAATAGAATATTTTCCTCTTCTCCTCTTTTTTTTCTTTTTTCCTCTTCTTATTTATTTCTCCTCTTCTTCTCCTTTTTCTTTTCCTTCTTACTAGACTAAACATAAACTAAAATAATCCTAAAACTAAACGAAACTTCTTCTCCTCCCTTTTTATTTCTTCTTCTTCTTTTTTTCATCCTAAAACTTTATGAACAAAATTACAACAGAAAAAACAATAAAAATTCTATGAACAAAATAAAAATTCTATGAACAAAATTACAATAGAAAAAAATCATAAAATTTTTATTAAAAAATGACATATTCTTTGCATATGAACATACAAACATTTGCATATTCTACAATAATATCACCAAAAAATCTATGAACAGAAAAAAAATCCTAACTTTTGCATATGAACATACATACATCATCATCATTATCTACTACTACTACTACAATATGAACAAAAAATAAATATATATGTGAACAGGGGGCCTGCTTCATCGTCGGCATCGGGGCAGGCGGCAGCGTTGGGGCAGACGCGCGACGGCGAGGTCGGGGCAGGGCGCTCGGCATGCGTGACGGCGAGGTCGGGCCGGGCAGCGCGCAGCGAGGTCGGGGCAGGGCTCGGCGACGGCGAGGTCGGGGCAGGGCGCGTCGAGGTCGGGGCAGGGTGCGGCAATGCCGGGGCAAGGGCGATAGAAACGGCGGACGGGGGGGCGCGGCAGCTTGGCGGCGTCGATGTCGTCGGCGTCGTCGGGGCGGAACTGCGAGATGAGAAGTGAAAATTTTCACAAGTCCTGCTTATATACCCAGAGCATTGGTTCCGGTTCAGAGCACAAACTGGGACCAATGCACCCTTTAGTCCCGGTTGGTGCCACCAATCGTGACCAAAGGTCAGTTTTCGGCAGCCCAAAGGGCGGGAAGCGGCGGCCTTTGGTTCCGGTTGGTGGCACCAACCGGTACCGAAGGGGGGCATTCGTACCGGTTGGTGCCACCAACCGGAATGAAAGGCCTCATGCTCCCCGTGGCCAAAACTTTAGTCCCACCTCGCTAGTTGAGAGGGGCGCGTAGTGGTTTATAAGCCCCACTGTCGCACCCCTCTCGAACTCCTCTCGATTGCAGGCTTACGGGCCTAATTGTCACTGATATGCCTGATGGGCCTACTGGGCCTTCTGTGGGCCTGAATCCTGGTTCATGATAGGGTTTCTAGTCGTATTCAGGTCGTGGTGGCCCAGTAGTTGGCACTTTTTATTTTTATTTTTTGCTTTATTTATTTTATTTTGTTTCTACTTACAACAAAAAATTTACTGTTGATATTTTTATTTATTTTACTTTTATAAAATTTATTTTGTTTCTACTTCTTTATTTTATAAAAGTTTATTTTATTTTATTTTATTTTGTTTCTACTTACTTATTGAATTAAATTTTAATTTGTTTTATTTTGTTTCTACTTATTTATTTTATTAAAGTTTATTTTATTTTATTTTGTTTTTACTTATTTATTTTATTAAATTTTCATTTATTTAATTTTGTTTCTACTTATTTATTAAAGTTTATTTTGTTTCTTTGTGCTCTTCATGTTTTGAACAAAAAATACTTTGATAATTTCAGTGGCATGAATTTTATATAACTTTAGTTTAAAAAATACTAACGGTTTATAAAAGCTTTTTGGTTCATTCCTTTTGCTATTAAAGTATTATAAAAGTTTTTTAGTTAATTTTCTTTTTGCATGGTATCATCATTTCATCCACATAGCATGTGCAAGAAAGTAGAGAGGGTTACGGCAAAAACTGGATGCACTTCGTGTACAAAACGGACAATCTCTTTCGAAGTATCAGGGTTTCATACGGAAACTCGTCTGTTACAAAGGGATGTCATTTTGAACTTATTTGAACTCCAGAGTTTTTCTGCGTTCAAAATACACCATTCAAAGCCACATCATCAATTTTCAACCCTTTCTAACTTCATTTGTTATTTTTCATGCATTTACTGATTTTTGTGAGCTAAATGACCCTGAAATATAAAAGCACTTCAAATGAATTCTGAAAAGGTTGAAAGTTGGCATGGTATCATCATTTCATCCACATAGCATGTGAAACAAAGTAGAGAGGGTTACGGCAAAAACTGGATGCACTTCATGTACAAAACGGACAATCTCTTTCCAAGTATGAGGGTTTCATACGGAAACTCGTCTGTTACAAAGGGATTTCATTTTTTTGAACTTATTTGAACTCCAGAGTTTTTCTGTGTTCAAAATGCACCATTCAAAGCCACATCATCAATTTTCAACCCTTTCTGACTTCATTTGTTATTTTTCATGCATTTACTGATTATTTTGAGCTATAAGACCCTGAAATTGAAAAGCATTTCAAATGAACTCTGAAAAGGTTGAAAGTTGGCATGGTATCATCATTTCACCCACATAGCATGTGCAAGAAAGTAGAGAGGGTTACGGCAAAAACTGGATGCACTTCATGTACAAAACGGACAATCTCTTTCGAAGTATGAGGGTTTCATACGGAAACTCGTGTGTTACAAAGGGATGTCATTTTTTGAACTTATTTGAACTCTAGAGTTTTTCTGTGTTCAAAATGCACCATTCAAAGCCACATCATCAATTTTCAACCCTTTCTGACTTCATTTGTTATTTTTCATGCATTTACTGATTATTTTGAGCTATAAGACCCTGAAATTGAAAAGCATTTCAAATGAACTCTGAAAAGGTTGAAAGTTGGCATGGTATCATCATTTCACCCACGTAGCATGTGCAAGAAAGTAGAGAGGGTTACGGCAAAAACTGGATGCACTTCGTGTACAAAACGGACAATCTCTTTCCAAGTATGAGGGTTTCATACGGAAACTCGTCTGTTACAAAGGGATGTCATTTTTTGAACTTATTTGAGCTCCAGAGTTTTTCTGTGTTCAAAATGCACCATTTAAAGCCACATCATCAACTTTCAACCCTTTTTGACTTCATTTGTTATTTTTCACGCATTTACTGATTATTTTGAGCTATAAGACCCTGAAATATAAAAGCATCTCAAATGAACTCTGAAAAGGTTGAAAGTTGGCATGGTATCATCATTTCACCCACATAGCATGTGCAAGAAAGTAGAGAGGGTTACGGCAAAAACTGGATGCACTTGGTGTACAAAACGGACAATCTCTTTCGAAGTATGAGGGTTTCATACGGAAACTCGTCTGTTACAAAGGGATTTCATTTTTTTAACTTGTTTGAACTCCATAGTTTATCTGTGTTCAAAATGCACCATTCAAAGCCACATCATCAATTTTCAACCCTTTCTGACTTCATTTGTTATTTTTCATGCATTTACTGATTATTTTGAGCTATAAGACCCTGAAATTGAAAAGCATTTCAAATGAACTCTGAAAAGGTTGAAAGTTGGCATGGTATCATCATTTCACCCACATAACATGTGCAAGAAAGTAGAGAGGGTTACGGCAAAAACTGGATGCACTTCATGTGCAAAACGGACAATCTCTTTCGAAGTATGAGGGTTTCATACGGAAACTCGTGTGTTACAAAGGGATGTCATTTTTGAACTTATTTGAACTCCAGAGTTTTTCCGTGTTCAAAATGCACCATTCAAAGCCACATCATCAATTTTCAACCCTTTCTGACTTCATTTGTTATTTTTCATGCATTTACTGATTATTTTGAGCTATAAGACCCTGAAATTGAAAAGCATTTCAAATGAACTCTGAAAAGGTTGAAAGTTGGCATGGTATCATCATTTCACCCACATAGCATGTGCAAGAAAGTAGAGAGGGTTACGGCAAAAACTGGATGCACTTCGTGTACAAAACGGACAATCTCTTTCCAAGTATGAGGGTTTCAACAAAAACTCGTCTGTTACAAAGGGAATTCATTTTTTGAACTTATTTGAAGTCTAGACTTTTTCTGTGTTCAAAATGCACCATTCAAAGCCACATCATCAATTTTCAACCCTTTCTGACTTCATTTGTTATTTTTCATGCATTTACTGCTTATTTTCAACTATAAGACCCTGAAATTGAAAAGCATTTCAAATGAACTCTGAAAAGGTTGAAAGTTGGCATGGTATCATCATTTCACCCACATAGCATGTGCAAGAAAGTAGAGAGGGTTACGGCAAAAACTGGATGCACTTCGTGTATAAAAGGGACAATCTCTTTCGAAGTATCAGGGTTTCATACTGAAACTCGTCTGTTACAAAGGGATGTCATTTTTTTGAACTTATTTGAACTTCAGACTTTTTCTGTGTTCAAAATGCACCATTCAAAGCCACATCATCGATTTTCAACCCTTTCTGACTTCATTTGTTATTTTTCATGCATTTACTGATTATTTTGAGCTATAAGACCCTGAAATTGAAAAGCATTTCAAATGAACTCTGAAAAGGTTGAAAGTTGGCATGGTATCATCATTTCACCCACATAGCATGTGCAAGAAAGTAGAGAGGGTTACGGCAAAAACTGGATGCACTTCATGTACAAAACGGACAATCTCTTTCGAAGTATGAGGGTTTCATACGAAAACTCGTCTGTTACAAAGGGATGTCATTTTTTGAACTTATTTGAGCTCCAGAGTTTTTCTGTGTTCAAAATGCACCATTTAAAGCCACATCATCAACTTTCAACCCTTTCTGACTTCATTTGTTATTTTTCACGCATTTACTGATTATTTTGAGCTATAAGACCCTGAAATATAAAAGCATTTCAAATGAACTCTGAAAAGGTTGAAAGTTGGCATGGCATCATCATTTCACCCACATAGCATGTGCAAGAAAGTAGAGAGGGTTACGGCAAAAACTGGATGCACTTGGTGTACAAAACGGACAATCTCTTTCGAAGTATGAGGGTTTCATACGGAAACTCGTCTGTTACAAAGGGATTTCATTTTTTTAACTTGTTTGAACTCCATAGTTTATCTGTGTTCAAAATGCACCATTCAAAGCCACATCATCAATTTTCAACCCTTTCTGACTTCATTTGTTATTTTTCATGCATTTACTGATTATTTTGAGCTATAAGACCCTGAAATTGAAAAGCATTTCAAATGAACTCTGAAAAGGTTGAAAGTTGGCATGGTATCATCATTTCACCCACCTAACATGTGCAAGAAAGTAGAGAGGGTTACGGCAAAAACTGGATGCACTTCATGTGCAAAACGGACAATCTCTTTCGAAGTATGAGGGTTTCATACGGAAACTCGTGTGTTACAAAGGGATGTCATTTTTGAACTTATTTGAACTCCAGAGTTTTTCCGTGTTCAAAATGCACCATTCAAAGCCACATCATCAATTTTCAACCCTTTCTGACTTCATTTGTTATTTTTCATGCATTTACTGATTATTTTGAGCTATAAGACCCTGAAATAGAAAAGCATTTCAAATGAACTCTGAAAAGGTTGAAAGTTGGCATGGTATCATCATTTCACCCACATAGCATGTGCAAGAAAGTAGAGAGGGTTACGGCAAAAACTGGATGCACTTCGTGTACAAAACGGACAATCTCTTTCCAAGTATGAGGGTTTCATACAAAAACTCGTCTGTTACAAAGGGAATTCATTTTTTGAACTTATTTGAAGTCTAGACTTTTTCTGTGTTCAAAATGCACCATTCAAAGCCACATCATCAATTTTCAACCCTTTCTGACTTCATTTGTTATTTTTCATGCATTTACTGCTTATTTTCAACTATAAGACCCTGAAATTGAAAAGCATTTCAAATGAACTCTGAAAAGGTTGAAAGTTGGCATGGTATCATCATTTCACCCACATAGCATGTGCAAGAAAGTAGAGAGGGTTACGGCAAAAACTGGATGCACTTCGTGTATAAAAGGGACAATCTCTTTCGAAGTATCAGGGTTTCATACTGAAACTCGTCTGTTACAAAGGGATGTCATTTTTTTGAACTTATTTGAACTTCAGACTTTTTCTGTGTTCAAAATGCACCATTCAAAGCCACATCATCGATTTTCAACCCTTTCTGACTTCATTTGTTATTTTTCATGCATTTACTGATTATTTTGAGCTATAAGACCCTGAAATTGAAAAGCATTTCAAATGAACTCTGAAAAGGTTGAAAGTTGGCATGGTATCATCATTTCACCCACATAGCATGTGCAAGAAAGTAGAGAGGGTTACGGCAAAAACTGGATGCACTTCATGTACAAAACGGACAATCTCTTTCGAAGTATGAGGGTTTCATACGGAAACTCGTGTGTTACAAAGGGATGTCATTTTTTGAACTTATTTGAACTCCAGAGTTTTTCTGTGTTCAAAATGCACCATTCAAAGCCACATCATCAATTTTCAACCCTTTCTGACTTCATTTGTTATTTTTCATGCATTTACTGATTATTTTGAGCTATAAGACCCTGAAATTGAAAAGCATTTCAAATGAACTCTGAAAAGGTTGAAAGTTGGCATGGTATCATCATTTCACCCACATAGCATGTGCAAGAAAGTAGAGAGGGTTACGGCAAAAACTGGATGCACTTGGTGTACAAAACGGACAATCTCTTTCGAAGTATCAGGGTTTCATACGGAAACTCGTCTGTTACAAAGGGATTTCATTTTTTTAACTTGTTTGAACTCCATAGTTTTTCTGTGTTCAAAATGCACCATTCAAAGCCACATCATCAATTTAATACATATAGCTCTCATGAATATATAAGTGACCAAATTAATAGAAGTTCATCATCGCATTAAAAACAAAGTACATACATAGTTCTCATTGAACAACATATAGCTCTCCAGAGCATCTACTTAATCCATACATTGAAACTATGTAAAACCTTTCAATGCAACAACAAATGCGATCATAATCACAACCAAGGTAAAAATTGATCCAACGGCATAATGATACCAAGCCTCGGTATGAATAACATATTTTCTAATCTTTCTAATCTTCAACCGCATTGCATCCATCTTGATCTTTTGATCATCGATGACATCCGCAACATGCAACTCCAATATCATCTTCTCCTCCTCAATTTTTTTATTTTTTTCCTTCAAGTAATTGTTTTCTTCTTCAACTAAATTTAACCTCTCGACAATAGGGTCGGTTGGAATTTCCGGTTCAACTACCTCCTACGTAAATAAAATCTATGTCACATTGGTCGGCATAATTGTCAAAAACAATAAATGAAGCAAATAGTTATAAAAAGATAATATAATACCACATGTGAATCATAGACAGGACGAGGGTCAGGTGGATACCAAAACCATCGCACTATATAATAACAAGCAATAATAAAATTTAGAAAATTAGACAAGTATCTATCTGAAGTAAGAATTATTTTCTTTCAGAAAGAAGATAAGAACAAGAGGCTCACCACGGTGGTGTCGGCAACGAGATCGGCGCGGGCGATCGACGGCGGTGAAGACGGGGACGGGACGTGACGGACCGCTAAACCTATGCAAATCTCGGGGAAAATGGAGCTTGGAGGTCGAGCTTCGAGAGGAGAAAGCTTAACTAACGTGGCTCGGGCATTTCATCGAACACCTCATGTGCATAGGAGGTGAGCTAGAGCACCCAAATGCCCTCTCCTCACCGCCAGAAAAAACAGAGCACTGTGCAGTGCTCTGCTGCGGCGACGGGATATATATAGGCAACTCATTTGTCCCGGTTCGTGGCTGGAACCGGGACTAAAGCTCAGCCTTCTGTCCCAGTTCGAGCCAAGAACCGGGACCAATGTTTGTGGGCCAGGAGCGAGGCCTATTGGTCCCGGTTCGTGCCTAGAACTGGGACAAATGGGTCCATACGAACCGGGACCAATGCCCACGAGGCCCCGGCCGGCCCCCTGGGCTAAAGAACCGGGACGAATGCGCCCATGGGTCCCGGTTCGTGACTGAACCGGGACTAATGGGCTTGCCCTGCCCGAACCAAAGCCCTATTTTCTACTAGTGGTTGTATATATAAACATAATGATCATGTTCCAATGGAAAAAATAGTTGAGGCTCATGGATATATGGTCCCTCTCATTACAATTAATGTCACTAAATTTTTACATCCATCAAATCATGGGTGAGTGCAAAATTAACTAAATCTGAGTTGAGTAGAATAAGGAAGGATAAAATGAATGAACAAATGAATCGCGCACATGTCGTTCATCCATTCTTCTCCATCTAGAAATGGAACCCAATACGGTGTTGCTGCACATTGCATCGCTCCATGAGAATGTCGGGAACCTATCAGGAACCCCATTTGCCCATTTCTTTCGCCGCCGACCTCAACATCACCCCATAACATCTCTCCACCAGCTCTGTCATGAAGCCATGTCCACCATGTTACACTTCATCTTACGTTACTCCTCACGTAACATAGGTACTATGTCCAACCATGCATATCAATAAAATATATGCACTGTCTACACAACAAATATTTGTTTTGCCGAACAACTTGTATGCCCGCCTTCTCTAAACCAATTAACCAATCTGCCACATGCTGACCGAACACTGTACATACACAAATTATAGTAATTCTCTTCTCAAAAGGAGAATTGTGGAGATAAAGCGATATATAATTCGGTCGGCTCAAATGTACATGTGAAAGATGATGGTGTAAAACAAAAGCATGGCTCAAACATGTTGGTACTTCTACTAACTTTGATATGGCTCCAGTCCACTAAGCTGCCTTTGTAGGAAAGAAAGACTTTTCAGGACAACTGTTTTTCCACTGGTAGCACATGTTTTGAGGGAATTTGATAATTATTTGGACTAACATACATATAAAGTGGAAAGTTCTCCAGCTAGAAAACCCAAAAATGACATCACCTTTTAATTAAGCTAAACAACTGAGTTATGCTTCTTGCCGTTTTTAGTCACGCAGTTTACATTTACATGTGTTTTCCTTGTACTATAAGTAATATCTGTCGCCACAACTGAACTTTCTATTCTATGTGTCGTAGTACAACATGAGAAATAAGGACATATAAGATGACTGGAAACCAAAGACTAACTAAAGCTTGCATTCACTTAGGATTATTTGAGCTTGATTTCAAAGAACTACAATAGTCATGTATTTATCAAGTTCAAATAAAATTGCAAGCAAAAATATGAGATAATACTATGTAACCTAAATTAAGTTGCCATCTGCTATTCAGAAACATGACTGCCTCGTAAGATACTAAAGCCATAGATTCAACCAATTTATCTTTATGAAAGGAATAAGTCTTTGCTTGCATGATCTTGCACATCCTGTATGTATCAGAGTTCACTTTTTTTAGTGCACAGATGCATAGAAGACTTGCTGGAATCAAACTCGCCGAATCAAGCTAAATTGTACCCCTAGTTACATTCAAGAGAACACTGCACTCAGAACTGTAGCTATCTCGCAAATGGTTGGATGCATCATGTCTGACAGCTAGGCTATAGACAATCTCTTCACCAAGTATAAAAAATAGAAGAACTAAGTTGATATGTCATGTTCAACGGCTAGGCTACAAACAACATTGTGCAACACTGGGTGATGACTCTGTACTTCGACTATCAGCAGGAGTCTATATCTGCTGTAAACTTGCATGTTATTTGTAGACTGCTCACTAAGACAATTGGTTCAGCTTCTATACACTCCACTGCTTAAACTGTAAAATAAAAATCCAAATAGATTGTTGTAGATATGTATGCTTTAATAGAAAGAAAAAAACAATTGTTTCTTTATTTCTCCTCTTATACCCTCTTTACCTACCTCTCAACTCACCTCCTTCTCTCGTTGCCACACTGCGTCACTCTAGCATCATCTCAATCAACCACACCATCTCATTACATGCACACCTAATCTATCATCTGTTTCATAAGTTTATCAGCATGCAATCACACAAAAGAGGCTAAATAGGTTGTGGCATCCTACCTAGTTCAGTTAAAATTTTGGATAAAAGGAAACAAATAGAAAGAAAAAACAAGTGCTACCATCATGCAGTTACAAGAACATAATGTAAGTATACGAAACATAGTAAAGTAAAGAAAATGAAAATGACCTTTTTTTTGTTTAGATTTAGAGACCCGCGGTGAAGGTATAAACATGAAAAATACATGGTATACAAAAAGAGAAGAATCCCTCCATTGTCACCATTGTAATACTCTATAAATAAATCATTAAAACAAATGCCATTATAAGCCTAAAATGATTCGGATATGGTCATATATATAACCAAATTATCATGGTAACTAATATCAATTCATTGATATTTATATGAGCCCTTGCATCTACGTCCTACCTAAGACATTGCTAGAAAAATACAGGGAACATTAAGTATCCCAAAAGTTCATGACCACATTGCCTGCGATCGTGTTTGGAGTAGAAGGTTGCAGCACTGGCACAACAACATGTTGCTGGACATGGGCATGGCAGCAGCAGCAATCCATGCCAAGATGGTCGTATTCATCATCATCAGCTTCCTTCTTGATGTGCTGATGTTCAGGCTCCCTGTTACCTCTGTTTACCAGCCCATGTCCATGTATCACGATGAGTCTATGCTGGAGTGTTGTCGGAATGCCGCCCTCCTGAACGGTGCCATGTCCTCAAGGCCCATATATGCCATCTCCTAGTAGGTTGACCGGCACCCCTTATTGCCAATACATGACATAATTGATTAAGTTGCATTCTCCAATTAAATCTAAACAATATAGAACAATCTGATATTTAAGTAACAACTGCATACGTATTTTTAGCTATTACCTTTCGTACAAAATTTATGATCAAGTATGCCCCGCCAAAGACATAACTAAGAGCAAACTTGCAAAAAAACTTATGTTCAGTACACAATCCATTGTTCTTGCAGATGGTAGGGCATAACATCCTAGCTTATAATTTTTAGACTGCACTACACATGTGAAAAAATCCTGCATGTAGATGGATATTCAGCTGGATGCAAACATGTGAAAAGGAGACACGATAGAAGTAGAACTGAATTCATGTAATTACAAAAATATATATCTGGAAGATGATAATAAGAAAGGAACCCTAGTGAACGAAATTTGGAAAACTTGATAGCAAAAGAGTTGCAACTAAACTTGTTTCCAGGCCAAAACATTAAGGAATAGATGACTATTAGGGCACTGTTTGGAGGGTTACCTTGGTTGGACAAAAACATATATGATGTCATTTGCCCGCCGGTCAACACCAGGTAATGCTCCCGTTGGCCTCCTAGCACGTTGCTGGTCTGTTAGCATGTTCTCCTTGATTCATTTGTGTAGCACCAAGTTGTCCTTTGGCCTCGTCATGCATCGCCAGCCAACGAGAGCGGAGTTGGTCGTAGTTTCCCTTCGATGGAAGGCGTCCTATTTGCTAAAACTTCCATCTTGGCAGCTGCTCCCGGGGTGCATCAGCCCTCATTAATTATTGGAATTAATCGGCTAAAGAAAATAAAATGTATTCTCAGCGGGAGTCGGCTCCTCTGACGTTGCTCAAGGCATAGTAGTTATGCCGTAGGAGCTCATATCCACCGCTCCTTCCATGCCCTATTCATCTAACAAAGCTGATAATCTAACCACACTCCACCGTAATTAGCGACAAAATAAACTACACGCGCCAAATCTCTCGCATAGTCTGGCCTTCTCAAGGCAAACCTGGTCGAGTTGCCACCGTCGAGTTGTCGTCCACACAAAAGGATCTACCAGTTTCCCCATCCGTTACTCTCTCGCTGCTTCAGAGGCTCCCGCTAGTTCAGGCACAATCTGAATCAAATAAACACACCACAAGGCACAATCTGAATGCGGAAAGAATAGTAGATTGCGTGCATACTAACAAAAGGAATGCAAGTGGTAGTACAATCTTATTAGTCAATTGTGCGTACGAGTACATAGTACTGCTAATGCTGCTTTAAATCCCGGAAGGCACAACCTCAGAAGCCACATGAAACTAATGTGTTCAGAGAAGAACAAGTACTATATGGATTTTTCCACTTCATCTAAATCATGAGCATTTGAATATACAATGATATGTCAAAAGATTGATGCAGCGTTGCGTGTACGTTGAGATGTCACGCCCGAGGGGACTTATATGCAGGAGTGCACCACCGGTAAGGGGTGGGAAGTGGTGGTGCCACCACGCCAGCTTCGAGTGCGTGTGTTAAGTTAATGTGTGTGGGGGGCTTCAACCATGGTTTGTTGGGTTGGCTTACAAAACCACAACACTTGTAACTCAATGAGCAAGAAAGAAATTAATACAGAGCTCTAGGTTCTCCTCTCTCGCATCTCTTCCTATTCTTTCTCTCGGCTCCAAGTCAGGCAGCACCGTCGCAGCTCCACAATGATCATATCAGCAGCAGTCGGCGATGTTGCAACGCCAGCAACTCGACGGCAACACAACAACGGCAGTTCGACGGTGATGGTAGAGGTGGCCCGATGATGTGTCGTCGGGAGTTGAACATTTAGACAAACAACTAAACATGCAGAACAGAGAATGAACAATAAATTACAACTAAATGAAACATACCCGGGCGCATAGATCGAGAATTTAAGTCTGGTGTCATCCAGACACAAAAGATGGTCTAGATCTCGAAGAAGAGAATACCCGTGGTTGGCTGGACTGCCAACACCTACGGCCGAGAGAAAGAGGCCCCAGAAGATGGGAACAACCACATGGAAGAAACGTGTCTAGACTATATACCCGGGAGAGACACCCCATCAGCGGGAACAAGTTAAGAAGCGGGGGAGGAATAAATCAAAATGCAAAAAGTCGAGGTAAACCTGAAGAACCCAACACAGGACGTTTTCCTTCATCAATCTCTCGACGGCGCCGCCACAATTCAGTAGAATTCTGTTGTCCTCCTAAAAAATTCATAAACAATTATTCTAAAGAGGAAACAACAATAAAAAATGGCTTGCGAGAACGGAAAATTCAAGGAAAATTACTCACGAACAACAGTAAAATCTAGCACCAAATTATCCACAATGGGGACATGTACGTGAGAAGGATGCATACCGTCGTACGTGCTGTAGATCATCAGACCAATCCGAAGCACGAAGATTCAGACAGCTAGCTGACAACGAACCCTGACGCCCCCCTCTCGTGCGCACATTAGAACTAGAAGAAATTGTCCTTTGCAAAATAGATGGGAAGCCAGCATCTGTACATATGAATATCCACCAAGCAAGAAGAGCACAAAGACGAAATATCTAGCACAGCAGCCAATGCACCAGCAAAGAGAGGGGCCGCAGGAGCTGTCGGCGAGACAGCAGAATTAGGAAGACCGGCAATGGCCATGTGAAACAGAAGTACCACGCGAGGACAGAGGCCTGCGGCAGAGCACCAACTGAAACACCACTCAGACCAGGAGGCGGCGTGCCCAAAAATAAACCAACCGAAGAAGAAGCCGAGGGAACATACTTCTTCTCTGAAATCTCTCGAAAAGGGTGCTTCCCCTCGCAAATATCCCGACGACAGCGGCGCGCATCAGCAGGATTAACATCTTCATCTGCAAAAACACAATCTTAAACACAAGAAGAACACAACATGGCAAGATGATCCATACTCCATGCCAATCATGCATCCTGATTACAGAACATTATTTTGAGATGTGAATAATAAAACATAGATGTACAAAATATTCGAGCAACTATTCAAGAAAATATTTGTATAAATTTGAATGCCTTAAGTCAAGAGCTTTGACAACTATTATTTGATCCAGGGTGATAAGAAAAGCACATGAATAGCTAGGTTCCGAAAAAGCATAGAAGGCAACATGCCTTGTTGTTGCTGTCGCCGGAGAGTTGTAGCTGCTTGGTACTGCCTCTTGTGTATCCGGGCCTCGATCTGGTAGGTCACATGATTATAGTACCAAGCATCAGCATGCTGATTTATGAAGCATAAAGCTGAAAATAAATAATTCAAACAAATCAAAGCCATGAATCAAGATCTCTCTTCTTGTAACACTAAATCATATTTCATTTTTATCAGCCCGGCAAGTTTTTATAAACTGTACACCACATACTTTTCGACCAGATTTTCCCTTTACTACTGTCTATGACAAATGAAAAACAATACCACATGCTGCATTGCTTAAAAAAATATATGAGCTCCAATAATCATATAATCACATTGAATTATCACTCATAAGAAAATTAAGTGCATCATGCTATTACAATAAAATAGGAGATGCACTTGTATAGTGCCAAGAACAAAACTTGGATTGTTCTAATATATTTTATCAGAAGAAATACCATCCTACCATTTATTAAAAAACTTGGGCTAATTAAAAGGGATCACATGTACTTATGTTTATGATAGAAAGAAGTTTAAAAATATTGCAATAAACTGAAACTAATGCAGAAAATAGAAAGTATGATGGTGTATCATGTCATTTGCGGAAACATCTCAATGGTGGCTTGCCCAAACAATGCCCCCATTTCTTGAATTGATAATGCACAAATTCTACCTCCAGACAAATCAGTAAAACTCAAAATATGTGTTAAAATTGATGGTGTTGTTTTGTTCTCATGAATAACAACGATGTTAGCATATAAAAATGTAGGCTCATCTCTAGAAAAAAAGGATCTATTAATGTATCTTCTGGAAGAACAGAGCAGGGAATTTGGAGGTTCAGAGTACTAACGTGTATGTTATCAATCGGGAGACTTCAGCTACTGAATATCTGCACACATTTGCCTCAGATCATAGTTCCATCACTACTTCAAATTCAGTAAGCCACATGGAAGATCGAGGACTAACCTGCGAAGCCGATTCCTATAAGAAAGAAAGCGTGTAGATGGAGCAGCACACAACATCGGATCCTTGTATCGCCCAATAGAAGGAGGAGGCTGCGGATCCCGCCGTCGATGTAGGTGGCGAGGCCGGTGGCGGGAACGAGTAACACTGGACCTGGGGCCGCCGGGCGCTAGCTCCCGTGGACCCATACCTAGCGCGACGTGACTATAAGCCGATGTGGTGCTATGGAGGGAGCTGCCATGGTGCAATGAGGGATGGGGGAGACAATGCGGTGAGGGATCTGGCACGGATGTGAATGGCAAAATGTCGACGTGTAGATTCGCGGAGGGATGGGAATCTTGGTGGGGAATGATCCCGCGTCCGTGAATCATGGCTGTTTTGCGGGAGGAGTTTCCTTTTTTACATGTTTGAGGGAGGACGAACGAAACAACGTCGATACCTACCATCAGGACCGAGTGGAGTTTTGAAGAAGGAAGGTTCATATACATATTTGTCGATTAGTCAATTGGATTTTCCCTTAAAAGTCCTTTATTTGTTTCCTTCAAATCCATTATTTGTTTCCTAAAGCAAATTCCATTAATGAGATGGATCGATTGATTAGGCTAAGTTAGGAAAGTTAGATTTATGACTTTTTGTACGGTAGGAAAGTGTTTGTTTATAAGGAAATAGTGGTGAAAAGATAAACTGGTAGGGTGGTGGGAGGGGAGACGGAAAAAACCAGCGAAAAAAAAAACGATTGAAAGTGGTGGGACGAAAATAAACCGTACTATTCAACCAACTCGTCCATCTCTACTCCTAATGTCTGAGTTGGTAGGATTGCGTCCACGGCTTTTTTTCGTCCCACCACTTTCGTCTGGGTTTTTTTTTGTCTGGTTTTTTTCGTCCCCTCACCCCCACACCCACCCACCCAACCCCACCCACGTAGCCCAAAGAAACAGCGCCGCCTGAGTCCAGCGGGATCGCCCTGCTGCCAATCCCCAGACCCCGCCGGATCTCGCCACCTGATTCCATCTGGATCGCCACCGTCGTGCGATCTGCGCAGCCGTCGTGCGATCTGCGCACTCGACAGCGCCGCCGCCAGACGGATCTCGCATCCACGTTTCTGGATCGCCGCCACAGACGTAGGAGCTCCCGTCGGCGCCGCTGAGGACGCAGGGTGGTTTCAACCCCAGGTATGCTGTACGGTTTCAACCCCAGGTATGAACATGGGTTTTGTTTGTAAGGTCTTCGTGTACAAATCAGGGCGATCCTGATGGACTCATGTTCAATACCTGCTAAAAGATCTACGAGACTACTCATGTTTCTAGGGTATTCGTGTACAGATCTGCGCTTCAAACAAATGACTGAAGTTCTTTCTGACGCCCCATATAGTTGCTTAACAGCAAGTTTTTTCCATGACTTCTCTGAGTTTTGTATATGCAGATGTATGTCAGACTGCAAATAGCTGCTATATAGTTTAGTACAGGTCACAGAAACAAACTACAAACAACCAAACATACCAACAAAGTTGTAGGCAAATCGCAATATGAGAGTTTGAGCACCTTGCAACCCAACCGTGCCTTCATGATTTCGCCCCCTTACCATTGCCAACATCATGAGTTTCTGTAAAATGTAACAAGCTGCCCTTATGTGTTGAAATCCTGTACAATAGCAAGCTGCCCTTGTGATCTTCGACGGCCTTCATCTGGCTGCAATCAGATGAACAGTTCATCTTAGCATATTGAATTTTTAACATGTAAATCAACATAGTCAGTTTACAAAAAATTGAAAGGTAGCAAAGTCTGTTGGACATGTCTTTCTATTTTGATATGTATAGCAAAACTCATAAATCTGTAACAAGCTGCCCTTATGGACTGAATTTCTGTACAATGGGAACGGGCCTTTAGTACTGTTGGTATTTCACGTGATCTGCTTGCAAAGTCAGTTTACATGTATTTGCGGGATACCTGAGTCTGTTGGACATGCCTTTTTTTTAATAGTTCCATATGGGGACTCCACACAGCAAGCCAACGGAACAGACGACCTCATCACATGTACCTCCAGGTATATGTTCACCTATAAATTGTGCTACACAAGTCAAACACCATCCCAGGAGACTGAATGTGTTGCAGGCCCGATGGAGGGGACAAATGTTGACGACTCTAACGAAGGGATCATACCCGTAGCCGATGATGTTGACAAAATTTACCCACGTAGTCCAGGTATAAGGCTGTGCAAATATACAAAGCTTAATTTTATCCTTTTTATGTGATAAATCATACCTAATAGACTTGGGCACAACCAATTCTAATGTATCAAGCGTGTGACTTGTAGGAGTCCATATTACTCCCTCGGAACTGATGATATTTGAGACCGATGGTGATAGCACATATGATACACCAGGTATATGTGTACCTCCATGTATATGTTCGGCTACATATTTTCTTATACATGTCAAACACCATCACAGGAGATGTTGCAGGCCCGATGGAGGGGACAAATGTTGACGACTCTAACGAAGGGGTTATACATGTAGCCGACGATGTTCACAAGATTTACCCAAGTAGTCCAGGTATTAAGGCTGTGCATATATACAGAGCTTACATTTGTGCTTTTTATGTGATAAATCGTACCTAACAGACTTGGGCAGAACCAATTCTAATGGATCAAGCGTGTGACTTGTAGGAGTCCATATTACTCCCTCGGCATGGATGATACTTGAACAGACCGATTGTGAAAGGACATATGTTCATCAACCTTCCCATCTGATTACGGGTAAGTATTATGTTGCTGAAAGGTTAACACCATGTGCCTACAACTTTGCCTTATTTCGGTCCAATATTTTGTTATGTTTACATGATGCAGACAGCCACCCAATCTCATTCCTATATACTGTAGATTCATTGCCGGCTCTCAGTAATCTGACAAAAGAACTAGCTAGCATGCAACGTGATAAAGAGGAAAAGAGGCCGCAGAATGTTCCACACCATCCTCTCAGTGATATCACTAATGCTTATCAACCATCCTCTATGGACCTTGACGAAAAAAGAGAGTTCATAAAATCTCGGAGGCGAGCTGCTTATCGAAAGAAAAAAGAGGAGGCTACCGTCAAGCAACAAGATGAAAATCTGTCTGCCCTTACGATATCAGGTAAGAATGTTTTATGTGTCGGACTACGATAATAGTATATATACTCCCTCCATTCCACAATATAATGTTAATATCCGACGAAAAATGATGAGGGTACCATCAATGTACAAGCAGATGTGCAAAATGTTACCCTGTCCCCTCTCGGTGATATCACTGATGGGTGTCAACCTACCTCAGTGGACCTTGACGAGAAAAAAGAGCAAATAAATGCTCGGAGGCGAGCTGCTTATCGAAAGAAGAGGAGGCTACCGTCAAGCAACAAGATGGAAATTTGTCTTCCCTTACGATATCAGGTAAGAATGATTTATGTGTCGGCACTGCGAGGATAGTATATATACTCCCTCTATTCCAGAATATAAGGTTAATATCAATGTACATGCAGATATGCAAAATGTACCCCTGTTACCTCTCGGTGATATCACTAATGGGTGTCAACCAACCTCGGTGGACCTTGACGAGAAAAAAGAGCAAATAAAGGCTCGGAGGCGAGCTGCTTATCGAAAGAAAAAAGAGGAGGCAGCCAGCAAGCAACAAGATGAAAATCTAGCTGCCCTTACGAAATCAGGTAAGGATGTTTTATGTTTCAGCAATACGATGACCGTATATACTTTCTTAGTTAAGAATGTAGGCGACACATGTTTCCATGCAATTCAATCCCATGAATAATTGACCAAGAATAGTGAATAAAATAATTGACCAATAGTTGACCACTGTGTTCTACATACAATTCCTCATCATTTATGTTGAAGTAACACAAATTTGGAAAGTCGATATAGGTCAGACATACGACTTTTGAGTCCATATTTACACTTTATGTATGGGCACGGAGGGATTATTTAAATAATAATCGTTAGATAAAGAACTAGCTTCAACCAGCCAACCCAACTACGTCCAGCTATACATCATTGTTTAACCAGCCCGTGCAGCTATATAAAGTAAGTGTGAGTCTACTACATGAATTCTTGTTGAACAATGAAGACCCTAAACCCTCCGTGCAGATATCCAAAATGTTCCCCTGTTACCTCTCGGTGACATCACTAATGGGTGTCAACCAACCTCGGTGGACCTTGACGAGAAAAAAGAGCAAATAAAGGCTCGGAGGCGAGCTGCTTATTGAAAGAAAAAAGAGGAGGCAGCCAGAAAGCAACAAGATGAAAATCAGCCTGCCCCGTTGCCTCCTTCAACTGCATCTGGTGTCATTCATGATAAAAAACAAGCTAGGCGTCAAAATGATAAAGAACGCAAGCGTAACTTAAGGTTAAGGGACGGGCAAAGGGAGCAGGAAAATGCGCAGAGGCGAGCAGATTATCGGAAGAATGTGGATAACGGAATGATTGATCTTCAACAAAAAAATCAAAATCAAAGAGAATGGCGCATGCAACACCGAGAAAGCATGACTTCTGATGAGATGGGCGAGTCGAGTGCTCAGAGAAAGGCAAAGTATGCTGCAAAGAAAAACACTCTGTGTGCTGAATCGATCGCAATGCCGCGTCCAGATCTAACTAGCACAATGTCTGACTCTCACGCAACACCTGACTTTCGGTCCACATCTGTGTGTCTAGATGGGGGCCCTGCAATGAGTATGCCGACGTACCCTGTCGGTACCGATGGTAAGAATTGGGTACTGTCACTCTTCTACACAAATTTTCAGTTGTACCGTCTCTTTCTTACCATCTCAATGAATAGGCATCATGTGCGAGGATCATGCTCCTACCGTCAAGGCGGCCCCCACATACATTCGCAACATCGAAACGGATGGTAGTTATCCCATCAACGGTCATCTTTCATTTTGTAATCATTCATCAGATATTTATAATGATTCAAAAATGTTGCAGGTGCCTATCTAAGCAGAACCTTAGGTGGTGCTGTAGATGGCAACCTCAGCAAAATCAATGAGCACCTAACAAGTGCCGACCAGCAAACCAATGATCCGCTAACAATAGCGGATAATGGAGCTGACCAGCAAAGGCATGCGTCCAGAGCTCAGCCTAGGACGAGAGAGCGATCTTGCAAGGGAAGTATGGCGGCGAAGAAGCGTCAGGAGAAAATTGGCAAGCGGAAATCATGTACGAAGGTGCCACGTGGTGAGAGGAACGCCCTGCTAGATCGTCGTAATGAAAGCTTTGCAGGTAGGGTGAAGACCCCGACTGTCAGGTCCATCTCCATACCGGAAATGAGCTCAACTGGACAACCTACCGTAGTTGAAGCACACGGTGCCTCAACCTCATCTAGCACGCCGGAGTACACTATCAGAAGTGAAGGTAACAATCCCATCCTTACTCTCCACGCGTCCCTTGAGACTGAACCCTCATTTATTGGTTTCGCACTTGAGCAGACGAGATGGACGCTTACCTTAGTCGTCTCATGACTGATAATGTCAACCCTGACAACCTCTTTGACGATGAGTATTACCTGTTTGCTGGTGAAGGTATGTACACCGACTTGAGCAACATCCACCCGTTGGGAATATCACACTAATTATAAACATTGTTTGCAGGCTCAGATGCTGATGACATGGAGCACGACGAATTGGAAGACTCAAGTCACAATACCTATGTCGACCATGATCCACTGGACTATGTCTACTCAAACCTCCCAGACCACACACACATCCTGAAGCACGCGGCGAACTGCGATCACTGCAAGGCCAAGAAGTTTGTGTCCGAGGCCCCGGGATTCTGCTGTCGCAGTGGGCAGATCGAGCTGAAGCAACCGGAGCCCATCCCGGAGCTAATGAGGCTTTGGTCTAGCATGGATGCGGACTCAAGGCATTTTCGGGAGAACATACGGTTCTTCAACGGCCACTTCTTCACAACCCTCGGCGTCAGCCTCGATGAAAGCTACACAAACATGAAGTCTGGGGTGTACACATTTCGGGCGCACGGCACCATCTACCACAATGTTCATTCCTTCGGGCCAACATCCCGTCCAGAGCATCTACAGTTGTACTTCTACGACGACGACCCAGGCCTAACCCATCGCAAGGCTGCCACCGAGCAATTAGACCAGGATGTCGTCAGAAAGTTAGTGGACATACTCAGGGAAAACCCGTACTCCCAGCAGTTCAGGAGTTTGGGTGCGCACAGGGACAACCTCGACGATTACAGGATAGACCTCAACACTGACCAGAGACTAGACCAACGGAAGTATAATAGACCTCTGTCATCTGAGGTCGCTGCAATTTGGGTGGAGGGCACTGACCTAGCGAAGAGGTTCGATCGTAGGATTACACTTTGCGGGAATGACAACCAGAGGCACAGTATACATGTGACGGCTGGCTCGTATGACCCGCTCTCTTACCCACTCTTCTACCCAAGGGGGGAGCTCGGTTGGCACCCGAAACTACCTAAACGTGACGTCCCTTGGCCGGTTGTGCAACAACCAAGAGGTAGACGTGATGATGATGATGAGGAGGATGCAGGTAAGCCTTATGTGTATTCTGTCGTTTAGATGAATTGTATACTTCTCATATGAATCCTAATGTCCGCGTTACTCATATCCATGTGCAGAGGGGAATAGCAGGTTATACGTCTCGGTGAGAGACTACTACTGTTACATGCTCCAGACACGACCTGGGATATTCAATCCCATACTCTGTGGAGCACGATTGCTCCAGCAATGGGGGGTGGACATGTACATCAAGATTGAGAGTTGTAGGTTGAAATGGTACAGGAAAAACCAGACAAAGATCCGTGCCGACCTGTATAAAGGAGTTGTTGATGCAATTACATCCGGCGAGACCCGGGCAAGCGCTGTTGGCGTAAGGATAGTGCTCCCTGGAACGTACCCACGTGGCGACCGTGACATGAAGCGGAGGCATATGGATGCCATGGCAATTGTCCATACCTACGGGAAGCCTGACATCTTCTTGACCATGACCTGCAACCCTAACTGGGAAGAGATAACGAATGAGTTATTTCCTGGTCAGACAGCGCAAGACCGACCTGATCTTGTGGCTCGTGTGTTCCATGGCAAGCTAGAGGCTATGAAAGAGTTGTTCTTCAAGAAGAATATCCTGGGTGTTGTCGCACATGTATATGTAGTCGAGTTCCAGAAGAGGGGCCTCCCCCACGCACACTTTTTGTTGATCATGGATTCTACCTATAAGCTTGTCGTTCCGGAGCAGTACGACCGACTCATTTCTGCCGAGCTCCCAGACAAGCAGAAGTATCCTGAACTCCATGCCTTGGTGGTGAAACATATGATGCACGGACCATGCGGTGCTCTCAACCCCAAAAATGTGTGCATGCAACAGAACGAGTGCAAGTGCAGATACCCGCGGCCGTTCAATGAAAACACGGCACAGGGCAAGGACTCATACCCAGTTTATCGTCGTCGAGATAATGGTCGGCAGGCTAAGGTCCGGGGTAAAATGTTGGACAACAGATGGGTTGTGCCGTATAACCCTTACCTTCTGCAGATGTTCAATTGCCACATCAATGTTGAGGTTTGCTCCAGCATAAAGGCCGTCAAATACCTTTACAAGTACATATACAAGGGCCATGATAGGGCTTCTTTCAGCATCGACCAGCCCGACGCCGATGGTAACATTGATGAGATCAAAAGATACGTAGACGCGAGGTGGGTTACTCCTCCAGAGGCGATGTGGAGGATATTTGGCTTCCCCTTGTGTGCCAATGACCCGCCTGTACTATAGTTGCCCCTTCATCTCCCGAATATGCATAGGGTGGCATTCCATGAGCAAGCTCACTTAACCGACGTAGTCGCCTCTGAGAATGCTTCCAAATCCATGTTGACAGAGTATTTCAAAGCTAACCAAAACCACCCGTGGGCTAGGAATATATTGTACAAGGATTTTCCTGGAAGGTTCACATGGCAGAAGGGTAAGAAGTATTGGAAAGAGCGGGTGGAGCGTTATCAGATAGGTCGAATTTGTGTCTGCCAATCCTGCCGAGGGGGAGCGATACTATCTGCGTGTGCTGCTAAACCATGTTGCTGGCAAGACATCCTATGAGGACCTGCTCACCGTGGATGGTAGGCTATGCGGGAGCTTTAGAGAGGCTGCCGAAAGGTTGGGACTCATCGAGGCAGATAACATGCTCGACGACTGTCTTACTGAGGCAGAGCAGTGGGCGATGCCATGTTCGCTCAGGAGGCTCTTCGCAACAATTTTGGTGCACTGTGAGCCAGGCGACGTGCGTGGTTTATGGGATAGGCACTTCAAGCCTATGTCTGATGACTATCGGCGATCACACACGTGCCCGATTGAGGTGGAACAAATGGTGTTGCTTGACATTAGGGGTATGTTGCAGTCCATGGGCAAAGACATAGCTGATTTCGCTCTTCCATGCATTGACGATGCGTTCGACCCAACCGAGGGCGAGGCCAGAGAAGTGATCGAGGAATCTAACGTCGATTTTGACATCAACGACACTAAATTGGCTTCGACGCTAAACCCTGAGCAGAGGGTTGCATACGACGAGATACTAGCTTCTGTTGAACGCGGTGATGGGGGTGTGTTCTTTGTTGATGGCTCGGGAGGTACAGGGAAGACCTTCCTGTACAGGGCGCTGCTCGCCAAGGTTCGAAGCGAGGGAAACATTGCTATCGCTACCGCGACGTCAGGCGCCGCCGCTTCTATCATGCCTGGAGGCAAGACTGCCCACTCGAGGTTCAAGATCCCATTGAGATGCGACGATGGCGCCTCATGCACCTTCATGAAGCAGAGTGGTACCGCTAAGCTACTGAGGATGGCCTCATTGATACTATGGGACGAGGCCACCATGACTAAGCGACAGGCGGTCGAGGCACTGGACAACAGCATGCGCGACATCATGGGAAGACGGGACCGACCCTTTGGGGGAAAAACTGTTGTGTTTGGCGGGGACTTCAGGCAGGTGCTTCCGGTCGTCAGGAGGGGGTCCCGGGGTCAGATAATCGATGCAACCCTCCGAAGTTCACACCTCTGGAAGGGTATGCGCCCGCTAAGGCTCGTCACCAACATGAGGGCTCATAATGACACCTGGTTTGCGGATTACTTGCTAAGGGTAGGCAATGGCACCGAGGAACTTGATGATCAAGGAAACATACGACTCCCTGAAGATATTTGTGTGCCGTCTACAGGCGAGGGTGACGACCTGGAGAAGCTGATTGACCATGTGTTTCCGAGACTAGATGACAACATGTCCGATCCGAATTACATGACTTCACGCGCAATCCTCTCCACCACGAATGACAACGTCGACAAGATAAACATACGCATGGTAGAGCGTTTTTGGGGAGAAGAAGTAATCTACCATAGCTTTGACAGTGCAGAAGACGACCCGTATGGCTACTACGCTCCCGAGTTCTTAAATGGATTGACTCCCAACGTTCTGCCTCCGCATGCACTCAAACTGAAGCTCAACTGCCCTGTCATACTTCTGAGGAATATTGATCCGGCTAATGGTCTGTGTAAAGGGACAAGGCTTGTGGTGCGAGGTTTCGAGAGGAACGCCATCAACGCAGAAATCGTGATCGGACAACACGCAGGTAGGAGGGTATTCCTTCCTCGAATACCCCTATGCCCGTCTGACAATGACATGTTTCCATTCAAGTTCAAGAGGAAGCAATTTCCTGTAAGGCTTAGCTTTGCTATGACGATTAACAAGGCTCAAGGCCAGACAATTCCGATTGTTGGCGTGTACCTACCTAATCCAGTGTTCTCTCATGGTCAACTCTATGTCGCATTGTCTCGAGCCACCGCAAAGATAAATATAAAGATCCTCATTGAGAAGGAGAAGGAGAAGGAGAATGCCAAGAAGCAAAGCGGTAAATCTAAGAAGCGGAAAAGACCTGCCTTGTCCTTACAGACCTCGATGAAGAACATCGTCTATAAGGAAGTCCTTACAGGCTGAAGTCTGATCTTAAATATGTGAGAGGATTTACTCTTATGCTACAGGTAATTTGGTGCTCTTTGGTGTCTTTGTACATATCTCTATCTTTCGATGTTTGCAATTGAACTTTATTATGTTTATACTACAAGGCAAGTATTAATAATATTGCCTCGGATTTGTGACTTTGCAAGTTGCCAAATTTTGCTGTATGTGACATTATTTTTCGTTTTGCTGGTTTTCTTATGTATATTATTCTTTTGTTGTTTTGTAATCAATCATCTACTACATCTAAACCCGGCTTTGTTTTCCTGCACAAATATTGCACACTGCCTTGATCACTCCGTTCTTGTAAAACTAGACTCCACTGGAGTGTTCTACATTAGAGAAATATTTATGATGTGGCCACAAATCAGGCACAGTCAATGTTATTTATTTTTGTTTACTATGTCATTTTTGTGACCGATTAGTATCTTTGGTATTAGAACTCCAGTTACACCAATTGGTTATTTGCATCTCAAGTTAAATTAGTCACTGCTAATCAAAATGAAATGTGGCCATTGGTTCTTCGATGATTGATGGTACAGATGGTCAAAGCAACAGTGATATACCCCACTGGATTAATGGTATAGAAGTAGCTTATTTATGTTTGTTCCTTTTCTTTTACTCCTGGGCCATGAACAGGTGAGGGCATGAACAGAAGTGCTAGGTGCATATAAATTCAGAGGACACTTTGCTCAAGTTATATGCACGGTGCACCAGCAAAGTGCTTCTACAAGTACTCCTAGCAGTTCAGAACTGCAAATACTCCTACTGCAAACAAAATTCAGTAAATTTCAGTGCATCTACTGCAAACTAAATTCAGTGCATAAACTCCATGTACTCCTAGAGTACTCTTTCTTTGAAATTCAGTGCATCTACTGGAAACAAAATTCAATAAATTTCTAGAAACTACTCCTACTGCACACAAAAAATGAGTGAATTAAGCATGCAGACATACCCGATGCTCCAGGGGCATAAAACAATAATCTTCAGAGCTGTTGCAAATTGGGTCAGAATCCAATTCTCAGTGTCAATGCCATATTTAATCATAAAATCCTTAAGAAGAAGGCGCAAGAACTTCAAATGTTCCTTTTCACGCAATTCGATTTGATGCAAGCGATGAGCTTCCTTAACAATAGTCGTTAACCTGGATAAAGAGGAGCATTTGCTTTAAGTGAAAAAAAGATAAATAAAGGTTAAAATTTTGTAGAAGTTGGTACAGCGCTGAATATAACAAAATGAGGTTCTCAATTGTCAACTTACAGTACGGTATGTCTATGAAAATAAAGTACACAATAAGTCAGGAAATCTTAGCATCGCATAACCAAAGGAGATTTATTAATGCTTGCTATAGAAGATGAGAACAGTAGGAAAGAACATAAAGTACTAACATTGACAAGGGAGAACATCAACTTGTGAGAAATAAGGAAGGACAAGAGGTAAGCTCACCGTCTCGAGCTTGCAAGTAATGTCATGTTGATGTAAGAATATCGTTGAATCTTCAGTAGGATCTGATAGTCTTTTAGGCGATAAAGTATGCATGGGCTTCTTCTGAGTGCAAATTCTCATTTCACAATCCGGAACGTCAACATGCAGACATGTTATTCCCTGAAAAATCAAATCGTGATCAATATATTGTTCACCCTGACAAGCAACAAGAATGCTTATAAAGTTATACTAACCAGGTTCTTTTCAATTATTACTTTACATTCAGTACACCCTACAACTAATTTCTTCTCATAACCACACAAGTCGGTGAGCCTCTTGGCCAGGTGATCGTCAATAGCATTATTAGCTATGTCAACTGGGGAGGGCACCGTCTCATTTCGTACGAATTCTTTCAGACTCTGAGAAATAAACATAGAAGATAATTAAGAAGCTTGTCAAATACAGTATAACACAATTGTCTAAATCATGAAAGGAGGCAGGATCATTGATTAAAAAATGGGAGCGTTACTAACAAGCGGTGGCAAGCATTACCAAAAGTCCTGTAGAAAAAGCAGAGTAATCGATTAGATGATCTTGAGTTTTTCATTGATGACAGCCAAATCTTAAGGAGCATCAGCAAGGAAAAAATAAGAACCTTTGCTGGATCATTGAGGTAGTCCCCATCAAAAGAGAAAATTGCAATGCCAACGGGTGCTTCATATAGCAGCACAATAGTCATGTCTCCTGTCGGGAAACCAAGTAAAGTACGCACGGGATTCATCTCCAAATTATGATCTCACAATCCGGAACATCAACATAAAGACAGGTTATTCCCTGAAAAAGTAGGTGGTGGTCAGTACTGTTCACCCAGACAGAAGCAACAAGAAAGCTTACAAAGTATACTAACCAGGTTCATTTCAATTATTCTTTTATATTCAGCACTTCCCACAGCTAATTTGTTCTCGGAACCACACAGTTCGGTGAGCCTCTTGGCTAGGTGATCGTCAATAGCGTTATTAACTATGTCAATGGGGCAGGGCACCGTCTCATTTTGTATGAGTTCTTTCAAACTCTGGGAAATAATCATAGAAGGGATTTAAAAATCTTGTCAGATACAATACAAGTGTCTAAATCATGAAAGAAGCAGGGTATTTGACAAAGCAGTGCGTCAATCATAAAGTATAGTCTTGCTTAAGCCTTTGTATGTATGTTTCTCTCGGTAATGCTCTCGAATGTTCATGCATAGAGCTAGATGTCTGTATTCTTCCATTCTTGGTAGGAGTACCATGTCAGAGCTCATTCATCCCTAGCTAGGAAGATCTAACCACTCAGTAGAAAATCTGAATTTTGGGTCGGCCCTAGCTAAGCTGCTGCAAGCAATTTTGGGTCGGCCCTAAGTAACTGAACGATTACAGAAATCTGAATTCGACATGAGCTCCACACAACCAAGTAGTGCTTATTATCTGTTCTATATGTCGCTGATAGGTATCCACGCTAGCTACAACTGAGTCAACTCCACTTTTCTGAAAAATTGCTACACGCGCAAGACAAAAAGGAAATCCACAGATTGCCCAACCACAACAAGGAACAAAACATCTTCTCCTCGAGAGGAAAAGGCAGGGGGGAAAGGTAGGCAGAGCATCGAGATGAATCGATTCGTCCAGCCGACGAGCTAGCGAGCCAGCCAGTCCATTCGGAACAGAGCCGCACGCACCCGCAGAGGAAGCGCGGAGTGAGGGAGGGGGGGAGGGAGGTGGTAGCAGGAAGGGGGAGGCGTACCCGCACTTGTCGCAGAGCACGGCGAAGCCGCCGGATCGCAGCGGCCAGTCCTTCCTCCACTCGCCCACCCCCGCCGCCGTCGGGGCGGGCGCGCCGCACGCCGCGTTCATGCACCTCGCCGCCGCCGCCGCGGGAGACGAGGGTGCGCGCGGGGGGGGTGAGATCTAAGGACTGTGCGGGAATGGAGAGAGTGAGGGAGACTGGTGCTGGTTGGGTTTTTTTTTTTGAGTAATACTGTTTTTAGGGGTTTTGAGTAATACTGTTTTTTCTTTATAACTTGGAGTAATACTGCTGGGTTGGGTGCTGGTTGGCCGTGCTGGTTAGCCAATTTGGGCCTTTGACGTTTGCTCTTCGAAGGAAAAATACACTAAAGTATATACATTGGATCATATGAATAAATGTTTTTTATACTTATTACATATATTCAGAGTATCACAAAAAAATCAAAATTTTGAGAAAAGAAACCGAATATACTTGGTTTATGTTGGATTGCTTGCATGTTTTTAAGTTTTGTCGGACAATTTTCCTTAGCCTATAAAAAATAATTGAAAATTATCAAAAGAATATATAAATAGATTAAAATGATTTAAGAAATTTCAGATGACATATTATTTATATATGAACATTATAGTTGGTTGTTTGCTCCGAAAGAAATGCAACATCTTTTTTGTAATAATATGAAAAATAGTTTTTCTTTTTACAAAATAAAACAGTTGTGTTTGTTTCACTCTTAATTTTATTATACTCCCTCCGACCGAAAATACTTGTCCTAGAAATGATTGTATCTAGACTTATTTTAGTTATAGATACATCCATTTTATCCATTTCTAGGACAAGTATTTCCGAACGGAGGGAGTATATTATATTGAGTCTTATTTCATGCAGTAGCAAATATCATTTATATTTCATCACAGATAAAAAGTGATGGGTTCCGACATACACATTGATATAACGATGACAGGCCGGACTGAAACACGACAAGAAGAGGTATATAGCTAATCATTCTTTGTCTGTGCCTTATACATGATAACACAAAATGTTTATTTTTTACATATTATTATTTTTCAGAATATAGGAGACATAGATATGGATTTTGGAGATGCAGAAAAAGAATGCATCAACAAGGGTTCCGAAGCGGTGACGCTGAAAGGGGCCGAAAATTCACCGAGTTTTTCATAACAAAATGATGTGGAGGCAGTGATATCTCATAAAAAACAGAAAAGGATGCCAATTTACATGTTATCGCACAAGGTATTCTTTTCAATGTTTTGGAACGAAGGGAGTATATAATATAGTAAAACATAGATATAATCTAAACGCGAAATTACAGGTGATAAATGCTTACATGTATTGCATGCTGGCTCACAACTATCTACGAGACAGGGCGGGTGAAAAGTTACATATTATTAGCACGTTCGTTTCTGGCCAGATGAAAGAAGACGGAGAAAAAGACATAGACCCATCAAAATATCGTCACTTCTTACAACATGTTAATACTTATCTACAACAAGATATGGTTAGTATCGTCTCATTATCCATGCATATCATGATGTATTTTTTTAATTAATCCATGTGTATAATAATTTATTATTTTTTATATCTAATTGTGACTACGACTTATATGATATTTACACCAGTTGTTCATGCCAATTAACATGCCTCGGACTCATTGATATCTGGCAGACGTCAATGCCAAAAAAACGTGAGATTATCAGAAGAGGACTCACTTGGTTCTCGGATCGAACGGAGTGAGCTTACTACTACGGTAACTATTGTTTTTTGGTCCTCTTAACATATGTTTTGTTTGCCTTAACCCCTATTATTTTCCATATATAAATTAGTTACGAGGACTTGAAAAGCATTTGAAACTTGGAGAACAGAGTCCAGAGTTTAACAGAGATCATAAGTGGCTCAATCTCAATGTTACAAAATGGAATGTCGTAGAATAGTTTCATGAGGCAATACAAACGGATCGGTAAACACTTGTCACAAATTGAAAAATATTGTGTTTGATACTCTCATGAACACAAAAAATATCATACAGTAGAAAATATTGATAGTAAAATGTCGTACTGTATCTATTAGTTGATGAAGCAGTTTTTATTATACTTGCTCAAACATTGTGCAAATGAAGGTAAAGACAACTTGTTTGATATTGTGAGACAATTTTTTAAGTGCATCAAGTAGTTCTCAATACTTTGTAATAGATTTTTAGTTGGATCATTACTTTATATGTATATATTGTTATTGTGCTATTTTGTTATCACCTTACATTACAAGTTAAGCGGACTTCAATTATTATGCAATTGTGACCCTGATATATTGTCTTTATCTGTGACTATTTCAAAAGTCCGTGGCAACGCACGGGCATTCTACTAGTTAGGAGTAGAGATTCTCTTAACATGCACAATGTCCATATCAGCATCCATGCCACATCACCAATTCAGTTCCCACTACCACTTGCAATCCTTCCACGTCAACAATTATCAACATGCAGTGTTCCACGGAAACAGATTTGCCACCTGAGCTTTCTAGAGAAAGAATAAAAGGAATCTCAAAGAAATCGTGTGATTTAGGAAGCTACCGATCGTTTCCCCTTCTATGTGACCTCTGGGCTTCAGTAACCGACGAGTCCATCTAATAGACGCCATAGAGAGAGCTCTTCGTGTCACAAATCCGCATAGGCCGCAGCCTCCACCGTGCGTGGAGTTCGCCAAGGCAGCCCCAGCCAGATTTGGTGTGAGATCACCGCCGCTGCCATCTGTTGAGAAAGTGAGAAGGGCAGAGCATCTCTCTCGCCGGCTAGACTTAGGCACGCAGCCTACCGCCCCCACGAATCCAAGTGAGACGGCCAGGTCCATCGATGAGAGGAACAACACCGGCATCGGGACCAAGATGCCTCCCTGCAGCCTACACGCGCCCAGCACCGGCGGCCCGGCCACCTTCAAGTGTGATGACTCCGTTTCCTCAAGGACGACCTCCCAACACGACGACGCCGCCGGATCTCAAATGACCTCAGGCGCCCCAGCTACACTGTCCCTTTGTGGAGTTCCATCGTTCTCATCGTCTCCCATCACAACTTGGTATCCCCTCCTTTGCTCTAAGATCATTTCATGTTGGCCAGGGCACATACAGTTAATCGCGTTTTCTCTTGCATTGTTGATCCCAAAAGGACATATGCTGTATCATGGTTACAACTACAGATGCATACCAATATGATTATTTCCCATATGTTCGAGATCTTTGTCTCTCTTTTTTTTAAACTTGCAGAGCTTTCTCTTTGTCATATGAAGTGGGTAAGGACTTTGGTCTGATTGCCAATTTCATTTGAAATAGCAAAGATAAAGGAGCGGATCACGAATTTCGGTTTAAATAGCAAAGATAGAAAGGATTACATATTAAATAGAAAAGATGTACTAATGTGTTGATATTGTACTAACAAACTTTCTTCATCGATATTGCCATCTAAACAGATCAAGACCTAGATTACATATTAAAAGTACGCTCCTGTTTAGTCATTTATCACTACGTCAAGTATATCACTGACTCCAAATGGTTGCTTTGTGCTGGAAAACTACTTCACGTCTGCACTATAGATGAAGGTGTAACCGAGGCGCTGCAGGCTGTAGCTAGCTTTATATCTGTCTGATTTTTTTAGAAAAGGAGGATGACCCCCGGCCTCTGCATCTGGATGATGCATACGGCCACTTTATTAATTATTCTCATAAGATCTTACAAAGTCATACAACAGTAAGACTAAAGCCGCCGTCTAAGCAACAAACTGTCGCTACACCTATCCAGTTGATGAAGGGGAGCAGATAGCCTGGGCCTGATACCAAACAGACATCGCAGCCAAGCCTAACATCTAAGACCTGAGACCCCAACCTAGCCACTTGCCGGGTTTGGGGCACACACTGGTCCGGCGTGCTCTCAAAGGCCGCCGCCGCCAACTGCCACCGCTCCATCTTCAGAACTGTATTGATGCATCAATCTTGCTTGGTCTAGCTATCGTCGACGCCACCACGGCGTCCAACGGCACCTCCTCCCTGCGCGCAAACAGTTGAGCACGTCGCGGTCACCACTGATACACCTCAGCGCCATGCTGCCAAGTATCACCAGCCGACATAGCTTGAAGACCTTGAAAGATCGGTCATGCGTAGCACCTGCCGACCAGGCATGACAAAGCGTAGCACCTGTCGGTCAGGTATGACTTGACATCTCCACCGAAGCTCCGTGTAAGACGAAGTCGCTCCACCTCCTGCCTCTGACTTTCAGCGTTGCTCCACAAACGATGCTCCCAAGAGAGAAACGACACCGCAGTGCCGCCATCGTCCGATTTGGAACACCAGATCCTAGGGTTTCCCCCGGAGCAGCACGAGTGGGTCGACAGTAGTTACACGATGATGCCTTCATCAAGGTAACGGCATAGAACGCCGCCATCGCCTGCCGTCGGCTCGGTTTTCACCGGAAACCATGTCTCCCCAACTCGCAGCCGGGACTAGATGATGGATCTCGAGATCCGATCACCAAGCTTCTGGCCGGCCACCGCCGACGAAGAAGATGACCACCACCACTGGCCACACCGGCCAGAACAGATCTGCCATGGGTGCCGCCAAGCAGTCCACCAGGCCCTCGACGCCGCCGCCGATCTAAAGCCAGATGACATGCCGCCGAAGACTGCATGGCGCCGCCACCCGATCCAGGCCAGCAGCCGCCCGTGGCCCGAGGCAGGGCTGACCGCCGCTGTCGTCGAAGCCAACACCGTCGCTTTTAGATCGGCCGCACCTCCACGCATGTTGGGGCCCCGCCACCCCTGAGACACGGGAGGGAGGAAGAGCCCCCGCCACCACGGTCGGCCTCCGGGTGCAAGCCGGCGGCGTCCTCCGGCGGCGGCGGGAGGAGGAGAGGAAGATGGGCTAGGCCCCGGCGGCGGCTAGGGTTGGGGAGTCACCCGAGTCGCCCGAGCGGAGGGCGACGCGGGGCTATATTTGTCTAATGCAATCATCACCCGGTTATAAAAGCTTCCTGATTTGATTTGTAAACTTCATTGTTCATTCTGGAGTCTGGACTTTATTTGCAAGGTAACGATATCTTCCACCTACTAACACGAGAATAGATCATCGTTACCTATTTGACTTCATTTGGCTACATAAAAAAGTTATATAAATATGTTGACTCCTCCATGGATGTTATTCAATGCATCGGCACCTACCTGCTATCATGACAGATATATGAAACCGATAGGGTATCTATTTGGCGACACAATATGTTTTGTTTTCCTCTAGGGTCTTCTCTTTCTTAAGCTTTGTTATTCAGCATGTTGCTGAATTAGAACATCGTTTAAAACATATATCATTAACGCCTATTTCGATGTTGTTTCTTGGTGGTTGTTCTAGGTCATTCATAATCCATTGCAATATTTGATCAGGTTTGTTACGTCTTTGGTCTACATTTAATCAGCCATCTGACTTTCCCAATTGATCATACATATATTATATGATTTTTTTGAGGAAGCACATATTGTCTGATAATTCACACTTTTTAGTCTATAATAGTATAAGGAGATTTAGGCTATTATATTAACCCGTAAGTATTACTTTAATGTTGAATTACCTTCTGTATTCCAGAGTTCTATTTTAGTGGCCAACTCCTTTTCTGATTTTACATTAAAATTGCTCTATTCATTCCTTATTGTTCTGACCTACATGGTAATCTTTGCCACTTAAACATAGAAAATAATAACCAGTTATCTATGGTTATTTATTTTTTGCATCACTAGATGCGAAGGGATCAATATATCAACTCACTATGTAAATTTCTATCTAATCTAGGAATTTTACATTTTTCTATAGGTGCAGACTCATTGGGTTGTTCAATTTTTTTTCTGAATGTGCGTGCGGGAATGGCCCAATGTTTTCACAAAGAGCAGTGAAGTGGGTGTTCTAACATTCCTCTTTTCTTTGCTTTGGAATTCTTCATCCCAGATTACAATTGTGCCTTATGTCGGGACCAGATCATGTCAGGCAATATTGTTGTAGCTTTCTTCAACAAACGTGGATAACTCCTCTTCCTCTTCCTCTTCCTCTTCCTCTTCCTCTTCCTCTTCCTCTTCCGAATGCCCAGACCCCCACACATCTGGATAACGTGGGTCTTCTCGTCGTTCGAGTTCGCTTTCTTCACAGTTTGGGATCGGATGGTGAAGATGTGCTTGAAAAGACCCCAGTGCGGTCGGCACCCCAGGAAATTCTCACACATGGAGACGAAGGCAGCAAGATATGTGATGGTATTGGGAGTAAAATGGTGGAGTTGAGCACCAAAGAAATTCAGGAAACCTCGAAAGAAGGGGTGTGGTGGAACCGAGAAGCCGCGATCGACGTGGGTGGCAAGCAGGACACACTCACCCGGTCGTGGCTGCGGCTCCGTTTCCCCCCTCGGCAGACGCGCAGACTTATGGACGATCAGCCCTAACTCGGCCATATCATCCAAGTCCTCCTGTCGAAGCGAGGATCGGATCCAGTCTCCTTGGATCCAACCCGACGGTAGCCCTGAGCGCGACGAAGACCCCCGATTCATCTTCTTGTTCTTCGCCGCCCCCGTCGCCTTCTTCGCACGCTCTAGCGCTGTCGTTTTGTCCTTCCCCATAGCGGCGGAGCAGCGGCGTCGAGAGTGGTTGGGCTGGACGGAGCGGAGATGCGAGGGGAAGAAGGGAAATGGATGCGCACAGTACAAATGCCTCGGCCTCGCCGCTTTTAAAGGCCTACTTCCGAGTGGCTGACGCGTGGGCCTGAGCGATCCTGTCAAATCCCCCCAACAGTCACGCATAGGATACGTGGCGAAAAAGGTGGCGCGGAAATCAAAACGTCCTATTTATCTACTCCACTTACCGCGGAGCGCTCCGCCTGGCGCGCGTCCACCAAAAGTTCGAATCCCATGAGATTCGGGATCCTCTACAACCGATCACGCCAAAGATTCCATGTCAGAGATGTCACTCGACGGATGTCATCGCATAAACCAGTCGGCAATTCCTGAATCGATCAAGGCGACTGAAACGAAGCTGAAGTTCTAACAACTGGCCTCCACCGGGAGATAAAGGCAAGACGAAGCAAGAGCAAAAGCAAGATCAACTCCATCCTTCTTTTTCACTCAAACCTCGATCCATTCGGGGGCTAATGATGAGGACATAAACCTGGGGTAGGGCAATAGGCCTGACCTATACGTCCTACCTAAGGTCCTTGTCCTAAGAACAAAAAAGTTCAAGAATCAGAAGAAGGGATCCAGCGAAGGTGTCTAGTGAAGTCCACTCGACCTACCATTCACTCGGAGACCTCTCTTTATCTAGGTCACTCGACCATGAAACCACTCGACATATAAGAAGACCTAAAGCCGCTCTACGCAACAATGGTCGGGTATTTACTCATATATTTAATAATCATTTGTAGCACTTCAATACAGGCATTACCTGTAACGCCACCCCTTTATGTACATTGAATCCCATGTAATGGAGGGGAGCTGGGGTCCTGGCGCACTCTATATAAGCCACCCCCCTCCTCTGGGACAAGGGTTCGCACCCCCTGTAACACACACGCTCATAATCCAGTCAACCACCTCCGGGCTCTGAGACGTAGGGCTATTACTTCCTCTGAGAAGGGCCTGAACTCGTAAAACCTGCGTGTACAACTCCTCCATAGCTAGGATCTTGCCTCTACATTCCTACCCCCCATTCTACTGTCAGACTTAGAACCACGACAATCGGTCACGTGGGTGTCGCAATGCTTGGCGTCCGCTCAGCTTACTATCAAAATTTGTCATGCCATTGCTGCATGGCCACATCAATAAGCATCATCAAGCTTCAGCTCCACGCCAGGCCCATTCCGAGGTGATTCGGTGTGATTCTTGGGCGTTTGTTGTTGCTGCTCCCACAGGCTCGCCAACCCCAAGTAATTTGGCTGTGCATTTGATCATCAAATAGCATTATACTTACGTTTGGTAGGAGTCTAAGACTCCTGGCTGCTCGCAGCCGCTGCTCACATATTGTTGCTATTTACTTATTCCATGATCTCCATATATGTATCTAACTCCGTCGTCCCCATACCTCTCTCATGCATCATAGCCGCAGTGCCAACCTCTGTCATGGTCCTCGGATCCAACAAATCTCCCTCAGCCTCTCCATTAGAACAACCCGCTTGGCTCAAAGGTAGATGTTGCAGATGTCTGGTTCCTGGGCATTGTGCCGCTGATTGCAGAGATCTGTTTTGATGCTCCCGCTGCCTCGAGAACGGTCATCGGTCACGTGGGTGTCACAATGCTTGGTGTCCACTCAGCTTACTGTCAAAATATGTCATGCCATTGCTGCTTGTCCACATCAATAAGCATCATCAAGCTTCAGCTCCACGTCAGGCCCATTACAAGGCGATTCGGTGTGATTCTTGGGCGTCTGTTGTTGCTGCTCCCACAGGCTCGCCAACACCAAGTAATTTGGCCATGCAGTATGGTCTTGATGCACAAATCAAGCTGATGCGCTCTAAACTACAAAAATTGGCTTCATTTCAACTGAAGGAGGCGGTCTAGCCTCTGCGTGATGTCGTTGAATGTATGGATGGTTGTCTGCTTCAGTTTGAGAGCTTTCTGGAGCGTGCAGAGATTACTCTGGATAAGCTCTCTGTTGCTTTGGATGTGAAGGGGGAAAACTGCTATGATGGATATTGACGTTGACTTTGCTGACGAGAGGGTTGCCGAGCTCTACGGCTGCTTCTCCCCTCATGCTAGGGCCAGTTCATCGCCGTTTCCTGCCCTGCCCTCGATGCCTGCTACCTCCATGGGTGACACCACAACCCTGGTAATGGCTCCGGTGATGCAGATTATGCCTAAGCTTCAGCAGATGTGTGAGGAACCTGTTTTGTCGCTATTAGGGGAGCATCTTCAAGGTGGTTCGCTCGTGCCCTCGGTTGTGGCTTTGGCTCCCGCTACAACCACTCCAGATCCTAGCCAAGCATCTTTATATGAAGAGAAGAGTTGTCGTGATTCTAGTTCCATGCACTCATCGAAGCCCATCGGACTCATGGTTCCTGTGGGTGAGGACATTGTTGTGGCCGGTGTGGTGGTGCCTAATCCTGGGGCCCTCTTCGCCGCCAAGATTTGTTATTTTCTTGCAGAATTGGATGCTGCAAAATCTGGAAAGACGATTGGATATCTCTTGAAGAAGAAAGCATTGAGGGACAAATGCAAGAAAGGTGGTATTAATCCTCCACCTGGCATCCTCAAGGAGTAATCTAGCAGGACCAAAAGTAAGAAGGATGGTGCAAAAGGGAATGCACAAGTTGTTCCATGATGACTCAGATTTCTGGTTTGCAAACGAGGGCTTGGTGGTGTACGTTGACATTATCGATGTGTTTCTTTCAAGTTGCAATGACTCAATGGGGTTTTCTTTGTGAGGTTGAGACCCATGTGTTGGGGAGTGGCATTAATATCGTGTTGGGTGTGTTTGTCAGCATGCCTATGTGGTCGTGTGTCTCCATGATTCGGGAGTAGTTGGCATGCTTGTAGGTGTGTGCTTGTTCGATTGTCTTGAGCAAGTTTGTAACGGTTTTTGCCCAGTTTTCCGCAAATTAACTGGGCAGCTCTCTTCTTCTTAATTAATGGATGAGGCAATACTTTTACCTCCGTTTCAAATTAAAACAACCACTCTTTCGGGACATACGTTGCTCTGAAATTGGTGACCTGCCACCAACAAGCTCAGATGCACGAGTTCATCGAGAAAATCGCGAACCAGTGTTCCCTCCCCCGTGAGCTCCGTCACCGCCTCCTGCACACCACCAACATCCGACACCTTCGGCACCACAGCTAGCCGTCGTACATCGTACATGACTAGGTTGAGCAGCGCGCCACGTTCTCCCCGGCCTTCCACCTGGCCACAGCCACGGACTCGACAAGGTTGGCGAGGGTCCGTAGACCGGAGACAGTGTCAAACGCGTCCCTACAATCTCCCGGCTACCTGCACCACCACCCCAAGGAAGAGGAATTCAAAGAAGAAGAAAAGCATCAAGTAAAGCGGGGATAGCCTGTGAATTGATTTCCTGATGGACACTAGTGGCATCTTCCTTCGCTAACAGCAAATCTGAATAAATGAAGCATGTAGGATCTAGGGAAGATATGCACTAGTGTTAAAAACGTGTTTATATTATGAGACGGAGGAAGTAGTCAATATGGTCACTGACCCGCTGCATAGCTTCGTATTTTTATCTGAGTTGACCGGTGAAACACTGTGTGATAGCATTCTCTCTCCTCCTCATGTGGGTCCCACTTGTCAGTAAATGAAGGGAAGAAATAAAGAAAAGAATAAAATTTCAGACGGGTGGAGACCCAGAGACCTACGGGTGGCAACTTGCACGCGATAGCCAATTAAGCACACGATACTTTAGGTAATAATAAGAGGCCATATTCTTTTATCGAAATATATATTTGGCAACCCTGTGCCCGATTGTAAAACTGCCACACCACTCGGTATCCCTTCGATCGGCATCGTAGCACGATCCACTTTTTCGGTTCTTCCACTCCTTCCTCATGCCCGTCCTCTCCTTCAGGCGATGTCGCGTCGCGGCTCACATATAGTGGTCGTCGCCCCGCCGCCACCGCCCGTCCGACGGCAAGCCATGGCGTCGCTGCTGCTGCGCAAGGTGTCGGGCTCCGTGCCGCGCCGCACGACCCGGACGCCTCCTCATCGTCCTACCATGTGGCGCCTTCAGGGACCTCTGCGACCACGTATGGAGGCGAAGGTGGAGATCGTGATGCAGGAGGAGGAGCTCGGGGAAAGGTGGAGGCGGCCGTGGGGCAGCTCCAGGCCTCCACGCTCGTCGTCGGTCTCCAATCGGACTCCATGACAAGAGCTTCCTCTACGTGTAAGTATATTTAGTGTCGTCATTGTGCTTGAATTCACCAAGTCAAACGAACTCGCTTGCTATCAGGCTCTGAATTTTGCTCGTGTTTCTGTCAGGTCGTTGAGCCCGTGCGCCGACATGAGCCACCTCGGGTGCCGAGTGCTCGCCGTTCGGCTGCACGCCATGGCACGACACGGGGCGGTGGAGCCCAAGCTCACATAGGTTAATACCATACGAGTGCAGTAACTACTCCGGAGCGCTGACAAAATGCTGAATTTTCTGACACTAATTGAGGATCTTGCTCTAATCCTCTGAATGATCGTAAGTGATATGATAGCTTTGCAGCATCTTGCCACCCATGATCCTGATCCCTATCTTCACGGTGCTGCTGGGCGTGATCTGGAGGAGGTCATCATCAAAGAGGGTGGAATTAGTGGGCGACAACATCCGCCCAGCCGTCCTCTGCTTAGCTAGGCTTGTACAGACACATTTTTTTTCTTTTATCATAGCTTAGTAAGAGAATGGACACACCAAGCCGTGTGGTGCAGGATGCTTGTTGCTCATTTTTTTGCCAGATGCACACTCATAATTTGTCATGATGCACGCATGGTATTTTTAATGTAAATAGTATGATAATCTATTGTTGGCTATTTAATGCCGCTTACGACAACCTTTTAATCTGAAGATGTGTGGTCAGCTTTTTAGTACCACCATGTTCACTGTAGTCACCTAATCAGCTGATTGGACTTGAGTCCTTTTGGCTATCTCAAGGCTTTTTATGGAGTGTATGTAGCCTATTTGTGCTTCTATTTTGTTTGTGCTTAAAATTTGAAACAGAGGGTGATGGTTTTTATCGGTCGAGAGAGTAGAGGTTGATCAGTGAGATGTCATGTATCTAAATGCACGCTGTTGTTATGCACCACCGACACCATGTTGCGCAACTAGATAATTTACGCGCAGGGCGGTGACCAAAGGCGGGCATCTCTAGGGATCATTGGCGAGGACGATAGCCAACAGACTGGACGAAGGGTGTCATACTTTGGTCCTGGGTTGAGGGAGTCACTTAGGAATGCAATTTTTTTTTGCTTTTCAACAAGTTGAGACGAATGCGAATCTAAATAGCATGATAAATTACATATTTTATAATTGATAACTCACACACAAACACTATGCCAAAGAAAATAATCCTGGGAAAAGAGTTGTTGAAAACATACTCGCCGTAATTTTCTATGTAAATAGCATGATAATATATGTACCCCAGACCTGATAATTTAAACACAAATCTCACGGTAACTTTGGCCCGAAAAAAATTGTTGAAAAAAAAATAAGGTCACTAACTTATGTGTAAATAACATAATAATCAACGCTCCGCGGACTTGATATTACATACAAACATCATGGTAACTTTAACAGCGGAGGGTGGAGGGAGTTATTGAAAACATACCCCGGTAATTTTTGTATAAATAACACGATAATATAAGTACCACATACCTTATAATTTACATACAAACACCATGGTAACTTTTGATCCGGCAAAAAAGTTGTTGAAAAACATAACCCCAGTAACTTTTTTTGTAAATACCACGGTAATATACATTCCGTAACATGATAACTTAAGTACAAACACCGTGATAAAATTAAACAAGGAGGGGAGTTGTTAAAAAATATACCCTGATAACTTTACGTGAAAATAACATGATAATATACGAACCGCGTACATGATAATTTACGTACAAACATCGCGGTAACATTGACCAAGGGGAAAATGTTATTGACAAATGTACTCCCGATAACTTCTGTGTGAATAGCTTAGTAAAATAGGAAACACCGACTTGATAACTTGGATGCAAACACCATGGTAACTTTGTCCAAAGAGGGGAAAATTGTTGAAAAATATACCCCAATAACTTACATGAAAATAGAACGGTAATATACGAATTGTATACCGGATAACTTACGTACGAACACCACGGTAACTTTGACTAAAGGGCAAAAAAGTTGTCGAAAAACGTATCCGCGATAACTTAAGTGAAAATAGCACGGTTATATATGAACCACAAAACCTGATAACTTACGTACAAAGACCATGATAAGTTTGATTCGGGTGGATGAAGTTGTTGAAAATATACCCCGGGAACTTATGTGTAAATAGCATGGTAATAGTCTTGATTTGGGGGAGAGTAGTAAAAAGTGGTCGAAAAATACACTGGTAACTTTTGTATGTAAATAGCACAGTAAATTACGCACCACAACCTTGATCATTTAGGGCCAAACGCAGTGGTAAATTTGATCTGGAGAAAAAATTTATTGAAAAGATACCCCGGTAACTTTTGTGTAAATAGCATAGTAATATACCCATCGCATACCTGATAACTTGCGTACAAATACCATGGTAATATTTGACTCCGTGGGGAAATTATTGAAAACATACCCCTGTAAATTTTGTGTACATAGCTTGGTTACATACGCATCACATACCTACGTATAAACACCACGGTAACTTTGATCAAGCGGAGAAAATGTTAAAAACACACCCCCTACTAACTTATATGAAAATATCATGATGATATACGAACCGCAACTAATAACTCATGTACAATCACCAATATAAGTATAACATTGACCAAAGAGCATGGTAATATACGAACCACGGACCTAAAAACATGGTAATATAAGAACAGCGGGCCCAAAAACTTATATGAATACAGCATTTTTATACCTTCGATAACTTATGTGAAAATAGCACGGTAACTTACATATAATGGGCATGGTAACTTATGTAGCCTAGGCGTGGTAAAATTTGGCTGAAAAAAAGTTATTGAAACATGCCAACATGGGATCTAGTTTCAAAGATCTCGTCGCAACGAATCTTTTATGTAAAAACGGTTATTACATCGGACCGACGGTTTGAGCTACAAAACATTTTAAATTTTTGGAATAAAGAGAATCTAGAATGACATCAGCTTTTTTGTTCTCTGGTGTATGCATATAAATAAAAAGAGAAGTATACGTGTAAGGAGAAAGAATGTTAATGTATGCATATATTTAAAATGAAGGAAATAGAAGTGTGGCAGTTTTGATTATATGGCACACATATGCCAAATATCAGAATCATTTTTTTATACAGAAGCACGCGGCACGTACTGTGCACACTCACAGCACGCACTAGCACGGATGCATGCAGCACACACGCATTGCAGCCGTCTCCACGCCCAAGTCCCTGCAGTGCCTCGCCATGCAGCCCGTGGAGTCTTGCTTCCCCAACGCGCCTGTCATCCTTGAGGTCCGAGCCCTGGTGCCATGTCTTTCAGGTGGTCACCGTGACCGTGACCATGTATCTCCCGTCCTTCAGCGTCTGCTTCACACGCAGCCTGCCGCCGCAGCTTCTCACCATTCACAACATGCACGTACACACACAGCTCAGAGTATCTCCAACCGGTGGCCCCCAGGGGGCGCCTAAAATCGCCCCTTGGGGTGAGCCGGCGCAAAAAATCAGGCTGGGGGCGAGTTGGTCCCTAGCTGCCGGCCCCAGAGCCGTCCCCAGGCGCGTTCAAAAAAATTAAAAAATATAGCAAAGTTCAAAATTCGGCGAAGTTCGGCATATATTACATTAAAAACGGGTTTTTATTACATAATATATATAATTAAAAAAGGAACTGGCTAAAAGCGGAGTAGTCGCTGTCGTCGCTGCCGCCGCCGTCGTCGTCGTCCGGCTTCTCCTCCTTGACGCGGCCGTCCTTGGTGGACCCCCGGTCCCGGCGGCGCTGCGCGAATCGCCGCAGGGAGGCGCACTGGCGCTCCCTCGCCATCTTCAGGGAGTCCGCGCGCGCCCATTCTAGGGCCGCGTCGTCGTCAAGCTCGACGTCGCCGCCGTGCTCCGTCTTCACCGCGGGGAGGCCCGGCTCCGTCTTGGGCTTGACGAAGCGAGGAGGAACCGATGAGGAGGCGCACCGGCCGCCCTCATTGATGACGATGCCGGCGCTGCGAGTGCGCCGGCCGAGCGGCATCTCCGCCGCGGGCTCGGCCTTGACGTTGAGCAGCGCCGGAGCGCCGGACGAGTGTGACGAAGAGCGGGAGGAGGAGGAAGAAGAGGAGGCGCCGAACCTCCTGGGCAACCATTGCCCGTCGCGTCGGCGGTGAGCCGTGGCCGTGGCGGCCGCCCTCGCCGGGGGGTATGCCAACGGCAGGTCGTTGCCGCCCTCGAGGTACGTCAGAACGCCCTCGAGGGTACGGCCGAGGACACCCCACCACAGGTGGCGTCCCTCGCTGTTCTTCAGGCCGGCCACCACCGGCGCGCCATTTGTGGACGCCATCCTCTGCTGCTGCCGGCACTGGAAGTACGCCGTCCACGCCGCTATGTTGTCGGCGGCGTACTCGGGGAGGGCGAGCTGGGCGTCGGTGAGGGAGGCGCGCAGGACGTCGACCTCGTCGGCGAAGTAGCCCGGTTTCGCCACGGCGTCGGGCAACAGGGGAATGGGCACTCCCCCGTTGCTGAGTCTCCACCCCGTTGGCCCGGCGCGTATGCCCGGCGCGTATGTCCGGCGACGCCGGGATGTTCGCCTGAAACAGGAGCCAAGACTCCTGTTCGCGGAGCGAGCGGCGGCCGAAGCCGTTCGGAAAAGACGACGCACGGTGTCGTTGACGCGGCGAGCCCGCGGCTCTTTGGCACCAAAATCGCTCGCCCCGGCGCCTCCCAGCGCGCCGGGTTCGGCCTGGGTCCGCCGACGCTAAATTCAACACAGGCCGGCGAAAATCAAGCTACTGGAGGCGCGACTAGACTGATATTTTTGTGTCGGCGCGAAAAAAACATTTAGGAAGCCTTTCTAGGAGCGCGGTTGGAGATGCTCTCAATACGCAGGCACATCAAGCAGCCGCCATCTGAAATGGCTAGTGTGAGTGGACGGTACCGAGGTGTACATCGTGCTGCCGGCCATCTAGAAAATTTGGTTTGTTGTTTTATGCTACCATTTTCCGTTAGCATTTTAAATAACCGAATTACAAATAAACCAAATGGCACTAACCGAATTTTTGGCTTAAACCGAATTCCCAGGCCTCTAGGCATCATGGGCCCTTATTCTGCTACTCTGAATGAGCATTTTCATTTAGCTCAATGTATTGGCACAAGCTTGCTAGGAATTCTATGATTCTAATTCTGTAATTTCTTGAAAGGGTGATCCTCCGCAGATTATCCTAGTTGAACTTGATAGTAATGTTGCATTTAGTACTCCGTATTTGATATGAATAAAGTGTGCCACAAGTTCAAAAACAAGATGACCTTAAAAGAATGCACCAGCATCATTTTATCCATGGTTAGCAAAAACTACCACAGTGGTTTAGACACTTTTTTTTACTATAAACATCGCATTTATTCATTGAAAATAACAGTTACATCGTTAATAAGAGAAGTTACAATCTCATTCATAGGTTCCTTAAAACAATCTCTAGTCACAGAAAATTTAGCTAATCTAGCAAGTTTCTGAGCAACTTTATTTGCTTCCCTATTACAATGCTCAAAACTAATACGCAGAAAATCGCACGCCATAAAATAACAATCGTCAAAAACTGCCGCCGCCACTCCCACTGAATGTCCTCCATTCTTCAGTGGTGTAGACACTTAATATACAAGAGGGCAACCTATGATTGTTCATGCGTAAGTTACTACTGATATGATAATCTAATACAAGGAGGGCACCTCTCATGTCTCTCTTATACTACTTGGCTTCTCGGTACCAGGAACGACATAATTTCCATATTTCCGTAAGCAATGTTGTTGTGAACTCATGTGTTCCTCTCATGCGCAGCTGTAGAAGCCAAGTGATGCAGATAATACAAAGAGTCAAGCCTGGAAGATAATCTGGAACTTGCATTGTCCAAGTAAAGTAAACCAATTTATCTAGAGCCTATACATGCATGCCGGTGGATGTTCCGGGGGCAGGTTTGTGCTTGCATAGGTTTCCACACGAGTTTCATACACAATAAGTTCAAGACTAATCATATATTCATGAACAGCATAATACTATAGCATTCTATCTAATTTCATTGGTGTAATACATGTAAACAACTGTTATATAAGAATAACAGGCAACTCCTTATGGAGCTACTCCATGCTATATTTTCCCAGTGGTTGGTTTCTTTCTTTCATATATGCTTGAGAGAAAGAAGGCTGCTAACTGAACAGGGCAACTCCATATAAGATACCGGGATTCTGTCTTTTTATTCAAAACAGGTGACCTTTTTATATACAAGTTCCATCTCGTTAATGAGTAATGAAACACAAAGAAGCCGGCCATACGCGGTAAAAGATTTTGGCTAACTGCTTGCTCAAGAAAGAAAATCAAATATGATCCTAACTCCCACAGCAAGAGGACAAATCAAACTGATGTATCATAATATGTTCACAACATACTGAGAGATTTGTGTCCTCAGCTTACAAGTAGACACTGGAAAGGATCATCCCGAGCACTCATCGGCAAATGAGGCCTTCAATAGGCACATGATATAAATTTCCCAAGCTCTCCTCGCCCAATGAGGTCTTCCATAGGCACACGGTAACCAAAGCCACCACCAGAACAGAACCATATCCCACTAAGGGCCTCTTGGTTCGCAGGATTCAAAAAACTTAGGAACAGGAAACCAAAAAAATAGGATACGAAAGCATGCGCAAAATAAAGAATCACAAAACACATGAATTTTGTAGAGTTGGGTGTTTGATTCATAGGAATAAGAAAAAACTAGGAACCCAGGAAATCATTAAGATGATCATGACCAAGATAACTTTACATCTCCCATGGAGACGAGGGTGCCAAGGACATCCGAATTTATTAATGAGCAAGCCACTCCCTCCTGATACTCACCCTTAAAATCTGTGTACCACAGTTCTCAGGCTTCTGGATTTGGGATGAGGCTTAAGAAACCAAAAAGGTAAGAACTAGCAATAACAATATCATATGGAAAGAAGCATCTCTCCATGTATGCTAGGTATCAGATAATGCCTTCAGTCCATATCAATCCTGCTTGCACAACTAACAAAGTAAACAAAACTGAATATCCCAGGAAAGAGACAAGCTAGACTAAAAAAAGCTAACTATATACTATGATGATGTGTAGACGCCAACTGCACTAAGTATTTGCAAGAATCGTGTTTCTTTTGTGGCACCTACTATGACATACTAGATCAATTATTTCAAGCATAGCAATGATCCTCAACGGCTCAACGCATAGCTGCCAAATCCCACAGAAAGCATCTAAAATGTTGCTGGAAAATTCAAATACATATAAACCAATAGCAGCAAAGTACATTGGCCTCTATTAACTTACTCAGCACTCAGCAGCAGACAGAGGTGGGATAAGTAAATTTTTCATCCTCGGAAGTCTTTTGAAAGTTGAGAAATCATCCCTCAACTCCAAAACCACCCAAAGTCAGTCCCTCAACTATTTAAACCAGATACTTTTCGTCCCTCAACCATTTAAACCGGATACTTTTCGTTCGTCATAACACTTGAGGTGGTTTTATTTTGACGTGGACCCTGTTTTGACTGAAACGGGCCACATACACTGGTTTTGACTGCCACATCAATTAAGTGTTTGTGCATGAGTATGTGTGTGCGCGTGTGTACAAGTGAGAACCAAGAGAAAAGGAAAGTGTTTGCACTGAATATAGCTTATCAAAATCTGAATATAACTGAAAATAGTTTGGACATTTCAGAGCATTGTACTGAATTTAGCTGAACATAGTCTGAACACAATTTAATTGAAAATAGTCTGAACACATTCTCGACCCAATTTAGTTTAACATAGTCTGACAAAGTACTAAATGGGAAAGGGAAATAGTACTGAATATAGCTTAGAATCAATGACAAACATGAATTCTCACATGGTCTGACATAAGAACAGACAACAGCAAACAAGCACTAGTCTGGTAGTTTTGCTGGCACTTTCTTTGCTCTTTAATTTCCGCCAACTTGGGAACTTGCCGGGCCGGAGGTAACATTGACAGTAAAGGATGAACTGGATTTCACAGCGCAGCCGCCACCATGCTCAACCAGCAACCGCGGGCCTCAATCACCGCCGCCCATGAGGGAATCACCACCGCAGCCGCTGCCTAAATCGCCGCCGCCGCCCAGAACTGGTCGTGCTCAAGGTCGCTGCCGCCATGCCCTAGCAGCCACCACCACAGCCACCGTGCTCAGCCAGCAACCACCGCGCCTCAATCACTGGCAGGCCACGCCGCCGTAGCCACGCCTCACAGCCCGCCGCCACCGCTCTATTTAGGGTTCGTGAATGGGAAAAGGGATCGAGAGAATGCGAAAGCGAGAGAGAGAGCCAGCGGGTGCCCTTAGTCACTTGATTGACCTGGAGGTCAAAACCAGCCCACGTGGCCCGTTTTAGTCAAAACAGGGTCCACGTCACAGTAAAACCACCTTAAACGTTATTAGGGACGAAAAGTATCCGGTTTAAATAGTTGAGGGACTGAATTTTGGTGGTTTTGAAGTTGAGGGACGATTTCTTCACTTTTGGAAGAGTTCGAGGCCAAAAAATATACTTACCCAACGGAGGTCGACCCTCCACTAATCCCTTATTTGAGTTGCCAAGTTCTGATGTTGCTTCATAAGGTCTTGGTCTTGAAGATGTATTGGTCTCTATTGCGCTGCATCCTATAAATACAGGGAAAATCTGAAAACCGTTAATTGTATTTGTGCATAATGCGTGCAGAGGTAATCTAGACAAACAAGCAAAATACAATCTTGTCTAAAAAAGGTTTTTAGCATCAGAATAGTAGGCAGTACTTTCTTTTGTAAAGCAGTACCATATCATAAAATCACGATACTATTATATTTCTCATGAACTATAATTTGGCTTATAGAAAGGGAGCCTTGGCGCAGTGGTAAAGCTGTTGCCTTGTGACCATGAGGTCACGGGTTCAAGTCCTGGAAACAGCCTCTTGCAGAAATGCAGGGAAAAGCCGCGTACAAAAGACCCAAAGTGGTCGGACCCTTACCCAGACCCTGCGCAAGCGGGAGCTACATGCACCGGGCTGCCCTTTTTTATAATTTGGCTTATACATCACATAAAAGGGTGCGACCCAATTGTAGAGACCATTGCCCTGTGTAGGTCCAACTGTGTGGCCGCCACAACTGCCGCTGCCATAGCAGCAGCAGCCACCACGGCATCGGCATCCATCTGGACGACCTCCACCTTGCCGCCGTGCTCCCCATGCCCATGTTGCCCATCCCCCTCGCCCTCCTCCACCTCCTGCTCATGCTCCTCCCTGTACGCGTTCATCGCCTTCACCTCCGCCTCCGCCGCCATGACCGCAAGGTGGTTAATCACGGCGTGCGCCTCCGGGTCCTCCGCCGGCTGCAGGGGGTGCTCGGGGCCCCGGCGAGGCCGGTACTGCTTGCCGTTGTATTGTGCCATGGCGAAGGATCAGATCGGACGATGGGGATGGAGATAGCCTGGAGGGGGTAGTAACCCTAGGATTTCGATCTGCTTTTAGTTTGGATGGTGGAAATGGAAACAGCAAAGGAGCAAGTGGTCCTTGCATTAATACCACAGTGATGGCATCTGAAAGAATTCTAAGACATCACCACAATTTACAAATAAAATCCCATATGCTCAAGAAGCCAAAAAGGTAAGATCTAACAATACCAATACCATATGGAAAGAAGCATCTGTCCATGTATGCTAGGTATCAGATAATACCTTCCAGTCCATATACACAACTAACAAAGCAAACAAAACTGAATATCCCAGGAAAAATGAGCTAGACAAAAAAAGGTACTCCCTCCGTTCCAAAATACTTGACGTGGTTTTAGTATCACAACAAGTATTTTGGAAGAGGGAGTATTATAAACTATGATGTGTAGAAGCCAGCTGCACTAAGTATTTGCTAGAAATTGTGTTCCTTTTTTCACACCCACAATGACATACTGGAGCAATTAATTTCACGCATAGCTGCCAAATCCCACACAAAACCTCTTTTGAAACATCTAGAAATATTGCTGGAAACTTTAAATACATATAAACAAATAACAACATAATACATTCCATTACCTTACTCGGCAGCAGACAGACATCGAGCCTCCACTAATTCCCTATTTGCGGAGCCATCTGGAGTTACCAACTTGGATGCTGATTTATCAGGTTTTGGCCTTGAAGATGTAAATTGGCATCTACTGCGCTGCATCCTATGAATAAAGAGTAAAATATGACAAATATTAATAGTGCTTGTGCATAATCACTCAGAAGCAACTTAGTCAAGAAGCACCAACAAGCAAATATAATCTTATCTAAAACAAAGGTTATTACAAGGCAGTGACCGATTTTTTGTTCAGCAGTACCACATTGTAGTATCATTATACTATTAGATTTTTCATAAACTATAATTTTGTTTATATATTATTTAAAATATCTGAAATATATCTTCTAACACAATTCAGAAAAATATAATACTATGGTAGAATTATATTATCACTAACACTGCTAGGGTTAATTCCAAATCGATAACCGAGTAGAATTTCTAACCTGATGCACCGCAACAAATTGTTTTAACAGAACGCAATGTAAATGACTGTTTTACAGAATGCAACATCCAAATTAATTCATAGATATTCCTTTCTGGGGAAATACTGATTCTTCTCATTCAAGAGATGAAGAAAGTGTCGTACAATGAATGCAGCCCAACCAAAAAATAGCTGCTAGGCGCGCACTTAAGCATTCCTAGACGCTAGGCAGAAGCAGAGCTACTGTCTTTAAGAGTGCCTAGGCGTGCGCTTAGGCAATATAGGCTCTACGTAGAGGCAGAACTAGGAATTTACGCCCAACGCATTTTTGAAACTTGCATGAATGTGATTTTGCTAAGAACTGAAGCCCAATGCCTCAAGGGGTCAACTAATTACGCAAGAGCAATAGATGACGAACTAGCTAGAACTAGACGTAGTTATGAGGTTTAATGTGGTCTCGAGGGCATATCTCTTGCTTAACCCACCCTTGCGAAGCATGGCTGACCCTAAGATTTTGTTCGGATAGAAAATGGTACCACACATAGGTCATGTGCACCGAGCGATTCTAATCATGGTAACGCATTCTGACAATGAATACAATGGAATTGGTGTACATGATACGCTACAAATCATTTGGCTCTAGTAAGAATGCAGTGATCCTAGACATTGTTTTAAAAGCTTCCCTAAGGCATCACCCACGCTATGGTGTCAGATCGCCCTCAGATGGCAAGGCATCGACCTCGCTTGTGACTGCTTCATGAAGCATGCGCCTTAGACAAAAGGGCGTCGGAATCGTCCACCTGGGCAAGCAGGGCGGCACCTTGGGCCAGATCAGACGCCATGCGCTGCTCTCAGGCCGGAAAGAGCGGCCCACATGGGAAACTTTCGCGTGAAAGACTGGCTCATGCGCGAACAGGTACAAGACGGAGAGGGGGGAGAGAGAGGATCGAACAAATTGTCCAATCCACGCGAGAGGGATTCCTTCTCTGCTCTCTGACCTTTGCCAGCGGTTCTTCCTCCATGGCTCCAATCTTCTGTGCCACTCCTCCTCTCTGGGCTCAGGTCCTCCCTCCCCCGCCCCCACCCTCCTCCTCTGGCGCAGCAAGGTGTGGCTCCCGTTCTCATCTCACTTCTCCCCAGCCCTCCTCTGCTCTTTCTTCACCTCTCCCAGTGCTCTGTTTCTCCCAGCAGTGTAGCTAGATGTGCTTAACTGCTCCTTCTCTGCATCTGTTTCCTCCCAAATCTGCTTATCCACCCACAAGGCAACAGCCCCACCACCACTTCTCTCCTTCCCCATGCTTGATCTGGTTGCTCCAGTGATTTGTCTCTTCTCTCTTTTTCTTTGACGGCTGATTGGACCGTCTCTCAGTGTTGCTCCAGTAGCCAGGTGTCCCTGCTCTGATGGATCCTGTGGCTGATAATGCTTATGGTCTATCAAATGATCCCAAGAGAAGAGCTACATCCGACGATCCAGCTAGGACGTATGGTTCTGGCCAGATTTAGTGAGGAAGATCTAGCTTGACAGTCCATATGTTCGATTTAGAGAGCTATATCCGACGTTGGTAACAGTTTATTTATTGTAATGCTAGTTGTTAAATCGCCTAATTGGCTACCATATATTGTATATGTATGTGTCTAAGGCGTCACCTCGCCTTACGCTTTAGCGCTTAAAAGGTGATGCGCCCCCAGAGCCTCGCCTCACCTTACCGCCTTAAAAACATTGATCCCGGAAACCATGTCTAAATCAAGGAGTGCCACACTAATATTGCAACCGACAAGAATCACATCATACTGGTAATGCTTGACACGAGACTAATAAAGTGACTAGAGGCAATTTATCAATGTTCATACTCCCTCCATTTCAAAATACATTGCATATTAGTTTATCCTAAGTTAAACATTGTAAAGTTTGATCAAATTTAAAGAAAAATTTATCGACATCCACAATACCAAATCAATATCATCACATCCATCATGACATTTATTTTCATATTGTTGACGTCGATGCTTTTCTATAAACTTGGTCAAACTTTACAAATATGCATTTTGAAATGGAGGGAGTACTGAACAGAGTTTTCTAAGAAAAAACTATGGTTGTGCAGATGTGGTAACACAACCTGACAATTATAAATTGCTATATATGATACACTACAAATCATTTGGCTCTGGTAAGAACATAGTATCACAGGATACTGCAATCTATGTCGTGATCACGGAAACCATGTCTAAAGAAAGAAGTGCCACACTAGTATTACAACTGACGAGAATCGCAGCATAACGGTGATGTTTGACATGGTACACACTAATCAAGCGACCAGAACAACTAGAGGCAGTTAATCAATCTTCATACTGAACAGAGTTTGTTAAGAAAAAAGCTACGATGTGCATATGTTCCCAAGAAAATCATGGCAAAATAATATGCATAAGGAATGTAGCATATTCCAATATATATTGTCAAATTTGGCGACTCCCAACACAACAAACTTAAAGTATTTCAGACATTTTCAACAGACAACATTTGAGACATAATTACTGGAATTTCCAGTCAACAACTATACCAACCTTAGTGCAAGTTTCTTCCAAACAGTAGTATAACAGATCTTCTTAACAAAGTCCTGCTTTTTCAGCTTCTCCCTAAATCTCATCAATGGTGCCACCACTGTGGAAAATTCAACCTCTGAAGCAGGGTAAATTCGACCTCTGCCGCATGTGAATCATCCAGCACATAATCTTACCAAACATGGTTTATAGACTGTAAAAATAGTCTGTATGGAATTGATGGTGATGCTCCACCACCAATGCCTGGGTTGAGCTCGTCTCCCCCGAGCAGCGAAAGTAAAGCTTGCATCTGCAACAGCAATCAAAGACACTACCACCTTGCAATATCATTCAAGGCTACTGAATCACGTACAGAAGGCAGAGAAGGAAAAATTATACTAATTGCAAACGGCAAGAGACGGACCTTATCAGGGAATACAGGGTCGAACACGTCGATCCAGCATATCAAGGGTTCAGTGAGCTGGTTGTTGGCACATGGCAGAGCCGTAGAGACCGTCAGATCCATTCCCCCCAGCAGCGGAAGTGCAGCTTGCAACTGCGACGGCAATCAAAGAAACTACTACCTTGCAATATCATTCAAGGCTAGTACTAAATCATGTGTGAAACAGGCAGAGAAGACAATTTGCTAACTCGAGGGATGGACCTTATCAGGGGATACAGAGTCGAAGTCGTAGCTCCCGTGCAGGAACTCCATTTTGAGCTCAATCCTAGGGACCATCAGCTCCCTTCCCGCGAGCGACAAAAGTACATCTTGCACCTGCGACAGCGATGAAATACACTAGCACCTTGCAGCATCGTCCGAGACTACTGAATCACGTAAAAAAGGCAGAGAAGACAGTTTGCAGAGTACAAGGGATGGACCTCATCAGGGGTTACAGAGTCGAAACTGCACTCCTGGCCCCGGAAGATCATGGTGAGCGTGTTGCGCGCGGCGGGCGGCACAGTGGTAGAGTCCGCCGGATCCAATCGCCCCTGCAGCGAAAGTGCAGCTTCCACCTGCGACACCTTGTCAGGGGAGGCGGACATGAAGATGTGCACAACGCCCCGGAAGCACAGGGTGAGCAGGTTGCGGCCGCAGCCGCAGGAGAGATGCGCCTCCTCCAGGTCCTCGATGTCCATCGGGACGACTTCCCCGTCGCTGCCGTGCTCATGCTGCTCGTCCCCCTCGCCCTCGTACGCGTCCTCCGCCTCCACGAGCGCGAGGTCATCGAACACCGCCGCCGGCTGCGGGGGGAACTCGGGGCCCCAGAACGACGGTGCCATGGCGAGGGACCGGACCGGATCGGATCGGGCGACGGGGATGGAGATGGGGGCGGATGGATTGGTGTGGTGGGATTTGGATCTGATTTCGGTGTGGACTGTGGAGTGGCGGAAATGGAAACGTCAACGGGGCGACTGGTCGTGGGCCTCAGCCGTCCCCGTCTCTCATACGCGTCGCGTCCCAACCCCGTCACCCCACCGTCCCCGGATGTGCCAAAATGCAGTTGCACTTTTTGGTGGATGGAGCGCGCATGTCTCACGTGCTAATTAGCATTAATTATATTTTTTTGAGGGACAGCATTAATTATAATTAATAAGGACATTTTCAATGACGGGGACCAGTCCCAGGATATGGATGCAAAAGGCCGTCATCCAATGCTGTCTGCATATATCCGGCCAACAATTTCAAACTAACTAGACGAAATTTGTTCAAACCGGGCGGATTTCAAACTAACTGAAGTTGAAACTGGATGGTCACGCGGCGACGAGGTCAGGGTCGTTGCGGACACAGTCTGGCGCCATGTCACTCTTGATGATCGGCATTGCGTCGGTTGTACCTCGCCGCGCACTCCGCCTTGGAGACGACGGCCCTCAAGCCCGAGGCACCGCCGTAACCGCCTCCTCCGAGGTAGTGGAGGAGGCGGCCCCGCGCCTTATTGATTGCGGGCAGCAACTCCTCCTTGACGGCGAGGCGGTGGCGGCGCGTCCATGCGGCCATACCGACTGCACAGCGGGTACGTCGGCTCCTCCTTGACCCGGCGTCCGATCCGGACGCCGCGATGGCGGTGCGGGGGCGAGGCCGGCTCCTCCTTCACAGGATGGAGCAGGGACGCTAGCTCACGCTTCGTGTGGTGGCACAGTGGGGATGGCGACTCCTCCTTGACGCGCGCCGGGGATGGCGGTGACGGGCCCATGTAACAGAGCGACCGCTCCATAATTATCTTGATCTAACAGACGATCTTCTTGAGGAGTCAGGGCGGCTGCTGCGGCGGCGTCTGGTCCTCTTCAACACCGGAGAAGATGACGATCTTCCTCTTTGGCGGAGGAGCCATCCATCGTGGATGCCGAAGGGCCTAAAGAGCGACAATGACGGCGCCAAGAACCACCGGAGGAAGAGCTTCCACCGACGCCGCCTATCGGCGCGGAGCATCATGACTTCGACATTGCCTCTGAGATGGGAGAGGAGGAAGGGCTTGACGAGGTGGGTGACGAAGAGGCAGAGTGCGTCGGTGCTTGGGGAGGGTGATTGTAGCTCTGTGCTTTGCCGGAGCACGGCTTATATAGCCACGGTCAAGCCAGGCGAAGGGGCGGTCATCCCGCTTCAATGCAGCACAATGACCGGAGTTGGTTCCTCGAGAAGCTGCGTCTGCATTGAAACGACGGCTGCCGAGAGGTCGCGGCGGTCAGCTCCGCCCTCCGTTGGTCACATAATGCGGCATCAATGCCGGCCGCTCCGTGCTCTGGGGCGGCATGAATGCGGTGCGGTAAGCGGCGTGTGCATCGGAAGGAAAAGCGCAGGAGGGGCGGGTGGGGGTTTATGGTGGGCCAGGGCCCAGGGCGGTTGGAAGCGGGCTTGGGAGCGGTTCGGACGTCCGCAAAGCTCTCCCACATTTGTCTCCCGTTTACGGGAGAAAGTACGTCTGGACCGTGCCGCGGACCGATATGATCCCGTTGGTACCGACTGGTGACCCACAAGTATAGGGGGTCAATTGTAGCTCTTTTCGATAAGTAAGAGTGTTGAACCCAACGAGAAGTAGAAGGAAATGACAAGTACTCCATCTGTAAAGAAATATAAGAGCGTTTAGATCACTAAAGTAGTTATCTAAACACTCTTATATTTGTTCACAGAGGGAGTAGTTTTTAGTAAGGTATTGTCTGCAAGTGCTGAAATTGTAAATAGCAGTAGTTTGATAGCAAGTTAATTTGTAACGGGCAAGTAACGATAATAGTAACAAGTATGCAGCAAGGTAGCCCAATCATTTTAAGGCAAAGGACAAGCCAAAACAGTCTCTTATAATAAGCAAAGCGTTCTTGAGGGTACACGAGAATTTCAACTAGTCACTTTCATCATGTTGGTTCAATTTGTGTTCTATACTTTGATAATTTGGTATGTGGGTGGATCGGTGCTTAGGTGTTGTTCTTACTCGAACAAACCTCCTACTTATGATTAACCGTCCCGCAAGCATCCGCAACTACGATAAAAGTATTAAGAATAAATTCTAACCATAGCATTAAACTTTTGGATCCAATCGGTCCCTTACGAAATAGCGCATAAACTGGGGTTTAAATTTCTGTCACTCTCGCAACCCACCATCTAATTGCTACTCCACAATGCATTCCCTTAGGCCCAAATGTGGTGAAGTGTCATGTAGTCGACGTTCATATGACACCACTAAGGGAATAACAACATATGTACTACCAAAATATCAAACACATATCAAGTTCACATGATTACTTGCAACGTGATTTCTCCCGTGACCTCAAGAACAAAAGAAACTACTCATAAATGATAATCATGCTCAAGATCAGAGGGGTATTAAATAGCATATTGGATTTGAACATATAATCTTCACCAAATAAACCATATAGTAATCAACTACAAGATGTAATCAACACTACTAGTCACCCACAAGCACCAATCTATAGTTAGTAACAAGATTGAACACAAGAGATGAACTAGGGTTTGAGAGGAGATGGTGCTGTTGAAGATGTTGATGGAGATTACCCTCCCCAAGATGGGAGAGTTGTTGGTGATGATGATTTCCCCCTCCGGAAGGGAAGTTCCCCGGCGGAATTGCTCCGCCGGAGGGCAAAAGTGCTCCTGCCCAAGTTCCGCCTCGAGGTGGCGGCGCTTCGTCCCGAAAGTCCTCCTCTTATTTTTTTTCTAGGTCAAAATGACTTATATACCAAAAGATGGGCACCGGAGGTGGGCCGAGGAGGCCACAACTGTTGGAAATATGCCCTAGAGGCAATAATAAATTAGTTATTATTATATTTCCTTGTTCATGATAATCGTTTATTATCCATGCTATAATTGTATTGATAGGAAACTCAGATGCATGTGTGGATACATAGACAACACCATGTCCCTAGTAAGCCTCTAGTTGACTAGCTCGTTGATCAATAGATGGTTACGGTTTCCTGACCATGGACATTGGATGTCGTTGATAACGGGATCACATCATTAGGAGAATGATGTGATGGACAAGACCCAATCCTAAGCCTAGCACAAGATCATGTAGTTCGTATGCTAAAGCTTTTCTAATGACAAGTATCATTTCCTTAGACCATGAGATTGTGCAACTCCCGGATACCGTAGGAGTGTTTTGGGTGTACCAAACGTCACAACGTAACTGGGTGGCTATAAAGGTACACTACGGGTATCTCCGAAAGTGTCTGTTGGGTTGGCACAAATCGAGACTGGGATTTGTCACTCCGTGTAAACGGAGAGGTATCTCTGGGCCCACTCGGTAGGACATCATCATAATGTGCACAATGTGATCAAGGAGTTGATCACGGGATGATGTGTTACGGAACGAGTAAAAGAGACTTGCCGATAACGAGATTGAACAAGGTATCGGGATACCGACGATCGAATCTCGGGCAAGTATCGTACCGCTAGACAAAGGGAATTGTATACGGGATTGATTAAGTCCTTGACATCGTGGTTCATCCGATGAGATCATCGTGGAACATGTGGGAGCCAACATGGGTATCCAGATCCCGCTGTTGGTTATTGACCGGAGAACGTCTCGGTCATGTCTGCATGTCTCGCGAACCCGTAGGGTCTACACACTTAAGGTTCGATGACGCTAGGGTTATAAAGGAAGCTTGTATGTGGTTACCGAATGTTGTTCGGAGTCCCGGATGAGATCCCGGACATCACGAGGAGTTCCGGAATGGTCCGGAGGTAAAGATTTATATATATAGGAAGTCCTATTTCGGCTATCGGACAAGTTTCGGGGTCATCGGTATTGTACCGGGACCACCGGAAGGGTCCCGGGGGCCCACCGGGTGGGGCCACCTATCCCGGAGGGTCCCATGGGCTGAAGTGGGAAGGGATCCAGCCCAAAGTGGGCTGGGGCGCCACTTCCCTTATGGCCCATGCGCCTAGGGTGAAAGGGGAACCCTGAGGAAGAGTCCTAAGGAGGGAAGGCACCTCCTAGGTGCCTTGGGGGGGAGGGAAACCTCCCCTGGCCGCCGCCCCCTAGGAGATTGGATCTCCTAGGGCTGGCGCACCCCCTCCTTGGGCTCCCTATATATAGTGAGGGTAGGAGGGCCTCTTGAGACACCCCTTATGCCTTTGGTGCAGCCCCTCCCTCTCTCCTAAGTCCTTCTCCTCTTCTGTGGTGCTTGGCGAAGCCCTGCAGGATTGCCACGCTCCTCCATCACCACCACGCTGTTGTGCTGCTGGTGGATGGAGTCTTCCTCAACCTCTCCCTCTCTCCTTGCTGGATCAAGGCGTGGGAGACGTCACCGGGTTGTACGTGTGTTGAACGCGGAGGTGCCGTGCGTTCGGCACTTGATCATCGGTGATTTGGATCACGACGAGTACGACTCCATCAACCCCGTTCACTTGAACGCTTCCGCTTAGCGATCTACAAGGGTATGTAGATGCACTCTCCTTCCCCTCGTTGCTGGTCTCTCCATAGATAGATCTTGGTGACACGTAGGAAAATTTTGAATTTCTGCTACGTTCTCCAACAGTGGCATCATGAGCTAGGTCTATGAGTAGATTCTATGCACGAGTAGAACACAAAGTAGTTGTGGGCGTTGATTTTGTTCAATATGCTTGCTGTTACTAGTCTTATCTTGATTCGGCGGCATCGTGGGATGAAGCGGCCCGGACCAACCTTACACGTACTCTTACGTGAGACCGGTTCCACCGACAAACATGCACTAGTTGCATAAGGTGGCTGGCGGGTGTCTGTCTCTCCCACTTTAGTCGGATCGGATTCGATGAACAGGGTCCTTATGAAGGGTAAATAGCAATTGGCATATCACGTTGTGGTTTTTGCGTAGGTAAGAAACGTTCTTGCTAGAAACCCATAGCAGCCACGTAAAACATGCAAACAACAATTAGAGGACGTCTAACTTGTTTTTGCAGGGTATGCTATGTGATGTGATATGGCCAAAAGGATGTGATGAATAATATATGTGATGTATGAGATTGATCATGTTCTTGTAATAGGAATCACGACTTGCATGTCGATGAGTATGACAACCGGCAGGAGCCATAGGAGTTGTCTTAATTTATTTATGACCTGCGTGTCAACATAAACGTCATGTAATTACTTTACTTTATTGCTAACCGTTAGCTGTAGTAGTAGAAGTAATAGTTGGCGAGACAACTTCATGGAGACACAATGATGGAGATCATGGTGTCATGCCGGTGACAAGATGATCATGGAGCCCCAAGATGGAGATCAAAGGAGCTATATGATATTGGCCATATCATGTCACTATTATTTGATTGCATGTGATGTTTATCATGTTTATACATCTTGTTTACTTAGAACGACGGTAGTAAATAAGATGATCCCTCACTAAAATTTCAAGAAGGTGTTCCCCCTAACTGTGCACCGTTGTGACAGTTCGTTGTTTCAATGCACCACGTGATGATCGGGTGTTTGATCCAAACGTTCACATACAACGGGTGTAAGACAGATTTACACATGCAAACACTTAGGTTGACTTGACGAGCCTAGCATGTACAGACATGGCATCGGAACACAGAAGACCGAAAGGTCGAGCATGAGTCGTATGGCAGATACGATCAACATGAAGATGTTCACCGATGTTGACTAGTCCGTCTCACGTGATGATCGGACACGGCCTAGTTGACTCGGATCATGTAATCACTTAGATGACTAGAGGGATGTCTATCTGAGTGGGATTTCATAAGATGAACTTAATTATCCTGAACATAGTCAAAAAGGGATTTTGCAAATTATGTCGTAGCTCGCGCTTTAGTTCTACTGTTTAGATATGTTCCTAGAGAAAAATTTAGTTGAAAGTTGATAATAGCAATTATGCGGACTAGGTCCGTAAACTGAGGATTGTCCTCATTGCTTCATAGAAGGCTTATGTCCTTAATGCACCGCTCAGTGTGCTGAACCTCGAACGTCGTCTGTGGATGTTGCGAACATCTGACATACACATTTTGATAACTACGTGATAGTTCAGTTAAACGGTTTAGAGTTAAGGCACCAAAGACGTTTTTGAAACATCACAGAACATATGAGATGTTCCAAGGACTGAAATTGGGATTTCAGGCTCGTGCCCACGTCAAGAGGTATAAGACCTCCGACGATTTTCTTAGCCTGCAAACTAAGGGAGAAAAGCTCAATTGTTGAGCTTGTGCTCAGATTGTCTGAGTACAACAATCGCTTGAATCGAGCGGGAGTTGATCTTCCAGATGAGATAGTGATGTTTCTCCGAAGTCATTACCACCAAGCTACTAGAGCTTCGTGATGAACTATGATATATCAGGGACATATATGATGATCCTTGAGATATTCGCGATGTTTGACACCGCGAAAGTAGAAATCAAGAAGGAGCATCAATTGTTGATGGTTGGTGAAACCACTAGTTTCAAGAAGGGCAAGGGAACAAAGGGATACTTCATGAAACGGCAATTCAGCTGCTGCTCTAGTGAAGAAACCCAAGGTTGAACCCAAACCCGAGACTAAGTGCTTCTGTAATAAGGGGAACAGCCACTGGAGCAGAATTACCCTAGATACTTGGTAGATAAGAAGGCTGGCAAGGTTGGTAGAAGTATATTGGATATATAATGTGTTGATGTGTACTTTACTAGTACTCCTAGTAGCACCAGGGTATTAGATACCGGTTCGGTTGCTAAGTGTTAGTAACTCGAAATAAAAGCTACGGAATAAACGGAGACTAGCTAAAGGTGAGCTAACGATATGTGTTGGAAGTGTTTCCAATGTTGATATGATCAAGCATCGCACGCTCCCTCTACCATCGAGATTGGTGTTTGCGTTGAGCATAGACATGATTGGATTATGTCTATCGCAATACGGTTATTCATTTAAGGAGAATAACAGTTACTCTGTTTATTTGAATAATACCTTCAATGGTCTTACACCTATAATGAATGGTTTATTGAATCTCAATCGTAGTGATACACATGTTCATGCCAAAAGATAGTAATGATAGTACCACCTACTTGTGGCATTGCCACTTAAGTCATATCGGTATAAAACGCATGAAGAAGCTCCATGTTGATGGATCTTTGGACTCACTCATTTTTGAAAGGATTGAGACATGCGAACCATGTCTATTGGTGTATATGCATGAAGAAACTCCATGCAAATGGACCGTTTAGACTCACTTGATTTTGAATCACTTGAGACATGCAAATCATACCACATGGGCAAGATGACTGGAAGCCTCGGTTTCAGTAAAATGGAACTAGAAAGCAACTTGTTGGAAGTAATACATTTTGATGTGTGCAGTCCAATGAGTGCTGAGGCATGTAGTGGGTATCGTTATGTTCTTACTTCACAGATGATTTGAGTAGATGTTGAGTATATTTACTTGATAAATCACGAGTCTGAATTATTGAAAGGTTCAAGTAATTTCAGGGTGAAGTTGAAAGATCGTCGTGACAAGAGGATAAAATATCTATGATATGATCATAGAGATGAATATCTGAATTACGAGTTTGGCACAGAATTAAGACATTGTGGAAATTGTTTCACAACTAATACAACCTGGAACACCATAGTGTGATGGTGTGTCCGAACATCATAACTGCACCCTATTGGATATGATGCATACCATGATGTCTCTTATCGAATTACCACGATAGTTTATGGGTCAGGCATTAGAGACAACCACATTCACTTTAAATAGGGCACCACGTAATTCTGATGAGATGACACCGTATGAACTATGGTTTAAAGAAACCTAACCTGTCATTACTTAAAAGTTTGGGGCTGCGACGCTTATATGAAAAAGTTTCAGGCTGATAAGCTCGAACCCAAAGAGGATAAATGCATCTTCATAGGACACCCAAAACAGTTGGGCATACCTCCTGTCTCAGATCCGAAAGCAATAAGGGATTGTTTCTAGAATCAGGTCCTTTCTCGAGGAAAAGTTTCTCTCGAAAGAATTGAGTGGGAGGATGGTGGAGACTTGATGAGGTTATTGAACCGTCTCTTCAACTAGTGTATGGCAGGGCACAGGAAGTTGCTCCTGTGGCACCTACACCAATTGAAGTGGAAGCTTATGATGGTGATCATGAAACTTCAGATCAAGTCACTATCAAACCTCGTGGGATGACAAGGATGCGTACTACTTCAGAGTGGTACGTAATCATGTCTTGGATTCATGTTGCTAGACAACAATGAACCTACGAGCTGTGGAGAAGCGATGGTGGGCCCGGATTCCAATAAATGGCTCGAGGCCATAAAATCCGAGAGAGGATCCATGTATGAAAACAAAGTGTAGACTTTGGAAGAACTACTTGATGGTCGTAAGGCTGTTAGGTACATATGGATTTTAAAAGGAAGACAGACAATGATGGTAAGTGTCACCATTAAGAAAGCTCAACTTGTCGTTAAGATGTTTTCTGACAAGTTCAAGGAGTTGACTACGGTGAGACTTTCTCACTCGTAGCGATGCTAAGAGTCTGTTGGAATTATATTAGCAATTACTGCATTATTTATGAAATCTTGCAGATAGGATGTCAAAACATTGTTTCCTCGACGTTTTTCTTAAGGAAAGGTTGTATGTAATACAACCGAAAGTTTTTGTCAATCCTGAAAGATGCTAATAAGTATGCAAAGCCCCAGCAATCCTTCTGAGGACTGGAGTAAGCATCTCGGAGTTGGAATGTATGCTTTGATAAGATGATCAAAGATTTTGGGTGTATACAAAGTTTATGAGAAATTGTATTTCCAAAGAAGTGAGTGGGAGCACTATAGAATTTCTGATGAGTATATGTTGTTGACATATTGTTGATCAGAAATGACGTAGAGTTTCTGGAAAGCATATAGGGTTATTTGGAAAGTGTTTTTCAATGGAAAGCCTGGATTAAGCTACTTGAACATTGAGCATCAAGATCTATAAGGATAGATCAAAACGTTTAATGGTACTTTCAAATGAGCACATACCTTGACATGATCTTGAAGGTGTTCAAGATGGATCAGTCAAAGAAGGAGTTCTTGCCTGAGTTGTAAGGTGTGAAGTTAAGACTTAAAGCTCGACCACGGCAGAATAGAGAGAAAGGACGAAGGTCGTCCCCTATGCTTAAGACATAGGCTCTACAGTATGCTATGCTGTGTACCGCACCTGAAATGTGCCTTGCCATGAGTCAGTCAAGGGGTACAAGAGTGATCCAAGAATGGATCACAGGAGAGCGGTCAAAATTATCCTTAGTAACTAGTGGACTAAGGAATTTTCTCGATTATGGAGGTGATAAAGAGTTCGACGTAAAGAGTTACGTCGATGCAAGCTTAACACCTATCCGGATAGCTCTGAGTAGAGATACCGGATACGTATAATGGAGCAACAATTTAGAATAGCTCCAAGTAGAACAGTTATTTGGAATAGCTCCAAATGTAGCGTAGTAGTTGCATCTACAAGATGACATAGAAATTTGAGAAGTACATACGGATCTGAATGTTGCAGACCCGTTGACTAAAACCTCTCTCACAAGCAACATGATCAAACCCAGAACTCTTTGAGTGTTAATCACATAGTGATGTGAACTAGATTATTGACTCTAGTAAACTCTTTGGATGTTGGTCACATGGCGATGTGACCTGTAAGTGTTAATCACATGGCGATGTGAACTAGATTATTAACTCTAGTGCAAGTGGGAGACTGTTGGAAATATGCCCTAGAGGCAATAATAAATTAGTTATTATTATATTTCCTTGTTCATGATAATCGTTTATTATCCATGCTATAATTGTATTGATAGGAAACTCAGATGCATGTGTGGATACATAGACAACACCATGTCCCTAGTAAGCCTCTAGTTGACTAGCTCGTTGATCAATAGATGGTTACGGTTTCCTGACCATGGACATTGGATGTCGTTGATAACGGGATCACATCATTAGGAGAATGATGTGATGGACAAGACCCAATCCTAAGCCTAGCACAAGATCATGTAGTTCGTATGCTAAAGCTTTTCTAATGACAAGTATCATTTCCTTAGACCATGAGATTGTGCAACTCCCGGATACCGTAGGAGTGCTTTGGGTGTACCAAACGTCACAACGTAACTGGGTGGCTATAAAGGTACACTACGGGTATCTTCGAAAGTGTCTGTTGGGTTGGCACGAATCGAGACTGGGATTTGTCACTCCGTGTAAACGGAGAGGTATCTCTGGGCCCACTCGGTAGGACATCATCATAATGTGCACAATGTGATCAAGGAGTTGATCACGAGATGATGTGTTACGGAACTATTAAAAGAGACTTGCCGGTAATGAGATTGAACAAGGTATCGGGATACCGACGATCGAATCTCGGGCAAGTATCGTACCGCTAGACAAAGGGAATTGTATACGGGATTGATTAAGTCCTTGACATCGTGGTTCATCCGATGAGATCATCGTGGAACATGTGGGAGCCAACATGGGTATCCAGATCCCGCTGTTGGTTATTGACCGGAGAACGTCTCGGTCATGTCTGCATGTCTCCCGAACCCGTAGGGTCTACACACTTAAGGTTCGATGACGCTAGGGTTATAAAGGAAGCTTGTATGTGGTTACCGAATGTTGTTTGGAGTCTCGGATGAGATCCCGGACATCATGAGGAGTTCCGGAATGGTCCGGAGGTAAAGATTTATATATATAGGAAGTCCTATTTCGGCTATCGGGACAAGTTTCGGGGTCATCGGTATTGTACCGGGACCACCGGAAGGGTCCCGGGGGCCCACCGGGTGGGGCCACCTATCCCGGAGGGTCCCATGGGCTGAAGTAGGAAGGGATCCAGCCCAAAGTGGGCTGGGGCGCCACTTCCCTTATGGCCCATGCGCCTAGGGTGAAAGGGGAACCCTAAGGAAGAGTCCTAAGGAGGGAAGGCACCTCCTAGGTGCCTTGGGGGGCAGGGAAACCTCCCCTGGCCGCCGCCCCCTAGGAGATTGGATCTCCTAGGGCTGGCGCACCCCCCCCTTGGGCTCCCTATATATAGTGAGGGTAGGAGGGCCTCTTGAGACACCCCTTATGCCTTTGGTGCAGCCCCTCCCTCTCTCCTAAGTCCTTCTCCTCTTCTGTGGTGCTTGGCGAAGCCCTGCAGGATTGCCACGCTCCTCCATCACCACCACGCCGTTGTGCTGCTGGTGGATGGAGTCTTCCTCAACCTCTCCCTCTCTCCTTGCTGGATCAAGGCGTGGGAGACGTCACCGGGCTGTACGTGTGTTGAACGCGGAGGTGCCGTGCGTTCGGCACTTGATCATCGGTGATTTGGATCACGACGAGTACGACTCCATCAACCCCGTTCACTTGAACGCTTCCGCTTAGTGACCTACAAGGGTATGTAGATGCACTCTCCTTCCCCTCGTTGCTGGTCTCTCCATAGATAGATCTTGGTGACACGTAGGAAAATTTTGAATTTCTGCTACGTTCTCCAACAACAACCCACCGATACGTCTCCAACGTATCTATAATTTTTGATTGTTCCCTGCTAGTATATATTCTGTTTTGGATGTTAATGGGCTTTATTTTACACTTTTATATTATTTTTGGGACTAACCTATTAACCCAAGACCCAGTGCAAATTGTTGTTTTTTGCCTATTTTAGTGTTTCGCAGAAAAGGAATATCAAACGGAATGAAACCTTCGGGAGAGTTATTTTTGAAACAAACGTGATCCAGGGGACTTGGAGTGGATGTCAAGAAACAATCGAGGAGCCCATAAGGCGGGGGCGCGCCTACCCCCCTGGGCGCTCCCTCCACCCTCGTGGGCCCCTCGTCGCTCCACCGACCTACTTCTTCCTCCTATATATATATGTATGTATGTATGTATGTATGTATATATTCATATACCCTGAAAACATCCAGTAGCACCATGAAATCCTATTTCCACTGCTGCAACCTTCTGTACCCAAGAGATACCATCTTGGGGCCATTTTCGAAGCTCCGCCGGAGGGGGCATTGATCATGGAGGGCCTCTACATTAACTCCATGGCCCCTCCGATGATGTGTGAGTAGTTTACCTCAGACCTTCGGGTCCATAGTTATTAGCTAGATGGCTTCTTATCTCTCTTTGGATCTCAATACAAAGTTCTATTCGATGTAACTCTTTTTGCGGTGTGTTTTGTCGAGATCGGATGAATTGTGGGTTTATGATCAAGATTATCTATGAACAATATTTGAATCTTCTCTGAATTCTTTTATGTATGATTGGTTATCTTTGCAAGTCTCTTCGAATTATCAGTTTGGTTTGGCCTACTAGATTGATCTTTCTTGCAATGGGAGAAGTGCTTAGCTTTGGGTTCAATCTTGCGGTGCTCGATCCCAGTGACAGTAGGGGAAACGACACGTATTCTATTGTTGCCATCGAGGATAAAAAGATGGGGTTTATATCATGTTGCATGAGTTTATCCTTCTACAGCATGTCATCTTGCTTAAAGCGTCACTCTGTTCTTATGAACTTAATACTCTAGATGCATGATGGATAGCGGTCGATGTGTGGAGTAATAGTAGTAGATGCAGGCAGGAGTCGGTCTACTTGTCACGGATGTGATGCCTATATACATGATCATACCTAGATATTCTGATAATTATTCGCTTTTCTATCAATTGCTCGACAGTAATTTGTTCACCCACCGTAATACTTATGTTATCTTGAGAGAAGCCACTAGTGAAACCTATGGCCCCCGGGTCTATTCTCCATCATATAAGTTTCCAATCTATTTTATTTTGCAATCTTTACTTTCAATCTATATCATAAATGAAGGAAATATGCCCTAGAGGCAATAATAAAGTTATTATTTATTTCCTTATATCATGATAAATGTTTATTATTCATGCTAGAATTGTATTAACCGGAAACATAATACATGTGTGAATACATAGACAAACAGAGTGTCACTAGTATGCCTCTACTTGACTAGCTCGTTAATCAAAGATGGTTATGTTTCCTAACCATGGACAAAGAGTTGTTATTTGATTAACGGGATCACATCATTAGGTGAATGATCTGATTGACATGACTCATTCCATTAGCTTAGCACCCGATCATTTAGTATGTTGCTATTGCTTTCTTCATGACTTATACATGTTCCTATGACTATGAGATTATGCAACTCCCGTTTGCCGGAGGAACACTTTGTGTGCTACCAAACGTCACAACGTAACTGGGTGATTATAAAGGTGCTCTACAGGTGTCTCCAAAGGTACATGTTGGGTTGGTGTATTTCGAGATTAGGATTTGTCACTCCGATTGTCGGAGAGGTATCTCTGGGTCCTCTCGGTAATGCACATCACATAAGCCTTGCAAGCATTGCAACTAATGAGTTAGTTGTGAGATGATGTATTACGGAACGAGTAAAGAGACTTGCTGGTAACGAGATTGAACTAGGTATTGAGATACCGACGATCGAATCTCGGGCAAGTAACATACCGATGACAAAGGGAACAACATATGTTGTTATGCGGTCTGACTGATAAAAGATCTTCGTAGAATATGTAGGAGCCAATATGAGCATCCAGGTTCCGCTATTGGTTATTGACCGGAGACGTGTCTCGGTCATGTCTACATTGTTCTCGAACCCGTAGGGTCCGCACGCTTAAGGTTTCGATGACAGTTATTTTATGAGTTTATGCATTTTGATGTACCGAAGTTTGTTCGGAGTCCCGGATGTGATCACGGACATGACGAGGAGTCTCGAAATGGTCGAGACATAAAGATTGATATATTGAAAGCCTATATTTGGATATCGGAAGTGTTCCGGGTGAAATCGGGATTTTACCGGAGTACCGGGAGGTTACCGGAACCCCCCGGGAGGTATATGGGCCTTAGTGGGCTTTAGTGGAAGAGAGGAGAGGTGGCCAGGGCTGGGCCGCGCGCCCCTCCCCCCCTAGTCCGAATAGGATAAGGAGAGGGGGGTGGCCCCCCCTTCCTTCTCTCTCTCCTCTTTCCCCCTCCCGAATCCTATTCCAACTAGGAAAGGGGGGGAATCCTACTCCCGGTGGGAGTAGGACTCCTCCTGGCGCGCCCTCCTCCTGGCCGGCCGCACCCTCCCCTTTGATCCTTTATATACGGGGGCAGGGGGCACCCCTAGACACACAAATTGATCCACGTGATCATATTCTTAACCGTGTGCGGTGCCCCCTTCCACCATAGTCCTCGATAATATTGTAGCGGTGCTTGGGCGAAGCCCTGCGACGGTAGTACATCAAGATCGTCACCACGCCGTTGTGCTGACGGAACTCTTCCCCGACACTTTGCTGGATTGGAGTCCGGGGATCGTCATCGAGCTGAACGTGTGCTAGAACTCGGAGGTGTCGTAGTTTCGGTGCTTGATCGGTCGGGCCGTGAAGACGTACGACTACATCAACCGCGTTGTGCTAACGCTTCCGCTGTCGGTCTACAAGGGTACGTAGATCACACTCTCCCCTCTCGTTGCTATGCATTACCATGATCTTGCGTGTGCGTAGGAGATTTTTTGAAATTACTACGTTCCCCAACAGTGGCATCCGAGCCTAGGTTTTATGTGTTGATGTTATATGCACGAGTGGAACACAAGTGAGTTGTGGGCGATATAAGTCATAATGCTTACCAGCATGTCATACTTTGGTTCGGCGGTATTGTTGGACGAAGCGGCCCGGACCGACATTACGCGTACGCTTACGCGAGACCGGTTCTCCCAATGTGCTTTGCACAAAGGTGGCTAGCGGGTGACAGTTTCTCCAACTTTAGTTGAACCGAGTGTGGCTACGCCCGGTCCTTGCGAAGGTTAAAATAGCACCAACTTGACAAACTATCGTGGTGGTTTTGATGCGTAGGTAAGATTGGTTCTTGCTTAAGCCCGTAGCAGCCACGTAAAACTTGCAACAACAAAGTAGAGGACGTCTAACTTGTTTTTGTAGGGCATGTTGTGATGTGATATGGTCAAGACATGATGCTAAATTTTATTGTATGAGATGATCATGTTTTGTAACCGAGTTATCGGCAACTGGCAGGAGCCATATGGTTGTCGCTTTATTGTATGCAATGCAATCGCGCTGTAATGCTTTACTTTATCACTAAGCGGTAGCGATAGTCGTGGAAGCATAAGATTAGCGAGACGACAACGATGCTACGATGGAGATCAAGGTGTCGCATCGGTGACGATGGTGATCACGACGGTGCTTCGGAGATGGAGATCACAAGCACAAGATGATGATGGCCATATCATATCACTTATATTGATTGCATGTGATGTTTATCTTTTATGCATCTTATCTTGCTTTGATTGACGGTAGCATTATAAGATGATCTCTCACTAATTATCAAGAAGTGTTCTCCCTGAGTATGCACCGTTGCGAAAGTTCTTCGTGCTGAGACACCACGTGATGATCGGGTGTGATAGGCTCTACGTTCAAATACAACGGGTGCAAAACAGTTGCACACGCGGAATACTCAGGTTATACTTGACGAGCCAAGCATATACAGATATGGCCTCGGAACACGGAGACCGAAAGGTCGAGCGTGAATCATATAGTAGATATGATCAACATAGTGATGTTCACCAATGAAACTACTCCATCTCACGTGATGATCGGACATGATTTAGTTGATTTGGATCACGTAATCACTTAGAGGATTAGAGGGATGTCTATCTAAGTGGGAGTTCTTTAAGTAATATGATTAATTGAACCTAAATTTATCATGAACTTAGTACCTGATAGTATCTTGCTTATGTATGTTTGATTGTAGATAGATGGCCCGTGCTGTTGTTCCGTTGAATTTTAATGCGTTCCTTGAGAAAGCAAAGTTGAAAGATGATGGTAGCAATTACACGGACTGGGTCCATAACTTGAGGATTATCCTCATTGCTGCATAGAAGAATTACATCCTGGAAGCACCGCTGGGTGCCAGGCCTGCTGCTGGAGCAACACCAGATGTTATGAACGTCTGGCAGAGCAAAGCTGATGACTACTCGATAGTTCAGTGTGCCATGCTTTACGGCTTAGAATCGGGACTTCAACGACGTTTTGAACGTCATGGAGCATATGAGATGTTCCAGGAGTTGAAGTTAATATTTCAAGCAAATGCCCGGATTGAGAGATATGAAGTCTCCAATAAGTTCTATAGCTGCAAGATGGAGGAGAACAGTTCTATCAGTGAGCATATACTCAAAATGTCTGGGTATAATAATCACTTGATTCAATTGGGAGTTAATCTTCCAGATGATTGCGTCATTGACAGAATTCTCCAATCACTGCCACCAAGCTACAAGAGCTTTGTGATGAACTATAATATGCAAGGGATGAATAAGACTATTCCCGAGCTCTTCGCAATGCTGAAAGCTGCGGAGGTAGAAATCAAGAAGGAGCATCAAGTGTTGATGGTCAACAAGACCACTAGTTTCAAGAAAAAGGGCAAAGGGAAGAAGAAGGGGAACTTCAAAAAGAACAGCAAGCAAGTTGCTACTCAAGAGAAGAAACCCAAACCTGGACCTAAGCCTGAAACTGAGTGCTTCTACTGCAAGCAGACTAGTCACTGGAAGCGGAACTGCCCCAAGTATTTGGCGGATAAAAAGGATGGCAAGGTGAACAAAGGTATATGTGATATACATGTTATTGATGTGTACCTTACTAATGTTCGCAGTAGCACCTGGGTATTTGATACTGGTTCTGTTGCTAGTATTTGCAACTCGAAACAGGGACTACGGATTAAGCGAAGATTGGCTAAGGACGAGGTGACGATGCGCGTGGGAAATGGTTCCAAAGTCGATGTGATCGCAGTCGGCACGCTACCTCTACATCTACCTTCGGGATTAGTATTAGACCTAAATAATTGTTATTTGGTGCCAGCGTTAAGCATGAACATTATATCTGGATCTTGTTTGATGCGAGACGGTTATTCATTTAAATCAGAGAATAATGGTTGTTCTATTTACATGAGTAATATCTTTTATGGTCATGCACCCTTAAAGAGTGGTCTATTCTTATTAAATCTCGATAGTAGTGACACACATATTCATAGTGTTGAAGCCAAAAGATGCAGAGTTGATAATGATAGTGCAACTTATTTGTGGCACTGCCGTTTGGGTCATATCGGTATAAAGCGCATGAAGAAACTCCATACTGATGGGCTTTTGGAACCACTTGATTATGAATCACTTGGTACTTGCGAACCGTGCCTTATGGGTAAGATGACAAAAACACCGTTCTCCGGTACTATGGAGAGAGCAACAGATTTGTTGGAAATCATACATACAGATGTATGTGGTCCGATGAATGTTGAGGCTCGTGGCGGATATCGTTATTTTCTCACCTTCACAGATGACTTAAGCAGATATGGGTATATCTACTTAACACAAGTCTGAAACGTTTGAAAAGTTCAAAGAATTTCAGAGTGAAGTTGAAAATCATCGTAACAAGAAAATAAAATTCCTACAATCTGATCGTGGAGGAGAATATTTGAGTTACGAGTTTGGTGTATATTTGAAACAATGTGGAATAGTTTCGCAACTCACGCCACCCGGAACACCACAGCGTAATGGTGTATCCGAACGTCGTAATCGTACTTTACTAGATATGCTGCGATCTATGATGTCTCTTACTGATTTACCGCTATCATTTTGGGGATACGCTCTAGAGACGGCCGCATTCACGTTAAATAGGGCACCATCAAAATCCGTTGAGACGACGCCTTATGAACTGTGGTTTGGCAAGAAACCAAAGTTGTCGTTTCTGAAAGTTTGGGGCTGCGATGCTTATGTGAAAAAGCTTCAACCTGATAAGCTCGAACCCAAATCGGAGAAATGTGTCTTCGTAGGATATCCAAAGGAAACTATTGGATACACCTTCTATCACAGATCCGAAGGCAAGACTTTTGTTGCCAAATTTGGAAACTTTCTGGAGAAGGAGTTTCTCTCGAAAGAAGTGAGTGGGAGGAAAGTAGAACTTGACGAGGTAACTGTACCTACTCCCTTATTGGGAAGTAGTACATCACAGAAACCTGTTTCTGCGACACCTACACCAATTAGTGAGGAAGCTAATGATAATGATCATGAAACTTCAGAACAAGATACTACTGAACCTCGTAGATCAACCAGAGTGAGATCCGCGCCAGAGTGGTACGGTAATGCTGTTCTGGAAGTCATGCTACTAGATCATGATGAACCTACGAACTATGAAGAAGCGATGGTGAGCCCAGATTCCGCAAAATGGCTTGTAGCCATGAAATCTGAGATGGGATCCATGTATGAGAACAAAGTATGGACTTTGGTTGACTTGCCCAATGATCGGCAAGCAATTGAGAATAATGGATCTTCAAGAAGAAGACTGACGCTGACGGTAATATTACTGTCTACAAAGCTCGACTTGTCGCAAAAGGTTTTCGGCAAGTTCAAGGGATTGACTATGATGAGACCTTCTCACCCGTAGCGATGCTTAAGTCTGTCCAAATCATGTTAGCAATTGCCGCATTTTATGATTATGAAATTTGGCAGATGGATGTCAAAACTGCATTTCTGAATGGATTTCTGGAAGAAGAGTTGTATATGATGCAACCAGAAGGTTTTGTCGATCCAAAGGGAGCTAACAAAGTGTGCAAGCTCCAGCGATCCATTTATGGACTGGTGCAAGCCTCTCGGAGTTGGAATAAACGCTTTGATAGTGTGATCAAAGCATTTGGTTTTATACAGACTTTTGGAGAAGCCTGTATTTACAAGAAAGTGAGTGGGAGCTCTGTAGCATTTCTGATATTATATGTGGATGACATATTACTAATTGGAAATGATATAGAATTTCTGGATAGCATAAAGGGATATTTGAATAAGAGTTTTTCAATGAAAGACCTCGGTGAAGCTGCTTACATATTAGGCATTAAGATCTATAGAGATAGATCAAGACGCTTAATTGGACTTTCACAAAGCACATACCTTGACAAAGTTTTGAAGAAGTTCAAAATGGATCAAGCAAAGAAAGGGTTCTTGCCTGTGTTACAAGGTGTGAAGTTGAGTAAGACTCAATCCCCGACCACTGCAGAAGGTAGAGAGAATATGAAAGATGTTCCCTATGCATCAGCCATAGGATCTATCATGTATGCAATGCTGTGTACCAGACCTGATGTGTGCCTTGCTATAAGTCTAGCAGGGAGGTACCAAAGTAATCCAGGAGTGGATCACTGGACAGCGGTCAAGAACATCCTGAAATACCTGAAAAGGACTAAGGATATGTTTCTCGTTTATGGAGGTGACAAAGAGCTCATCGTAAATGGTTACGTTGATGCGAGCTTTGACACTGATCCGGACGATTCTAAATCGCAAACCGGATACGTGTTTACATTAAACGGTGGAGCTGTCAGTTGGTGCAGTTCTAAACAAAGCGTCGTGGCGGGATCTACGTGTGAAGCAGAATACATAGCTGCTTCGGAAGCAGCAAATGAAGGAGTCTGGATGAAGGAGTTCATATCCGATCTAGGTGTCATACCTAGTGCATCGGGTCCAATAAAAATCTTTTGTGACAATACTGGTACTATTGCCTTGGCAAAGGAATCCAGATTTCACAAGAGAACCAAGCACATCAAGAGACGCTTCAATTCCATCCGGGATCTAGTCTAGGTGGGAGACATAGAGATTTGCAAGATACATACGGATCTGAATGTAGCAGACCCGTTGACTAAGCCTCTTCCACGAGCAAAACATGATCAGCACCAAGGCTCCATGGGTGTTAGAATCATTACTGTGTATTCTAGATTATTGACTCTAGTGCAAGTGGGAGACTGAAGGAAATATGCCCTAGAGGCAATAATAAAGTTATTATTTATTTCCTTATATCATGATAAATGTTTATTATTCATGCTAGAATTGTATTAACCGGAAACATAATACATGTGTGAATACATAGACAAACAGAGTGTCACTAGTATGCCTCTACTTGACTAGCTCGTTAATCAAAGATGGTTATGTTTCCTAACCATGGACAAAGAGTTGTTATTTGATTAACGGGATCACATCATTAGGTGAATGATCTGATTGACATGACCCATTCCATTAGCTTAGCACTCGATCGTTTAGTATGTTGCTATTGCTTTCTTCATGACTTATACATGTTCCTATGACTATGAGATTATGCAACTCCCGTTTGCCGGAGGAACACTTTGTGTGCTACCAAACGTCACAACGTAACTGGGTGATTATAAAGGTGCTCTACAGGTGTCTCCAAAGGTACATGTTGGGTTGGCGTATTTCGAGATTAGGATTTGTCACTCCGATTGTCGGAGAGGTATCTCTGGGCCCTCTCGGTAATGCACATCACATAAGCCTTGCAAGCATTGCAACTAATGAGTTAGTTGTGAGATGATGTATTACGAAACGAGTAAAGAGACTTGCCGGTAATGAGATTGAACTAGGTATTGAGATACCGACGATCGAATCTCGGGCAAGTAACATACCGATGACAAAGGGAACAACGTATGTTGTTATGCGGTCTGACTGATAAAAGATCTTCGTAGAATATGTAGGAGCCAATGTGAGCATCCAGGTTCCGCTATTGGTTATTGACCGGAGACGTGTCTCGGTCATGTCTACATTGTTCTCGAACCCGTAGGGTCCGCACGCTTAAGGTTTCGATGACAGTTATTTTATGAGTTTATGCATTTTGATGTACCGAAGTTTGTTCGGAGTCCCGGATGTGATCATGGACATGACGAGGAGTCTCGAAATGGTCGAGACATAAAGATTGATATATTGGAAGCCTATATTTGGATATCGGAAGTGTTCCGGGTGAAATCGGGATTTTACCGGAGTACCGGGAGGTTACCAGAACCCCCCGGGAGGTATATGGGCCTTAGTGGGCTTTAGTGGAAGAGAGGAGAGGTGGCTAGGGCTGGGCCGCGCGCCCCTCCCCCCTAGTCCGAATAGGATAAGGAGAGGGGGGCGGCGCCCCCCCTTCCTTCTCTCTCTCCTCTTTCCCCCTCCCGAATCCTATTCCAACTAGGAAAGGGGGGAATCCTACTCCCGGTGGGAGTAGGACTCCTCCTGGCGCGCCCTCCTCCTGGCCGGCCGCACCCCCCCTTTGATCCTTTATATACGGGGGCAGGGGGGCACCCCTAGACACACAAGTTGATCCACGTGATCATATTCTTAACCGTGTGCGGTGCCCCCTTCCACCATAGTCCTCGATAATATTGTAGCGGTGCTTAGGCGAAGCCCTGCGACGGTAGTACATCAAGATCGTCACCATGCCGTCGTGCTGACGGAACTCTTCCCCGACACTTTGCTGGATCGGAGTCCGGGGATCGTCATCGAGCTGAACGTGTGCTAGAACTCGGAGGTGCCGTAGTTTCGGTGCTTGATCGGTCGGGCCGTGAAGACGTACGACTACATCAACCGCGTTGTGCTAATGCTTCCGCTGTCGGTCTACAAGGGTACGTAGATCACACTCTCCCCTCTCGTTGCTATGCATCACCATGATCTTGTTGGGTTTCGTAGTAATTTCAAAAAATTTCCTACGCACACGCAAGATCATGTGATGCATAGCAACGAGGGGGAGAGTGTTGTCTACGTACCCAACGCAGACCGACTGCGGAAGCGATGACACGACGTAGAGGAAGTAGTCGTACGTCTTCACGATCCAACCGATCAAGCACCGAAACTACGGCACCTCCGAGTTCGAGCACACGTTCAGCTCGATGACGATCCCTGGACTCCGATCCAGCAAAGTGTCGGGGAAGAGTTCCGTCAGCACGACGGCGTGGTGACGATCTTGATGTACTACAGTAGCAGGGCTTCGCCTAAACTCCGCTACAGTATTATCGAGGTATATGGTGGCAGGGGGCACCGCACACGGCTAAGGAATAGATCTTAAGGATCAACTTGTGTGTCTTTGGGGTGCCTCTACCTCAGTATATAAAGGAGCCAAGGGGGGAGGGGGCGCCGGCCAGGAGGAGAGGGCGCAGGAGGAGTCCTACTCCTTCCGGGAGTAGGACTCCCCTCCAATCCTATTCCAACTAGGATTCCCCAAAGGGGGAAAGAGGGAGAAGGGTGGCCGGCCACCTCTCCTAGTCCTAATAGGACTAGGGGAAGGGGGGGGGAGGCACGCAGCCCTTGTGGGCAGCCCTTTCACCTTTCCACTAAGGCCCATGAAGGCCCATATGGCTCCCGGGGGGGGGGGGTTCCGGTAACCTCCCGGCAACCCGGTAAAATCCCGATTTCACCCGGAACACTTCCGATATCCAAATATAGGCTTCCAATATATCAATCTTTACGTCTCGACCATTTCGAGACTCCTCGTCATGTCCGTGATCACATCCGGGACTCCGAACAACCTTCGGTACATCAAAATGCATAAACTCATAATGAAACTGTCATCGTAACCTTAAGCGTGCGGACCCTATGGGTTCGAGAACAATGTAGACATGACCGAGACACGTCTCCGGTCAATAACCAATAGCGGGACCTGGATGCCCATATTGGCTCCTACATATTCTACGAAGATCTTTATCGGTCAGACGGCATAACAACATACATCGTTCCCTTTGTCATCGGTATCTTACTTGCCCGAGATTCGATCGTCGGTATCCAATACCTAGTTCAATCTCGTTACCGGCAAGTCTCTTTACTCGTTCCGTAATACATCATCTTACAACTAACATATTAGTTGTAATGCTTGCAAGGCTTATGTGATGTGTATTACCGAGAGGGCCCAGAGATACCTCTCCGACAATCGGAGTGACAAATCCTAATCTCGAAATACGCCAACCCAACATCTACCTTTGGAGACACCTGTAATGCTCCTTTATAATCACCTAGTTACGTTGTGACGTTTGGTAGCACCCAAAGTGTTCCTCCGGTAAACGGGAGTTGCATAATCTCATAGTCATAGGAACATGTATAAGTCATGAAGAAAGCAATAGCAACATACTAAACGATCGGGTGCTAAGCTAATGGAATGGGTCATGTCAATCAGATCATTCAACTAATGATGTGACCTCGTTAATCAAATAACAATTCATTGTTCATGGTTAGGAAACATAACCATCTTTGATTAACGAGCTAGTCAAGTAGAGGCATACTAGCGACACTTTGTTTGTCTATGTATTCACACATGTATTATGTTTCCGGTTAATACAATTCTAGCATGAATAATAAACGTTTATCATGATTATAAGGAAATAAATAATAACTTTATTATTGCCTCTAGGGCATATTTCCTTCAGTCTCCCACTTGCACTAGAGTCAATAATCTAGATTACACTGTAATGATTCTAACACCCATGGAGCTTTGGTGCTGATCATGTTTTGCTCGTGGAAGAGGCTTAGTCAACGGGTCTGCAACATTCAGATCCGTATGTATCTTGCAAATCTCTATGTCTCCCACCTGGACCAGATCCCGGATGGAGTTGAAGCGTCTCTTGATGTGTTTGGTCCTTTTGTGAAATCTGGATTCCTTTGCCAAGGTAATTGCACCAGTATTGTCACAAAAGATTTTCATTGGACCCGATGCATTAGGTATGACACCTAGATCGGATATGAACTCCTTCATCCAGACTCCTTCGTTTGCTGCTTCCGAAGCAGCTATGTACTCTGCTTCACATGTAGATCCCGCTACGACGCTTTGTTTAGAACTGCACCAACTGACAGCTCCACCGTTTAATGTAAACACGTATCCGGTTTGCGATTTAGAATCGTCCGGATCAGTGTCAAAGCTTGCATCAACGTAACCTTTTACGGTGAGCTCTTTGTCACCTCCATATACGAGAAACATATCCCTAGTCCTTTTCAGGTATTTCAGGATGTTCTTGACCGCTGTCCAGTGATCCACTCCTGGATTACTTTGGTACCTCCCTGCTAAACTTATAGCAAGGCACACATCAGGTCTGGTACACAGCATTGCATACATGATAGATCCTATGGCTGATGCATAGGGAACATCTTTCATATTCTCTCTACCTTCTGCAGTGGTCGGGCATTGAGTCTTACTCAAGTTCACACCTTGTAACACAGGCAAGAACCCTTTCTTTGCTTGATCCATTTTGAACTTCTTCAAAATTTTGTCAAGGTATGTGCTTTGTGAAAGTCCAATTAAGCGTCTTGATCTATCTCTATAGATCTTAATGCCTAATATGTAAGCAGCTTCACCGAGGTCTTTCATCGAAAAACTTTTATTCAAGTATCCCTTTATGCTATCCAGAAATTCTATATCATTTCCAATTAGCAATATGTCATCCACATATAATATCAGAATGCTACAGAGCTCCCACTCACTTTCTTGTAAATACAGGCTTCTCCGAAAGTCTGTATAAAACCAAATGCTTTGATCACACTATCAAAATGTTTATTCCAACTCCGAGAGGCTTGCACCAGTCCATAAATGGATCACTGGAGCTTGCACACTTTGTTAGCTCCCTTTGGATCGAGAAAACCTTCCGGTTGCATCATATACAACTCTTCTTCCAGAAATCCATTCAGGAATGCAGTTTTGACATCCATCTGCCAAATTTCATAATCATAAAATGCGGCAATCGCTAACATGATTCGGACGGACTTAAGCATCGCTACGGGTGAGAAGGTCTCATCGTAGTCAATCCCTTGAACTTGCCGAAAACCTTTTGCGACAAGTCGAGCTTTGTAGACAGTAACATTACCATCAGCGTCAGTCTTCTTCTTAAAGATCCATTTATTCTCAATTGCTTGCCGATCATCGGGCAAGTCAACCAAAGTCCATACTTTGTTTCTCATACATGGATCCCATCTCAGATTTCATGGCTTCAAGCCACTTTTCGGAATCTGGGCTCACCATCGCTTCTTCATAGTTCGTAGGTTCATCATGATCTAGTAGCATGACTTCCAGAACAGGATTACCATACCACTCTGGTGCGGATCTTACTCTGGTTGATCTACGAGGTTCAGTAGTATCTTGATCTGAAGTTTCATGATCATTATCATTGGCTTCCTCACTAACTGGTGTAGGTGTCACTGAAACAGTTTTCTGTGATGAACTACTTTCCAGTAAGGGAGCAGGTACAGTTACCTCGTCAAGTTCTACTTTCCTCCCACTCACTTCTTTCGAGAGAAAATCCTTCTCTAGAAAGGATCCATTCTTGGCAACGAATGTTTTGCCTTCGGATCTGTGATAGAAGGTGTACCCAACAGTTTCCTTTGGGTATCCTATGAAGACACATTTCTCCGATTTGGGTTCGAGCTTATCAGGTTGAAGCTTTTTCACATAAGCATCGCAGCCCCAAACTTTAAGAAACGACAACTTTGGTTTCTTGCCAAACCACAGTTCATAAGGCGTCGTCTCAACGGATTTTGATGGTGCCCTATTTAACGTGAATGCGGCCGTCTCTAGAGCATAACCCCAAAACGATAGCGGTAAATCAGTAAGAGACATCATAGATCGCACCATATCTAGTAAAGTACGATTACGACGTTCGGACACACCATTACGCTGTGGTGTTCCGGGTGGCGTGAGTTGCGAAACTATTCCACAGCTTTTCAAATGTACACCAAACTCGTAACTCAAATATTCTCCTCCACGATCAGATCGTAGAAACTTTATTTTCTTGTTACGATGATTTTCAACTTCACTCTAAAATTCTTTGAACTTTTCAAATGTTTCAGACTTATGTTTCATTAAGTAGATATACCCATATCTGCTTAAATCATCTGTGAAGGTGAGAAAATAACGATATCCGCCACGAGCCTCAATATTCATCGGACCACATACATCGGTATGTATGATTTCCAACAAATCCGTTGCTCTCTCCATAGTACCGGAGAACGGTGTTTTAGTCATCTTGCCCATGAGGCACGGTTCACAAGTACCAAGTGATTCATAGTCAAGTGGTTCCAAAAGTCCATCAGTATGGAGTTTCTTCATGCGCTTTATACCGATATGACCTAAACGACAGTGCCACAAATAAGTTGCACTTTCATTATCAACTCTGCATCTTTTGGCTTCAACATTATGAATATGTGTATTACTACTATCGAGATTCAATAAGAATAGACCACTCTTCAAGGGTGCATGACCATAAAAGATATTACTCATATAAATAGAACAACCATTATTCTCTGATTTAAATGAATAACCGTCTCGCATTAAACAAGATCCAGATATAATGTTCATGCTCAACGCTGGCACCAAATAACAATTATTTAGGTCTAATATTAATCCCGAAGGTAGATGTAGAGGTAGCGTGCCGACCGCGATCACATCAACTTTGGAACCATTTCCCACGCGCATCGTCACCTCGTCCTTTGCCAGTGCCCGCTTATTCCGTAGTCCCTGTTTTGAGTTGCAAATATTAGCAACAGAACCAGTATCAAATACCCAGGTGCTACTGCGACCTCTAGTAAGGTACACATCAATAACATGTATATCACATATACCTTTGTTCACCTTGCCATCCTTCTTATCCGCCAAATACTTGGGGCAGTTCCGCTTCCAGTGACCAGTCTGCTTGCAGTAGAAGCACTCAGTTTCAGGCTTAGGTCCAGACTTGGGTTTCTTCTCCTGAGCAGCAACTTGCTTGCCGTTCTTCTTGAAGTTCCCCTTCTTCTTCCCTTTGCCCTTTTTCTTGAAACTAGTGGTCTTGTTAACCATCAACACTTGATGCTCCTTCTTGATTTCTACCTCTGCAGCTTTCAGCATTGCGAAGAGCTCGGGAATAATCTTGTTCATCCATTGCATATTATAGTTCATCACGAAGCTCTTGTAGCTTGGTGGCAGTGATTGGAGAATTCTGTCAATGACGCAATCATCCGGAAGATTAACTCCCAACTGAATCAAGTGATTATTATACCCAGACATTTTGAGTATATGCTCACTGACAGAACTGTTCTCCTCCATCTTGCAGCTATAGAACTTATTGGAGACTTCATATCTCTCAATCCGGGCATTTGCTTGAAATATCAACTTCAACTCCTGGAACATCTCATATGCTCCATGACGTTCAAAACGTCGTTGAAGTCCCGATTCTAAGCCGTAAAGCATGGCACACTGAACTATCGAGTAGTCATCAGCTTTGCTCTGCCAGACGTTCATAACATCTGGTGTTGCTCCAGCAGCAGGCCTGGCACCCAGCGGTGCTTCCAGGACGTAATTCTTCTGTGCAGCAATGAGGATAATCCTCAAGTTACGGACCCAGTCCGTGTAATTGCTACCATCATCTTTCAACTTTGCTTTCTCAAGGAACGCATTAAAATTCAATGGAACAACAGCACGAGCCATCTATCTACAATCAACATAAACAAGCAAGATACTATCAGGTACTAAGTTCATGATAAATTTAAGTTCAATTAATCATATTACTTAAGAACTCCCACTTAGATAGACATCCCTCTAATCTTCTAAGTGATTACGTGATCCAAATCAACTAAACCATGACCGATCATCACGTGAGATGGAGTAGTTTTCAATGGTGAACATCGTTTATGTTGATCATATCTACTATATGATTCACGCTCGACCTTTCGGTCTCCGTGTTCCGAGGCCATATCTGCATATGCTAGGCTCGTCAAGTTTAACCTGAGTATTCTGCGTGTGCAAAACTGGCTTGCACCCGTTGTAGATGGACGTAGAGCTTATCACACCCGATCATCACGTGGTGTCTGGGCACGACGAACTTTGGCAACGGTGCATACTCAGGGAGAACACTTCTTGATAATTTTGTGAGAGATCATCTTATAATGCTACCGTCAATCAAAGCAAGATAAGATGCATAAAAAGATAAACATCACATGCAATCAATATAAGTGATATGATATGGCCATCATCATCTTGTGCTTGTGATCTCCATCTCCGAAGCACCGTCATGATCACCATCGTCACCGGCGCGACACCTTGATCTCCATCGTAGCATCGTTGTCGTCTTGCCAATTTTATGCTTCCACGACTATCACTACCGTTTAGTAATACAGTAAAGCATTACATCGCGATTGCATTGCATACAATAAAGCGACAACCATATGGCTCCTGCCAGTTGCCGATAACTCGGTTACAAAACATGATCATCTCATACAATAAAATTCAGCATCATGCCTTGACCATATCACATCACAACATGCCCTGCAAAAACAAGTTAGACGTCCTCTACTTTGTTGTTGCAAGTTTTACGTGGCTGCTACGGGCTTAAGTAAGAACCAATCTCACCTACGCATCAAAACCACAACGATAGTTTGTCAAATAGACTCTGTTTTAACCTTCGCAAGGACCGGGCGTAGCCATACTTGGTTCAACTAAAGTTGGAGAGACAGTCGCCCGCAAGCCATCTCTGTGCAAAGCACGTCGAGGGAACCGGTCTCGCGTAAGCGTACGCGTAAGGTTGGTCCGGGTCGTCTCGTCCAACAATACCGCCGAACCAAAGTATGACATGCTGGTAGGCAGTATGACTTGTATCGTCCACAACTCACTTGTGTTCTACTCGTGCATATAACATCAACATAAATAACCTAGGCTCGGATGCCACTGTTGGGTTTCGTAGTAATTTCAAAAAATTTCCTACGCACACGCAAGATCATGTGATGCATAGCAACGAGGGGGAGAGTGTTGTCTACGTACCCAACGCAGACTGACTGCGGAAGCGATGACACGACGTAGAGGAAGTAGCCGTACGTCTTCACGATCCAACCGATCAAGCACCGAAACTACGACACCTCCGAGTTTGGGCACACGTTTAGCTCGATGATGATCCCCGGACTCCGATCCAACAAAGTGTCGGGAAAGAGTTCCGTCAGCACGACGGCGTGGTGACGATCTTAATGTACTACAGTACCAGGGCTTCGCCTAAACTCCGCTACAGTATTATCGAGGTATATGGTGGCAGGGGGCACCGCACACGGCTAAGGAATAGATATTAAGGATCAACTTGTGTGTCTTTGGGGTGCCTCTACCTCAGTATATAAAGGAGCCAAGGGGGGAGGGGGCGCCGGCCAGGAGGAGAGGGTGCAGGAGGAGTCCTACTCCTTCCGGGAGTAGGACTCCCCTCCAATCCTATTCCAACTAGGATTCCCCAAAGGGGGAAAGAGGGAGAAGGGTGGCCGGCCACCTCTCCTAGTCCTAATAGGACTAGGGTAAGGGGGGGAGGCGCGCAGCCCTTGTGGGAAGCCCTTTCACCTTTCCACTAAGGCCCATGAAGGCCCATATGGCTCCCGGGGGGGTTCCGGTAACCTCCCAGTAACCCGGTAAAATCCCGATTTCACCCGGAACACTTCCGATATCCAAATATAGGCTTCCAATATATCAATCTTTACGTCTCGACCATTTCGAGACTCCTCGTCATGTCCGTGATCACATCCGGGACTCCGAACAACCTTCGGTACATCAAAATGCATAAACTCATAATGAAACTGTCATCGTAACCTTAAGCGTGCGGACCCTATGGGTTCGAGAACAATGTAGACATGACCGAGACACGTCTCCGGTCAATAACCAATAGCGGGACCTGGATGCCCATATTGGCTCCTACATATTCTACGAAGATCTTTATCGGTCAGACGGCATAACAACATACGTCGTTCCCTTTGTCATCGGTATCTTACTTGCCCGAGATTCGATCGTCGGTATCCAATACCTAGTTCAATCTCGTTACCGGCAAGTCTCTTTACTCGTTCCGTAATACATCATCTTACAACTAACATATTAGTTGTAATGCTTGCAAGGCTTATGTGATGTGTATTACCGAGAGGGCCCAGAGATACCTCTCCGACAATCGGAGTGACAAATCCTAATCTCGAAATACGCCAACCCAACATCTACCTTTGGAGACACCTGTAATGCTCCTTTATAATCACCTAGTTACGTTGTGACGTTTGGTAGCACCCAAAGTGTTCCTCCGGTAAACGGGAGTTGCATAATCTCATAGTCATAGGAACATGTATAAGTCATGAAGAAAGCAATAGCAACATACTAAATGATCGGGTGCTAAGCTAATGGAATGGGTCATGTCAATCAGATCATTCAACTAATGATGTGACCTCGTTAATCAAATAACAATTCATTGTTCATGGTTAGGAAACATAACCATCTTTGATTAACGAGCTAGTCAAGTAGAGGCATACTAGCGACACTTTGTTTGTCTATGTATTCACACATGTATTATGTTTCCGGTTAATACAATTCTAGCATGAATAATAAACGTTTATCATGATTATAAGGAAATAAATAATAACTTTATTATTGCCTCTAGGGCATATTTCCTTCAGATCTTGCGTGTGCATAGGAATTTTTTTGAAATTACTACGTTCCCCAACAATAAAAATACCAAAAATATTTATCTTATTATTATTATCTCTATCAGATCTCACTCTTGCAAGTGGTCGTGAAGGGATTGACAACCCCTTTATCGCGTTGGTTGCGAGGTTCTTATTTGTTTGTGTAGGTATGAGGTGACTCACGCATGGTCTCCTACTGGATTGATACCTTGGTTCTCAAAAACTGAGGGAAATACTTATGCTGCTTTGCTGCATTACCCTTTCCTCTTCAAGGGAAAACCAACGCATGCTCAAGAGGTAGCAAGAAGGATTTCTGGCGCCGTTGTCGGGGAGATCTACGCCAAGTCAAGATATACCAAGTACCCATCACAACTCTTATCCTTCGCATTACATTATTTGCCATTTGTCTCTCGTTTTCCTCTCCCCCACTTCACCCTTGCCGTTTTATTCGCCCTATTTTCCTTTTGCCCTCTCTTTCCGTTCGCTTTTTCTTCGCTTGTTTGCTTGTGTGTAGGATTGCTTACTTGTCACGATGGCTCAGGATAATACTAAATTGTGTGACTTTGCCAGTACCAACAATAATAATTTTATTAGCACTCTGATTGCTCCTCTTACCGATGCTGAATCTTATGAGATTAATACTGCTTTGCTAAATCTTGTCATGAAAGATCCGTTTTCTAGCCTTCCTAGTGAAGATGCCGCTACCCATCTAAACAACTTTGTTGATTTGTGTGATATGCAAAAGAAGAAAGATGTGGATAATGATATTGTTAAACTGAAGCTATTTCCGTTTTCGCTTAGAGATCATGCTAAAGCTTGGTTTGCATCTTTGCCTAAAAATAGTATTGATTCATGGAATAAGTGCAAAGATGCTTTTATCTCTAAGTATTTTCCTCCCGCTAAGACCATCTCTCTTAGAAACGATATTATGAATTTTAAGCAACTTGATCATGAGCATGTTGCACAATCTTGGGAGAGGATGAAATTGATGATACATAATTGCCCTACACATGGATTGAATTTATGGATGATCATACAAAATTTTTATGCCGGATTGAATTTTGCTTCTAGAAATCTTTTAGATTCGGCCGCGGGAGGAACTTTTATGGAAATCACTTTAGGAGAAGCTACTAAACTCCTAGATATATTATGGTTAATTATTCTCAATGGCACACTGAAAGATCAACTAGTAAAAAGGTGCATGCAATTGAAGAGATTAATGTTTTGAGTGGAAAGATGGATGAACTTATGAAATTGTTGCTAATAAGAGTGCTCCTACTGATCCCAATGACATGCCTTTGTCTACTTTTATTGAGAATAATAATGAATCTATGGATGTGAATTTTGTTGGTAGGAACAATTTTGGTAACAACACGTATAGAGGTAATTTTAATTCTAGGCCGTTTCCTAGTAATTCCTCTAATAATTATGGTAATTCCTACAACAATTATTATGGAAATTATAATAAGATGCCCTCTTATTTGAATCAAGTATTAAAGAATTTATTACTTCGCAAAAGAGTTTCAATGCTTTGATTGAAGAAAAATAGCTTAAGATTGATGAGTTGCCTAGGAACATGGATATAATTTCTCTTGATGTTGGTTCTTTGAAACTTAGATATATTCCACCTAAGCATGATATCAATGAGTCTCTCAAAGCTGTGATAATTTCCATTGATGAGTGCAAAGAAAGAACCACTAGGATGCGTGCTAAAAAAGATTGCTTCATAAAAGCGTGTTCTTCTAGTTTTCATGATAATAAAGATGAAGATCTAAAAGTGATTGATGTGTCCCCTATTAAATCCTTGTGTTTGAAATATGAATCTTGATAATTATGGGACTGGAGATGAATCAACTTTAGTTAGAAGGCGTCCCAAAAATTCAGAGTTTTTAGATCTTGATGCAAAAATTATTAAAAGTGGGATTGAGGAGGTTAAAACTTTAAATAGCAACAAACCCACTATCTTGGATTTCAAGAAATTTAATTATGATAATTGTTCTTTGATAGTTTGTATTTCCTTGTTGCAATCCGTGCTAAATTCTCCTCATGCTTATAGTGAAAATAAAGCTTTTACTAAACATATCGTTGATGTTTTGATGCAATCTTATGAAGAAAAACTTGAATTGGAAGTTTCTATCCCTAGAAAAATTTATGATGAGTGGGAACCTACAATTAAAATTAAAATTAAAGATCATGAATATTATGCTTTGTGTGATTTGGGTGCTAGTGTTTCCACGATCCCAAAAACTTTGTGTGATTTTCTAGGTTTCTGTGAATTTGATGATTGTTCTTTAAACTTGCACCTTGCGGATTCCACTATTAAGAAACCTATGGGAAAGATTAATGATGTTCTTATTGTTGCAAATAGGAATTATGTGCCCGTAGATTTCATTGTTCTTGATATAGATTACAATCCTTCATGTCCTATTATTCTTGGTAGACCTTTCCTTAGAACGATTGGTGCAATTATTGACATGAAGGAAGGGAATATTAGATTTCAATTTCCGTTAAGTAAAGGCATGGAACACACCCCTAGAAAGAAAATTAAATTACCATATTAATCTATTATGAGAGCCACTTATGGATTGCCTACCAAAGATGGCAATACCTAGATCTATCCTCGCTTTTATGCCTAGCTAGGGGCGTTAAACGATAGCGCTTGTTGGGAGGCAACCCAATTTTATTTTTATTCCTTGCTTTTTGTTCCTGTTTAGTAATAAATAGTTTTTCTAGCCTCTGTTTTGGTTGTGTTTTTGGTGTTTAATTAGTATTTGTGCCATGTAGAACCGTTGGGAAGACTTGGGGAAAGTCTTTTTGATCTTGCTGTAAAAAACAGAAACTTTAGCGCTCACGATAATTGCTTCCATTTTTTATTGGAGAGTTATATTTAGTTAATTCTTTTTGCAGATGATTAATAGATAAATTCCTCACGTCCAGAAATTTAGTTTAGAATTTTTAGGGTTCCATAAGTGTTCGAAACCTACAGATTACTACAGACTGTTCTGTTTTTGACAGATTCTGTTTTTCATGTGTTGTTTGCTTATTTTGATGAATCTATGGCTAGTAATGGAGTTTATAAACCATAGAAAAGTTGGAATACAGTAGGTTTAACACCAATATAAATAAAGAATGAGTTCATTACAGTACCTTGAAGTGGTGGTTTGTTTTCTTTTACTAACGGAGCTCACGAGATTTTCTGTTAAGTTTTGTGTTGTGAAGTTTTCAAGTTTTGGGTAAAGATTTGATGGATTATGGAACAAGGAGTGGCAAGAGCCTCAGCTTGGGGATTCCCAAGGCAACCCAAGTTAAATCCAAGGACACCAAAAAGCCTAAGCTTGGGGATGCCCCGGAAGGCATCCCCTCTTTTGTCTTCGTTCATCGGTAACTTTACTTGGAGCTATATTTTTATTCGCCACATGATATGTGTTTTGCTTGGAGCGTCTTGTATGATTTGAGTCTTTGCTTTTTAGTTTACCAAAATCATCCTTGTTGTACACACCTTTTGGGAGAGACACACATGAATTGGAATTTATTAGAATACTCTATGTGCTTCACTTATATCTTTTGAGTTGGATAATTTTTGCTCTAGTACTTCACTTATATCTTTTAGAGCACGGTGGTGGTTTTATTTTATAGAAATTATTGATCTCTCATGATTCACTTATATTATTTTGAGAGTCCTTTAGAACAGCGTGGTAATTTTCTTTTAGGAATAATAAAAACTTTCATATAAGTGCATTGAATACTATGAGAAGTTTGATACTTGATAATTGTTTTGAGATATGGAGATGGTGATATTAGAGTCATGCTAGTTGAGTAGTTGTGAATTTGAGAAATACTTGTGTTGTAGTTTGTGATTCCCGTAGCATGCACGTATGGTGAACCGTTATGTGATGAAGTCGGAGCATGATTTATTTATTGATTGTCTTTGTTATGAGTGGCGGTTGGGGACGAGCGATGGTCTTTTCCTATGAATCTATCCCCCTAGGAGCATGCGCGTAGTACTTTGTTTCGATAACTAATAGATTTTTGCAATAAGTATGTGAGTTCTTTATGACTAATGTTGATTCCATGGATTATATGCACTCTCACCCTTCCACATTTGCTAGCCTCTCTATTACCGCGCACTTTTCGCCGGTATCATACACCAACCATATACCTTCCTCAAAACAGCCACCATACCTAGCTATTATGGCATTCCCATAGCCATTCAGAGATATATTGCCATGCAACTTTCCACCGTTCTGTTTGTTATGACACACTTCATTGTTGTCATATTGCCATGCGTGATCATGTAGTTGACATCGTATTTGTGGCAAAGCCACCCTTCATAATTTTTCATACATGTCACTCTTGATTCATTGCATATCCCGGCACACCGCCGGAGGCATTCACATAGTCATATTTTGTTCTAAGTATTGAGTTGTAATTCTTGAGTTGTAAGTAAAAAGAAGTGTGATGATCATCATTATTAGAGCATTGTCCCAGTGAGGAAAGGATGATGGAGACTATGATTCCCCCACAAGTCGGGATGAGACTCCGGACGAAAAATAAAAAAGAGAAAAGAGGCCAAAAGAAGAAAAAGAAGGCCCAAATAAAACAGGGTTAATTAGATAAATGCTACTCCAATTATGGCAATTCATAAAAATGCCATTGCAATTTCCAAACTTTGAAAAATGCCACTTCAAATTTTGCAATCTTTGAAGAACACCACTGCAGACGTCGAAAAATGCCACTGGAAGTGGCATGAAATGGCATTTTTCAAAGTTTGGAAATTGCGGTGGCATTTCTCAAAATCGCCATAATTGGAGTGGCATTTATCAAATTAACCCAAAACATAAACAGATTCAGACTTAGTGAAAAACTGGAGCATGCAAAACAGATAACGAGTAGGCATGTTTACGAGCTCGATGCACTCACTACGAGGCATGACATGACAAACTAAGCATACACCCATCAAGAAGACATGGCATAGAAGCTAGACATGGCAATAACAACAACATAGCATGCACGGATCAACAACAACAAGCTCGGCAAAATCGCTAAACATGTTAAGAATCTGCCAGGAACATTTTATAGCAAAAGTAGAGCTCGATTCACTCAAGCTAGGGTGCTCCATAATTGCAAACAAAGACATGGATGGATAGAGAACAACATTATCTACAAAACATCCTTAATGATCATGCCCAAAATAGGCACGGATCACTAGGAAACAACATGAACATATGGCATAAAAATAATGACAGGGCAAGGACTTAGTGAAATTCTAAGTCCCTGAAATCAGCATCATTGAGTAAGCTACTTTGCATGCTTGTGCTAGTCACCACAAAGATCACAAAAATACATGGCATACACCCCTGTAAAGATGGCATGGCATTCTCCAAAACACATGTAGAGCTCAGGATCATAGCATGTACATATTAATCATGACAAAAATGACAAAAGTGCATTTGCTGAAACAGATCTGAAACTACCATCACATAGCCCTCTTCCAACAACATTTCGGGCATCAAGATGAGCTCAAATGAAAATGATGCAATGAGATGAAATGATGTACTCGTCGAGACGAACATTTTGATATGCTACACGCATGAATCGGAGCCACGGATGCAGAGTTATGGCATGTCAAAGTTTGCATAAAAGTAGGGTTCGGAGGGAAAGGTCAACCCGAGGGGATCCAGATCCAGCCGGGCCAGCACTGTAGCAGTTCGCCGGAGTCGACGTCGAGGTCGCCGGAGAAGGAGGGATCCGAGGGAAGGAGAGGCCGGGGCGGCGCCGGCGTGGCGGGAGGCGGTGGAAGGCGGCGGAGCGCGGTGCGGTGCGGCGGCTGGTGGCGAGCGCAGCAGCGAGGCACGGGGTCACTGGCGGGATGGCGCGGCGGCGCGGCGAGCTTGTGGTGGAGGCGGGCGGCGCGCGGTGGCTGGCGCTGAAGGCGGGCGGGCGGCGGCGGCGTCCCGGGCCGGGAGGGCCCGATCCGGGCCCCGGCGGGCCGCGGCGGTGGGAGAGGCGCGACTGACACTTGGCGTGTCAGGATAGGATGGGACGGCGGCTGGACGCGTCCGGCGCGGAGTCGGACATGTCCGGCACGGCGCGGAGGGAAAATTTAGGGTTCATCCGTGAAAATGGAGGGGGAGACACCTATTTATAAGTAGAGGGAGCTAGAAGAGTCCAAATGAGGTGCGGTTTTCGGCCACGCGATCGTGATCGAACGACCGAGAGGATGGATGGGGTTTAGGTGGGTTTTGGGCCACTTTGGAGGGGTGTTGGGCTGCAACACACACGAGGCCTTTTCGGTCCCTCGGTTAACCGTTGGAGTATCAAACGAAGTCCAAATGGCACGAAACTTGACAGACGGTCTACCGGTAGTAAACCAAGGCCGCATGACAAGTCTCGGTCCAATCCGAAAACGTTTTACACCCGCACATGAAAAAAGGTAGAAAGGGACACCGGATGACATAGGAGCGCCGGATTGCAAAACGGACAACGGGGAAAATGCTTGGATGCATGAGACGAACATGTATGCAAATGAAATGCACATGATGATATTATATGCAATGCATGACACGCAAGCACATGACAAGGCAACAATAGCGAATAACTGGAGGACACCTGGCACATCGGTCTCGGGGCGTTACAGTATCACCTCAAGAACACGAGAGAGAGAGAGAGAAAGAGAGAGATCAAACACATAGCTACTGGTACATACCCTCAGTCCCGAGGGAGAACTACTCCCTCCTCGTCATGGAGAGCACCGGGATGATGAAGATGGCCACCGGGGAAGGATTGCCCCCTCCGGCAGGGTGCCGGAACGGGTCTAGATTGATTTTCGGTGGCTACGGAGGCTTCTGGCGGCGGAACTCCCGATCTATTGTCGCTTGTGGAAGTTTTAGGATACATAGGTATACATGGGTGAAAGAGATACGCCAGGAGACCGAAGGGGGGCCACGAGGCAGGGGGCGCGCCCTAAGGGGGTGGGCGCGCCCCCCACCCTCGTGAGCACCTCCCTTCTTTCCTGACGTGCACTCCAAGCTTTTCCGGTAGCTTTCCTTCTTCTCCAGTTGATTTCGTTCCGTTCTGACTCCGTTTGATATTCCTTTTCTTCGAAACACTGAAATAGGCAAAAAACAACAATTCTGGGCTGGGCCCCCGGTTAATAGGTTAGTCCCAAAAATAATATAAAATTTGATAATAAAGCCCAATATTGCCCAAAACAGTAGATAACATAGCATGGAGCAATAAAAAATTATAGATACGTTGGAGACGTATCAAGCATCCCCAAGCTTAATTCTTGCTCGTCCTGGAGTAGGTAAATGATAAAAACAGAATTTTTGATGTGGAGTGCTACTTGGCATAATTTCAATGTAATTCTTCTTAATTGTGGTATGAATATTCAGATCTGAAAGATTCAAGACAAAAGTTCATATTGACATAAAAATGATAATACTTCAAGCATACTAACTAAACAATTATGTCTTCTCAAAATAACATGGCCTAAGAAATCTATCCCTACAAAATCATATAGTTTAGTCAGGCTCCATTTTCGTCACACAAGAATGCTCTCATCATGCACAACCCCGATGACAAGCCAAGCAATTGTTTCATACTTTAGTAATCTCAAACTCATAAACTTTCACGCAATATATGAGCGCGAGCCATGGATATAGCACTATGGGTGGAATAGAATAATGAGGGGGTTATGTGGAGAAGACAAAAAGGAGAAAGTCTCACATCAACGAGGCTAATAAATGGGCTATGGAGATGCCCACTGATGTTAATGCGAGGAGTAGGGATTGTCATGCAACGGATGCACTAGAGCTATAAATGTATGAAAGCTCAACAAAAGAAACTAAGTGGGTGTGTATCCAACTTGCTTGCTCATGAAGACCTAGGGCACTTGAGGAGGCCCATTGTTGGAATATACAAGCCAAGTTCTATAATGAAAAATTCCCACTAGTATATGAAAGTGATAACATAAGAGACTCTCTACTATGAAGATCATGGTGCTACTTTGAAGCACAAGTGTGGTAAAAGGATAGTAACATTGTCCCTTCTCCCTTTTTCTCTCATTTTTTTGGGCCTTCTCTTTTTTATGGCCTTTCTCTTTTTTTGGGCCTTCTCCCTTTTTTATGGCCTTTCTCTTTTTTATTCCTCACTTGGGACAATGCTCTAATAATGATGATCATCACACTTCTATTTATTTACAACTCAATGATTACAACTCGATACTAGAACAAAGATGACTCTATATGAATACCTCCGGCGGTGTACCGGGATATGCAATCAATCAAGTGCGACATGTATGAAAGAATTATGAACGGTGGCTTTGCCACAAATACTATGTCAACTACATGATCATGCTAAGCAATATGACAGTGATGAATGTGTCATGATAAACGGAATGGTGGAAAGTTGCATGGCAATATATCTCGGAATGGCTATGGAAATGCCATAATAGGTAGGTATGGTGGCTGTGTTGAGGAAGATATAAGAAGGTTTATGTGTGAAAGAGCGTATCATATCACGGGGTTTGGATGCACCGGCGAAGTTTGCACCAACTCTCAATGTGAGAAAGGGCAATGCACGGTACCGAAGAGGCTAGCAAGGATGGAAGGGTGAGAGTGCGTATAATCCATGGACTCAACATTAGTCATAAAGAACTCACATACTTATTGCAAAAGTCTACAAGTCATCAAAAACCTCGGTACTACGCGCATGCTCCTAGGGGGATAGATTGGTAGGAAAAGACCATCGCTCGTCCCCGACTGCCACTCATAAGGAGGACAATCAAATAACACATCATGTTTCAAATTTGTTACACAACGTTTACCATACGTGCATGCTACGGGACTTGCAAACTTCAACACAAGCATTTCTCAAATTCACAACTACTCAACTAGCACTACTTTGACATTATTACCTCCATATCCCAAAACAATCATCAAGCATCAAACTTCTCTTAGTATTCAATACTCTATATGAAAGTTTTTACTAATCTTGTATACTTAGCATATTAGGATTTTAAGAAAATTACCATGATATTTAAGACTCTAAAAATAATCTAAGTGAAGCATGAGAGTTCATCTATTTCTTCAAAATAAAACTACCACCATGCTCTAAAAGATATAAGTGAAGCACTAGAGCAAACGACAAACTACTCCGAAAGATATACGTGAAGATCAATGGGTAGTCGAATAATTATGCAACTATGTGAACTCTAACATTTAAGAATTTCAGATCTTGGTATTTTATTCAAACAGCAAGCAAAGCAAAATAAAATGACATTCTAAGAATGGCAAACATCATGTGAAGAAGCAAAAACTTAGGATCAACCGAAACTAACCGATAGTTGTTGAAGAAGAAAGGTGGGATGCCAACCGGGGCATCCCCAAGCTTAGATGCTTGAGACTTCTTGAAATATTATCTTGGTATGCCTTGGGCATCCCCAAGCTTGAGCTTTTGTGTCTCCTTAATTCCTCTCATATCACGGTCTCCCTAAATCTCAAAAACTTCATCCACACAAAACTCAACAAGGACTCGTGAGATAAGTTAGTATAAACCATTGCCAAAACATTATCATACTCTAATGTAGAAAATCACTAAAAATTATTATTCAACATTTCATACTAAATGCCTCTGCATATTTAATAGTCCTATCCTCAAATAGAATCATTAAATAAGCAAACATATGCAAACAATGCAAACATAACAGCAATCTGCCTAAACAGGATAATCTGTAAAGAATGCAGCAACATCCATACTTCCCTAGCTCCAAAAATTATGAAAGAAAATTCCAACTGTAGTAAATTTATCAGATCTTAATATGCAAAATGTTTAAACATTTTATCACATTCTGAATTTTCTAGGGAATTATTGCAACAGCGGTAAACTTTCTGTTTTCAAACAGCAACATGTGGACTTCTAACATAGGCATAGTAAAGGCTATCAATGCCACTTTTATTGAAATAAAATATGCAAAACATTGTTCTAAATAACAGCAAGAAAATTCTAACAAAATAAATTGACACTCCAAGCAAAACACATATCATGTGGTGAATAAAAATATAGCTCCAAGTAAAGTTACCGATGAACGAAGACGAAAGAGGGGATGCCTTCCTGGGCATCCCCAAGCTTAGGCTTTTGGTTGTCCTTGAATATTACCTTGGGGTGCCTTGGGCGTCGCCAAGCTTAGGCTCTTGCCACTCCTTATTCCATAGTCCATCGAATCCTTACCCAAAACTTGAAAACTTCACAACACAAAACTTAAAGTACAAAACTCATGAGCTCCGTTAGTATAAGAAAATAAATCACCACTTCAAGGTACTGTAATGAACTCATTCTTTATTTATATTGGTGTTAAACCTACTGTATTCCAACTTATCTATGGTTCATACCCTCCGATAGTACTCATAGATTCATCGAAATAAGCAAACAACACATAAAAAACAGAATCTGTCAAAAACAGAGCAGTCTGTAGTAATCTGGATCAAACGTATACTTCTGGAACTCATATAATTCTAAAATAAATTTATGGACATGATGAAAAATAAATTTATGGACATGATGAATTTATCTATTAATCATCTTCAAAAGGAATTAACTAAATAGCACTTTCCAAATAAAAATGGTAGCAATTCTTGTGAGCGCTAAAGTTTCTGTTTTTTACAGCATGATCAACAAGACTTTCCCCAAGTCTTCCCAAAGGTTCTACTTGGCACAAACACTAATTAAAAGCATAAAACCACATCTAAGCAGAGGCTAGATGAATTATTTATTACTAAACAGGAACAAAAAGCAAGGAACTAAAATAAAATTGGGTTGCCTCCCAACAAGCGCTATCGTTTAACGCCCCTAGCTAGGCATGATGATTTCAATGATGCTCACATAAAAGATAAGAATTGTAACATAAAGAGAGCATCATGAAGAATATGACTAGCACATTTAAGTCTAACCCACTTCCTATGCATAGGGATTTTGTGAGCAAACAACTTTTGGGAACAAGAATCAATTTGCATAGGATGGTAAAACAAGCATAACTTCAAAACTTTAAGCACATAGAGAGGAAACTTGATATTATTGCCATTCCTACAAGCATAAGTTCCTCCCTCATAGTAATTTTCAGTAGCATCATGAATGAATTCAACAATATAACCAGCACCTAAAGCATTCTTTTCATGATCTACAAGCATAGAAATTTTACTACTCTCCACACAAGCAAAATTCTTCTCATGAATAATAGTGGGAGTATCATAAGAGACTTGGATACTATAAATTGTTTCCACATTAAAAGAGTAATGTTCAGAAAAGGGGTAACCATAATCATGAAAAGTTTTATAAATATAATCACTACTTTTTATAGCATATGTATCATCACAATAATTATCATAAGTAGGAGGCATGCTATCATCATTATAAATTTGCATATCAAAACTTGGGAGACTACAAATATCATCTTCATTAAACGTAGCATCCCCAAGCTTGGGACAAACACTAATTGCAGCAAATATATTCTCAAAAACATCATCTTCATCAAACATAGCATCCGCAAGCTTGGGCCTTTTCATATCATAAGCATAATCACTCTCATAATTAATAGTATGGATAGCACCAATAGTATAGCAATTATCATATTTTTCCAAGCAAGTGCCAAAAAGATTTTCAAGATTATAAGAAGTATCATTATCTTCCACAATTATATTTTCATGAGGCATAATAGTAATATGAGCAGCATTATTTGGGAGAGATATCTTTTTACCTCTCTTTCTTTTTTCTTTTCTTCTTCTTCACCACATCATGTGTGGGTTCAATCCTCTTTTTGGAGCTCCTTATTAATGAGATTGGTTGAATAGGAGGCTCCTCCTCGTTACCTGATTCATCATAAGAAATAATAGAAGGGTATTGGGAAGTCTCTTCCCTTTCATTAGTATTCTCTTCATCTTCTATTTGTTTTCTTTTCTTTATGTAATTGGCAATATAAGGATTTTCAATGCGATTCACCGTACAATACATATAAATTTCCTCTAGATCAAAATGAAGAACTTTATCAAGGGCAAATTTTGGAATATCCTTAGTTATATGTTTCATTTCTTCATAACCCAAGAGCAAACTAAGTTCATTATGATGTGCAAGGGAAATCAAGTCATCACAATTTTTGGACACGATACGATCATGAAACAATTTGCATTGGGTATTGAAATGATCATGTTCATTGCAAAGCTCACAAGTATGGCCAATATAATTTAAATTTTCAGCACATTCATCTAGCTCTTCTTGCAACAATTTGGTTTCTAAATACTTATGCCTCTTGCAATATCTATCTTCCCTATTTGGTGTATACTTGCAAACCCAATGCACTCCACAAAAATTGACATGTTTATAGGAGACATTTTCATCATAACTAGTGCAATCATCATTAGTATCATGGATATTCAAATAATTCGTACTAACAACATTGCAATCATGCTCATCACTCAAATATTTAGTGCCAAACATTTTATAGATTTCTTCTTCTAGCACTTGAGCACAATTATCCTTTCCATCGTACTCACGAAAGATATTAAAAAGGTGAAGCGTATGAGACAAACTCAATTCCATTTTTTATAGTTCTCTTTTATAAACTAAACTAGTGATAAAATAAGAAACTAAAAGACTCGATTGCAAAATCTAAAGATATACCTTCAAGCGCTAACCTCCCCGGCAACAACTCCAGAAAAGAGCTTGATGTCTACTACACAACCTTCTTCTTGTAAACATTGTTGGGCCTCCAAGTGCAGAGGTTTGTAGGACAGTAGCAAATTTCTCTCAAGTGGATGACCCAAGGTTTATCAATACGTAGGAGGCGTAGGGTGAAGATGGTCTCTCTCAAGCAACCCTGCAACCAAATAACAAAGAGTCTCTTGTGTCCCCAACACACCCAATACAACGGTAAATTGTATAGTTGCACTAGTTCGGAGAAGAGATGGTGAAACAAGTGGTATATGAATAGTAGATAAAGGTATTTGTAATCTGAAATAATAAAAACAGCAAGGTAGCAAGTGATAAAAGTGAGTGTAAACGGTATTGCAATGATAGGAAATAAGGCCTGGGGTTCATACTTTCTCTAGTGTAAGTTCCCTCAACAATGATAACATAATTGGATCATATAACTATCCCTCAACATGCAACAAAGAGTCACTCCAAAGTCACTAATAGCGGAGAACGAACGAAGAGATTATGGTAGGGTACGAAACCACCTCAAAGTTATTCTTTTCAATCAATCCGTTGGGCTATTCCTATAAGTGTCACAAACAACCCTAGAGTTCGTACTAGAATAACACCTTAAGACACAAATCAACCAAAACCCTAATGTCACCTAGATACTCCAATGTCACCTCAAGTATCCGTGGGTATGATTATACGATATGCATCACACAATCTCATATTCATCTATTCAACCAACACATAGAACCTCAAAGAGTGCCCCAAAGTTCTACCGGAGAATCACGACGAAAACGTGTGCCAACCCCTATGCATAGGTTCATGGGCGGAACCCGCAAGTTGATCACCAAAACATACATCAAGTGAATCACGTGATATCCCATTGTCACCACAGATATCCACGGCAAGACATACATCAAGTGTTCTCAAATCTTTAAAGACTCAATCCGATAAGATTACTTCAAAGGGGAAACTCAATTCATTACAAGAGAGTAGAGGGGGGAAGAAACATCATAGGATCCAATTATAATAGCAAAGCTCGCGATACATCAAGATCGTATCACCTCAAGAACACGAGAGAGAGAGAGAGATCAAACATATAGCTACTAGTACATACCCTCAGCCCCGAGGGAGAACTACTCCCTCCTCGTCATGGAGAGCATCGGGATGATGAAGATGGCCACCGGGAAAGGATTGCCCCCTCCGGCAGGGTGCCGAAACGAGTCTAGATTGGTTTTCGGTGGCTACGGATGCTTCTGGCGGCGGAACTCCCGATCTATTGTCGCTTGTGGAAGTTTTAGGATACGTAGGTATATATGGGTGAAAGAGATACGTCAGGAGACCGAAGGGGGGTCCACGAGGCAGGGGGGCGCGCCCTCTCGTGAGCACCTCCCTTCTTTCCTGACGTGAACTCCAAGCTTTTCCGATAGCTTTCCTTCCAAAAATAACTTCTCCAGTTGATTTCGTTCCGTTCTGACTCCGTTTGATATTCCTTTTCTTCGAAACACTGAAATAGGCAAAAAACAGCAATTCTGGGCTGGGCCTCCGGTTAATAGGTTAGTCCCAAAAATAATATAAAAGTGGATAATAAAGCCCAATATTGCCCAAAACAGTAGA